>NW_024039113.1:0-375000 GCF_016077235.1 Cyprinodon tularosa
AGCCGCAACACATATACAAAAGCTGCAACACAAATACAAAAGCCGCAACACATATACAAAAGCTGCAACACAAATACAAAAGCCGCAACACAAATACAAAAGCGACAACGGAAATAGCCGCATCTCTGGGCCACCGTACCTTGACTCTCCCTAAGATTTTTCAGACAACTTAACAATGTGTAGGTACTACATTTCCAGTGCAATAATCAAAGGATTAATAATTAATTTATATACAAAATAGTCAAAATATCATGAATTTTTGTTAAAAACTAACATGTTCAGTTGTTTATATTCTTATTTAATAAAATATCATTTGATCTCCCTGGCCAGTTGTGTATCTAATGTCTTCTTTTTTTTTTTTTTTTTTTTTTTTTTTTGAGAAAGAGTGAAAATACCCCAGCTGACTGTAAAGAGGTGGTCCAAATGAAAGATTTTGGACTGTAAAAAATATTCCTTAATCTAATCGACTAGGTTTAATCTAAAAATACATGATTAAAAAAAGAAAAATCTCTTTCATTTTGTTTTGTACTGGTGAATAAAAGGAAAAAAAATCCACTTGTCGGATCCACTTCAGCCTTTTCTTCAAGAGGAGGAGCCAGGATGGCATCTGTTTTTGGCGTGAAGCATGGGGGGGGCACTTTGAAAATCATCTAGCATCTCAAATAAACATTAGCTCAATGAGAACAACATCTGAGATAGAATTTAGCTCATAATTTTTTTTTAGATGAGGTAGCAGAACAGTTTAAACTGCAAAGTATGAATATTTTTTTTTATGTTTAAAGATATTAACTAGAATACTCTTTAATTTGAATGAAGACTTCTCATCTTCAGCACTAGAGCTCTGCTTTTCAGGGAAACTTTAATTACGGCTCAACATTTGGCAACATTATTTCTAGTTCAATCTAAAAGCCATTTTTAAAATGTGTTTTATAACAGTTATTGAAAGAATTTATTTAATAGGTGCATAGGAATCCCTTATCAGAGCCACAGGTGGAAAAAAGCAAAATGTCTGAGAGCCACAGCGGTAAGTACTCCATTCCATCCACTTCTTTCTGTATGTGAGAGTACAGTAAATGTTTCATCATTATAAATTCCAGGGTCATACAGCTGTGGGACAGGGAGCCTGCTTCAGGATAGTAATGACACTGGATTTTCTGAACATGAGCTCCTTAACCTCATGTACAGCAAATGTGATGCCAGCAACACAGGTAAACTCTCTGCATGAGTCCTCGGCAAAACCTTGTGATATATGGATGTCTTTTCTATGCCCTTCACTCTTTCCTCTTCGCTCCTGTCTCATTCTCAGGAGCAGTGTTGGCCTCCTGCATCATGCATTACCTGGAAACCCTTACAGCTCGAAGTGCAGAAGAGGACAGACTGGCTTCTCTACGACAGCTTCTGGATCCGGACCTTCAGGACCCACTCGTGAGCAGGAACACTTTCCTATCCACTATGAAGAGTTGGATTGCCCAGTGCAGTCAACAAAGTTCAGAGTGAGCTATAGGCAAAAGGAGCCTTCGTGTAAAAAAAAAAAATAGGTTCTTAATTCTTCAATTTTATTTAAATTCTTTAGGTCGGATATAATTTGTTTGCCTTGGCCAGACTACACTGAAACTCCAGTAAATGGTAGGATACAATTTATTTTAATATTTGGTTATTTAAGAATTTGTTTTACTGAACAAGATTAAATTTTCCATATTCTGAAATCTATGCAGCTCCTCCAGAGGTCCACCATTTTTCTTGGTTAGTAATTTCCCTCTGTTGCCAAAGGTGTTTATCTTGAGTATTGAGCCTTTGGTGGTATTTTAGCTCTATTGTTTTTCATCTAGTGAAAGACAGGACCTGTCTGGAGTATTGACTGATCTGAAACAAGCTCATCAAAAGCTGAGTCAGCAGAACAGCAGCCTGTTAAGGATGCTGGCTCAATGTGAGGATGAAAACCTGCAGCTCAGTCTGGAAATCATAGAGCTGCAGACCAAGCTGGTCAGGTGAGCAGAAACATGGATTATTTTTTATACCTGTGATGTTGCAAAAAAAATATATGTAACCATAATTTCAAACTTTATTGCTTTAAATTTATTAGGAAATAATATTTATAAGAAAATATGACATTATATGTAAAAAGGACACACATTTATTATAACAAAGAATAAATTAAAGCTAAACTGTACTGTCACAAAAAGTTAAAACTGTATGTTTTCATACACTGTATTAAAAAAAACACATAAAATAATTCAAATACTTAAGATTTAGTTTTTTCACTTTTCCAATTTTAAACCAGAATGTATTTCAACAAAATTATTTATTTTTTCTGGATGACAAAATATTTTGGGGAGAATTATTTAACAAGTTCTCCAAATTAAAAGGTTTACTTTCCCACTATGAATATGATCATTTTACACAATTTAGGACAGCCCAGGTTAATTCACAGCATTCACAACATTCAAGTTAATTGGAGGGAAAACTGTGAATGTGTTTTGAATAAACCATTTGTTTTGTGTGTGATAATAAAATAACCAGAAAAATAAACCAGCCAACACATCATGGAGAGAATCATCGATCCATCTATCCATTTGCCATCACTTTATATCCCTGCTGGGGTTGCGAGGGGTGCTGGTGCCTATCTCCCGCTGTCAACGGGCTTGAGACAGGGTACATCCTGGACAGGTCACCAGTCCATCGCAGGGCAACACAGAAACAAACAACCATTCACACATACACTCACACCTAAGGAGAACTTACTGAAGACAGTTAACCTAACAGTCATGTTTTTGGACCCTGGGAGGAAACCAGAGTACCCGGAGACAACCTAGCATGCTTGGGGAGAACATGCAAACTCCAGGCAGAAATAACACAAGCGGCGAATCGAACCTAGAACCTTCTTGCTGCAAGGCACCAGTGCTACTCAATGCACCGCTGTACAGTCAGGAGAGAATCATGTAGCTCTACATACCTGAAAGTGCCACCCTCTCCTGTCCAAACAAGCATATTCAAGCATAAACAGTACAATTATCCAGTGATGAACCAAAATGGGCTTTTCACCAGGGGCCATTACTAAACAGCAGCATAGAATGTAAGATGCAGCTTTCAAATGCACACAAGTACAATTACACAAAGTACTCTCCTCTGAAGGGAGTACTACACACCATCGTAGGAAATCTTCAATTGTTTAACAATTTCTCGCATGGAATAGCCTTCATTTCTAAAAACAAGAATAGACTGTCGAGTTTTAGATGAAAGTTCTCTTTTTCTGGCCATTTTGAGCGTTTAATTGACCCCACAAATGTGATGCTCCAGAAACTCAATCTGCTCAAAGGAAGGTACGTTTTGTAGCTTCTGTAACGAGCTAAACTGTTTTCAGATGTGTGAACATGATTGCACAAGGAATTTCTAATCATCAAATAGCCTTCTGAGCCAATGAGCAAACACATTTTACCATTAGAACACTGGAGTGATAGTTGCTGGAAATGGGCCTCTATACACCTATGTAGATATTGCACCAAAAACCAGACATTTGCAGCCAGAATAGTCATTTATAACATTAGCAATGTATAGAGTGTATTTCTTTAAAGTTAAGACTAGTTTAAAGTTATCTTCATTGAAAAGTAAAGTGCTTTTAAAAAAGTAAGGTGCCAATATATATATATATATATATATATATATATATATATATATATATATATATATATATATATATATATATATTTATATATATATATATATATTGGCACCTTCTTCTTTTTGACTATTGAGCCAATGTAACAGTACATTCCTCCACTGAGAGATCAATAAAGTCAATCAGTCATAAAAATAGGAGACATACATGACCTTCCACTACTGACACATACATGCTGATACAGTAAAATTAAGAAACATAAAGTTGAACTGTTTCGATTATTCACAGAATAAAAACTAAAACTGAGGAATATGATTTGTCGAGTTATTACTGAAGTTTCTGCTCATTAGGTTTGTTTCATTTATTAAAGTTTAATGTCTTTTTCCAGTATAAGACTCAAAACAGTGGAAGCGAACTGAACAGGAGTTTGGTGTAATAGCAAAAATGGAGTTAAGCATGAGAAGAAGCTACAAATAGCTCAAATAGTTTTTTGCTTTTTTTTGCCCATTGGCTCAAAAGAGATGAAATCAGTGAGGGTTGTAATATAAACAAACAGGGATTAGAAGAAGGGACACAACAAAATAGGATCACCAAAAATAGGCAGGAGGAGACTGTAATAACATGGCAAACAGTTGGAGACTAAAAACACTGGAAACACAAGGGGGGCATTAACTTAATAAATAAAATAGACTAAAATAATAACAACTGGAGGGTCATGGCTGTACATGGAAACATTTTTTAAAAATCACATGGGCTCCACTTTTATAAGCAGCAGAGCTCGATCCCAAGCAGCACCATTAGGTTTGAGGAGGTTAATTTATCTCTTCTGGAGCATGAGCTTCACTTAGATATTTATTCTAATTCATCCATCCATCTATGGACTACCTGGTTATATATATATATAAACAGGTAGTCCATATATATATATATATATATATATATATATATATATATATATATATATATATATATATATATATATATATATATATATATACAAATTAAATACCTATTTGTTTGTTTTATAGTTAACATCAGATTCCACTTTGATGTTTTTTTCTGTTAGTTTAGATAGAAATAGAAGTGTTTACTATATCTAACCTGATTCATTTGTGTGTTTGTGTTTTGTACATGCAGCTCTGAGAGATCATCCATAAAAGCTCAATGTTTGACAGAGGAGCTGGAAGAAACCCATCAGACTCTAAAAGAAGTTCAGGAAACAGCCAGTTATACTCATAGAAGGCTCACCCAGCTGGTACATCAAACACAGAGAAATCAAACTTATATTTACTAAATGCATGTCTTGTTTTTATACAAGGAATTCTTCTTTCAGACTAATGAGACTGAAAACTTGAGGGCTCAAATTAGAGTGCTAGAAGACAAGGTAAGGGAGACCCTAACTATTTGCTTTTCTGTCTTCAAATGAATAAAACTCCTGATTTTGTTCACACAGAATGAAAAACTTACCTTTGAAATGGCCTGCTATGACGAGACTGTCAACAAACTGAGGAGGATTAACACCCAGCTAAGGGTTAGCTCCAAACTGCATGCTTTCCGTAGTTTTCACAGTTTTGAATAACTTTATGTTTTTATTTACAGGCTGAACATGAAGAAACCGTGAATCTGATGATGCTGAAAGACAAAGAAATAACAAAGGTGTGCAAATTTAATGCTGATTATGAGTTCAGAGTATTTTTTTACAGCGTTTAAATTTGGCTTTTTTAGAAAAGCATCCTTATGGACAAGATGAGAAACTTTCATGTGGAAAATCACAATATGATAGAGGTATGTTGTTCAAATCAAAGTGGGAAAAAAATGGTTTTAGTTGGGACTATTATGTGCAGCATGTTTTCTGTGTTATGGTGTTTCAGGATCTACGGTCAGAGCTAATGAGATTACAGGAGCATTCCCACCAGCAACTGCTCAGGTAATAAGTGTCACTGCGGAGAGTCCCATCAATAGTACAGCTGATCATTACTAACGCTGGATCTAACACAATCAAACCTTTCATTGGTTCTTTCTTTCTTTTGTCTGTAATTATTTCTTTTTTTTTTTTTTTTTTTTAGTTAAGATCCCATCTTTGTGTTTTTGGATCAATATTATTTTGCCCTTATTTGCAAGATTGATCTTGGCTTTCTTTATTGTGATGTGTATTTAAATACTTGCCTCAGACATAGTTGTAATCACCATAACTGTGTGCTATCTTCAGTTGTTTTTCATTACTCATCCTATTTTCATTAGCTCTTAGTAACCATTGGAAGCAGCCGTGTCTCTCCTTCTGCTTTATTAGCCAGTCTGCTTTCTCTGTCCTGCTGCCAGCTCACCAGATCCAGCTGTTTTGCATGCCTCTGTTTGTGTTGGAGCTTTAGATTTCTGTTTTTGTGCTTTAGCCTTTGGTATGGACCGCTACTTTAATTACCTTTAACCTTCTGCTTCTTGTGGAGGGAAATAAAAGTCTTAAGCTACAAAAAACAATTAAGAGAATAAGAATTTGCTCCTTTTCACTATGAATGAGCAAACACTAATAATATGATATGTTTTTAAAGTAGAGAACAGGATTTAAATATAAATCATCCCTCCACCAGAAAACAAAAAAATGCAGAGAAGAGTGGTCATTAGCAAAAGTGACGTTATAAGAAGCTATATTCATGATATATAGAAGCTTTTTCAGTTAACTGTTAAGGTAACCGTGCTGCTTTCTGGTAGGTTTGACAGACACTGCCTGACTTCTCGGAGTCCCCACAGTTCAGATCCTCCAAACCAGCACTCCTTACAGAGCGAGATCCAGGACATGCAGCAGGTTGGTAGGATCACAGATCATCTCCTCCATCATGTCGTTCCGTCTGATCCATGTCTCTTTCAATGTGGCAACAGTGTCTCAGTTATTCTTCACAGCAGATGTCCTGAGACAGTGAGGATGGGGGACCTTTGGGGGATTACATTTGGAAAAATTTGTGAATTAAACATTAAGTGTCCTCTCTCTTACAGAAGAGACCTTTTCCTTCCCATCTGCAGCAAACAGCATCTCTAAGACACCAACTTCCAAAAATGTAAGTGAGTTTTTACCTCTTTCTCCTGTTATGGTGATGAAGGATGCTGCCCATGTTAGTCGCAAGAGTTTAGCTTATAAAACCAGAGCCTGGTTTTGACAGCCTATTTACGAGTATCTCCATTACACGACCTGCAAGAGTTACTGTCTTGCAAAAGTGCGCCTTTAATGCCTAGAGTGAACAAGATAAAAGTGTGTAAAAAAGATGTTTATAAAGCTATGGTGGTGGTTTCAGGCAGCAAGAGGCTGAGCTGCTTAGGTCTGTGTGGGAGGAGAGAGGGGGGAAAGAGAAGAAGAAGCAGAGAGCCTGGGAGAAGGAGCAAAAGCAAAGCCTGGCTGGGACTCTGATGCAGGAGGTCAAGAAGGTGCTTAAGGTGGAAGTAGAAGAGATAAAAGCCTGCAGAGAGAAAGCCTCAGTGTCTCAGAAAGGCCCGGAGACACAAACGAAGCTTCTGCAAGTGGAGGATGCCATCACGGATATGAAAAAGCAGCTCTGTCACCTGCAGGCCTCTCTGAAACCAGTACAGGACTGTGCTGAGCAAAAACACACAAGTCAAGCTCCTCACATTCACAGGAAAGGGGAGGCAGAGAGACAGCAACCAGATGAAAGTTTGGAAAAGGCGGTGAGCGACCAGGGCGATTCAGCCGCTGTTGGAGAGCCTGAGAAGACCTCTGCCTCAGAGGCAAAACAAACCGAACCACAGGCGACCTCAGGTGGGCTCCTGGTGACCCTTCAGAGGATCGAAGCGATGGTCAGCAGTGCCCTCGGGATGGCTGAGCTGGTGAGGCAAAGTGAACAGAAAGTGAGCCAAGTGAGAGAAAAGATGGGGAGCATCACCCAGAAGGTGGAGGAGGCTATGGGCCGAGCAGATTCCACCGCTGAGTCGCTGGAGATAAGGAAGCAACATCCTTCTGAGGTCTGTCATCTTTAAAGTTGTGCTAATATTTCACAGGAACAGGGACAGATTATTCACATTGTAACTAATCAATACTGTATACATAATGTCACCAAATAATACATTTGAATTTTCAATTTAAATGAAGTTTCAGCATGAAGTAACTAAAAACAAACAAAGCAAAAAAAAACTAGACAAGGAATATGTATTTTATTGGTGGATCTTCAGTTAAGAAAGTCTGCAAGCGTATTAAATGGCAACCCGATAATGCGAGGGTATTCAGCCTTGTCTCTCCAGAGTCCATGTAAAGTTATCAACATTTTCACATTTTTGACATAGTATGAGACAAATCTGTTGTGTTATGGTTTTATGTTAGGAGAAGCTTAAAGGTAAAGTGGAGGTTTCTCACGATTTTTTTAAAAAGACCTGCAATATTCACTTTAAAAAAAGAAATTCACATGCATAACCCTGTACCCGCTGCCGAGAGGCAACACCTATTTAACGCAGCGAGAGAATGCACAGGCCCATTTCTCCTCATGCACGCTCTGTTTAAATTTTGCTGTTTGCATCTCTCATACAAGCTTACTTTCCAAAAGAAAATAAGTCAGACTAACAACCAGTAAGTGAAAATGGAGACGAGCACGTAGAACGGCCTTACATAAACATATAAACAGAATGATTGACAATTAGGAGGACCACTTATTTTGATGATCCACCCGGAAAAAGAACATCCTCGACTATACCTTTAGGTAAAATATTTTTTTTTTTCTGAAGAGCATGGCATCCAGTTGACTTCAGACCCCTTTCCTCAGATACCCAAAAATGAACCTTGTGGAACCAGTTTCCTTCAGCTTGTTGGCCAGTTGCTTGCTATGCAACCTAAAAAGGTGCGTGTTTTTTTGACGGAAACAAATGCTACATGTTTTTATAAAAAAATAAAAATACCACAAAACAAACAACTTGGATTATAAAAGCCTTTTTTTAAGAACTCCCCTAAAAGTAGTGCATAGATCTAAATGGAATATTTGATATAATACAAATGCCTTACATTTTGGGACACATTTTCATCATCAACATTAACCTTGGACAAAATCATATCCTTTTCACCGCACGCAACTTTGAGCATTTCTTCACATCTACAGATGCTGATGTTTCACATGCTCTACTATAATCTTAGTAATCTTGTATAAAATATATTCTCTGTTTATGGTTTCCAGGAGTCCTCAGGTCTTAGGCAGCCCGATCATCCTGAAACAGGTGCAATAAGCTTCCTAGTTCCTGCTGGATCTGAAAAGGAAGACGGTACAGAACTTCCTGTTTCATCTCCTGCTGTCCCAGAAGTCCCAGAGCCTCCTCAGCTGCCCATGAATGGTATGGTGACTGCCTCAGATAAATACATTGATGCTGTTATCGTGGTAATGGGGTACACAGTGCGACAGAGATGGATTAAAGCTACTTCCTTTCATAGTGGTATTCCCAGAGGATCTCTGAAAATAGACTCAGCCGATATTTACATTTCACTCAACAGCTGGTGGGGGGGTGAAGCCTCTGGGAATATTGGGAGCAATCCAACTGAGTTTTCTATGCAATCTTGAAGAAGTTATGGGCTTTTTTTTTTCACTGCTGTTGTTAAATGATCATCTTCCACTTTGCTTTAAGCAAAAAAAAAAAAAAAAAAGTTTAAGATCTTATGGAGAGTTTTAAGCTTTTATAGATGAGAATTAGATCTATATGAACTAAAACCTCTATGAAAGACATTAAGTAATTAATTTGCACCCACCTTTGTACAATCTTTTACAGGCTTTATGTATGATTGAGAGTACTTTTCTATCTGTTATATTGCAAGAAAATGTGTAAATAAATACCAGAAAGAGGCTACTTAAAGTTATTATGGCCTGATCAGGGGGTCATTATCCCCAATAGAGATTCGATTGAAAGCCGATATAAAGAGGGTGTCATTTAAAATCTTTTAAAAACATAAATTGAAAAGCAGATAAGATTACAATATTATTTTATTATTATTCATAAATATGATTAAGTACATAAACTGATTAAGTTATGTGCATGAGTGTCAGATGGTTAATTTATTCATTGGTAATGAGCCAAGCATGAGCCAGGGGTCAGAATTGAACTGAAGCTGTTCAAAACTTAAAGAAATACATTTAAAGAAAGTAGAGATGAGTAATGATGATTTATATTTAACCTCCAAATTTTAGTCTAAGTGGAATATTTTGCTGATAAAAATCTCTTGTTTTGCCATTTAAAACTTTACTTACAGTTACTAAAACATGATAAAATATTTTTCCTTTATCACAATTTTTAAATCCAGATTGTATTTACAAAAGTTTTAAAAAGATGAATTTTATTCATTTTTGCCCATTTTTAGCCCATATGCTGTGTAAACATGATCACCATAATGTTTCTTTTTAGGGAAGTTAATAAGCAATTGTGTGTTTTTTTTTTTTTTAATATAGAAGAGTCATAATCTGGGTGAGTCCTAAATCAGATAGTTGGTGTTGGACAGTCAGCAGGTTGTTTATGTTTCTAGTAACCAGCAGGAGGCCTGGTTGTAAACCTACACCTATCAGACTATAGTCGTTTCAGTGCCTGTTTTTTTTATGATTATTTATCCGACCACTTTTTATCTGAAGATAATATTGTGCTATACCATATTGACGTTACTTTGCTTTGGTTAACAAATGAAGTCCAAATAGCAGCAGAGGGAGGAAGGGCATCATTAGTATGAGGAGATGAACACTGGGGCTCTACTAATATAGTGGGGGTTTTTTTTCTTTCAACAAGGTGCATCCTATGAGATTATCCTGGTATAAAAAAATACCAGCTTCATGATATTGTGGTGAAAAACATTTAAAACAGCATGGGAAGATTCACGACATTGTTCCATGCATCCATCCGTTTTCTGCCGCTTAATCCTTAATCAGGATCATGGTAGGCCAGTGTCTATCTCCAGCAATATATGGGCGATAGGTGGCAGAGACATGGGCGGATTTGGAACATTGGTTTTATTCTTTAAAAAAAAAAAAAAAACATACATTATTTTATTTAGAATATTGATGCGGAAAATTACTCAAGCATTTAAACTCATTTAATACTGCTACACTTTAGGGAGGAAAGGAGATAAATTCCTTTAGTTGTCAAATCTGAAAACAAACCACAAAAAAAGTCTTGTTTAGATGGTGGCTGAAGCTCCTATGGCGCAGTGGTTCTCAGCCTGCTCCTTAAATCCCTTTGTCCTGCGTGTTTTATGTGTCTCATTGTAGCCACAGACTTGACTTAGCCTTTATGATTAAATCATTAACAGGCCTCTGCAGCAATACAGAGCCCTTTTGACACTTGCTCATATTCATCCAGTTATAAAAATGGCCAAAACACAGTCACAAGGTGTTTCATCCAGATGCCAAAATGGGGGGTTTAAATTCTCTAAAACATGTTTCAAAATTATTTTTTCACAAATACTTTTTGTTTTGTAGTTAACAATGCAATGAGATTTATAGTTCCACCTGGCATGTCTGACTCTGCCAGAGTAATGCAACAGTACGTATTCATTTCTAGCCACACCCTCTAATGGATGGTATAATTGGAAACTAGAGGCTCAGACCTCTTCAATGAGGGGTCGGAGGTAATGGTACGACCATTTCAGGTGATGTAACCGGCATGCGTTACATAAGCTTGCTCTGTTATTCTTATTTTCTATTCAGTTTGGTGATATTATTGTGTTTTTTCAATGTTAAATTTCAATGAATCAATGGCCAAATCTTTAGGAGCAAAGGCTTTGTCTTATGCAGGTCTCCAATAGTGTAAATCAACACATTTAACTGGCCAGATTCCCTTTTTTAATTGAAAAATGCATTTGGCACAATTTCAGTTAAAAGAAAGACATGGATCTATACAGTTTTGCAGTGTTTATTTTGGAGAAAAAAATGTCAAGGCTAAACATTTTTATTTTTTTTCGTTGTTTAATCACCTATGAATCACCTATGGTGACATTTATATGGTTCCACTTGAAAAATATTTTTTCTGTCATATAAACTCAAAAAATTGTATTTCCAATTTATAGTTTCGGAGCTGTACTTGCTTTAATTCCCAATTCACAATCAACAGAGAAACATCTAAATCCTTCATGGCAGATTAAAAATGTGTTTAAAGACGAAAATCATAGTTCACCATAAAGTATGGTGTTGCAGAATCTGATTGTGCAGCAGCAAAGACAGGTGTGCGAAGGAGCGTCATCATGAGAGAACATTATGTGGGGTGGGATAATGGAGGCCTTAGTCCTCCATGCAGCCATTCCAGGTTTGAATCCCGACCAGGAAGATCATTGCTGCTTGTCTTCGCCCTCTCTCTTAATCCCCAACCTGCTGCTTTTTCTACTATCAAATTTAAGACACTAGTGTCAGAAAATAAAACAAAAACATAGCTAAGTAATGAGCCACTGGTCTTTTAAATGGACAATCTCCCTTAGTGTACTTCCAAGCTAGCTTCATATTGGCTGAGTGGCACGAAAATGGCCATTACAAGGGGCCGGATCTTCATCCCAACTCAAAACATGTGGGTAAAGCCTACAAAGATGAACATGAAATGCATGTTTTAGTGCAAGCAAGAACTTTGAACACTAGATTATTAGATTCATTGTTAGACAAACCTTGGCTCAACAAGCCCCCCTTCTCACAATCTAAGGACATCAGCTGTTTCTTTGCCTACGCTTGCTGACCCTCTTGTATCTGAAAACCTCTGAGGTGAGTCTATACCACATCACCTGGCTGATAGCAGTAAGGAGGAGCAACACATTTTTTCAACGCTCCTTTCAAATTTCCAACCCTATAAGAGCAAATTGCCCAGTTTCCTGATGCTTAATATGTCTTCATTTCTGATCAACTTTTTTTAAGAGTACTGACATAAACCACTTAGTTAGCAAATTTAGGATGTGGTTTCCTTATGTGACTTAAAATTAGGGCTGAAAAATCTTTTTTTGGTTGAGTAAACCTGAAAAAGTACATTTCTTATATTAGGACAATAATTTTAGCCAGTTCAAAAAAACAAAGTAGTTTTAATCTTTAAGTTTAAAGTTGTCAGTACTTATACCTTTAGCCTGTTCTGCTAACTTTAGTATTTTTGTTTTGAAATGAATGAAAGCTAGCTTTTTGAAGTTGGCTTTTGAGTTAGTGGCTCAGTTTCAATTTCAACAATACAAACTGCTGCTAAAGAGATGTTGCCCAATATAATAACATTATACAGAAAAAAAACTGTTATGGTTCTTCCCATTTGTTGGGACTCTGATTTTTCAGTTTTCTGTTATCAGTTGTTTTGTTTTTATTTTTCATCATATTCAAGCATTCTTTAGTTACTCTCTGTAGCCCCCTTGTGCTTGTTTTCTATCCCCTTGGATTCCCTCTTGCCAGTTCCACCCACACCTGCTCCTTATTCAGCTCATTAGTCCATCCTTTGTTCTGTTCTCCTTAAATACTCCACCTCTGCAGTCACTCAGTGCTGGTTCCTTGTCATTGCTGTACTTGTCTACTCAGTTCGTCTCTCCGTGGCTCCTCAGGCTCGTTTTCCCCTGATGTCTCCATGGTTTTTGGTTTGTTTAACATTTTAGTTGGATTTCTGGATTTGTACCTCTGTTTCCTGTGTTCTTCAATTAAATCTGTCAGAACTAATCTCCTAGGGCTGGGTATTGTTCAAAAATTTTCGGTACCTTCACTTCAATACCGGTTCCTGAACGATACTTTTTTCGATACCAGTTTTATAATATAAATTTGAAGAAAAAGAAAATTACACAACATAATAAAGTACAAATCTTGAGTTTTATTTTAAGCTCTGATTTTTCCATTTACATTTTTCCTCTTACATAAAAAAAATTATTTTCTGTGAAGAAGAACAATTTCAAACAAGTCAGTGTCTAATATTCACTGTTACATTGTGAGGACCTTTTTACTTAGCAGTTTGCTTTATAAGGAGACAAACAAGCCCGTTGAATGGGAATCCTACTGACAGTGCACTGCTGGTATGCGGGGGTCTGAGCGGCTCAGACAGAAATAATATTGGAAGGCAGGATGGTAATCTGGGTGAACTGACTGCACTGATTGAGTTTTCAGGTGGATTTTTCCAATTAAAAACATAATAAAACTACTTTATTCCCATTGATCACAGCAAATATAGCTGCAAGGCAAATAAAGGATAGAGTAGCTCCGCCCCCCCGCGTCAGAGAGCCAGAGCAGCAAAGCTGCTTCAGCAATGCGTCAGAAGCTGGTACAAGCAGCAAAAAGGAAGCAGCAGACGCAATTTTGCTGCTCTTGCTGCGTCCAGTGTGAAAGCAGCATGATTCACTCCGCTCTGGCTTTGCTCTGCCCACGGGCTGCTGAGAGGAGTATGGTTGCGCCGACTGCAGTCCGCTCTTCTTGCAGTCAAACACCGAGCAACTTTCTGCTCTTAAATTGTTTCTTTGCACGATGTATTGCATTGCGCACTATTGGCATCAGTCTTAATAAAGTGAAGCCACACTTTTGACCTGGGGGGCATTTTAAAGGGGTTCCACGACGCTCGCAATTAGTTCACAACAGATACACATGAACCCTGGCTGTAGGCGTGGCCACCTATGTATTTTTCCTGGATGACGTAATCATGTTAAGTGTTACAGCCAATCACCGAAACTTGGCACCGAAAGACGAGGCATGTTTCGATACTCTGTAGAACCGAAGCATTTCGGTCGGTACCATAAAAGAACCGATGTTCGGTACCCAGCCCTACTCATCTCTGCTTCACTCATCTCTGCATCTGGGTCCTCAAGCAACCTCACCAACCATTGCTGACAAAAACTTTATGTAATTCCTTGTTAAGTTTAATACACTGCTCAAAAAAATTTAAGGAACACTTTGAAAACACATCAGATCTTAAAGGGGCAAAAAATCATGCTGTCTATTTATACTGATATGGACTGGGTAATGTGTCAGTAACAAAAGGATGCCACATCATTTGATGAAAATGAAAATTATCAACCTACAGAGGGCTGAATTCAAAGACATCCCAAAAAATTACAGTGAAAAAATTATCCAGCAGGCTAGTCTATTTAGCTGAAATTTCATTGCAGCAACTCAAAATGGTATTTAGTAATTTGTATGGCCCCCCACGTTCGTGTAACCATGCCTCACACCGTTGGGGCATGCTCCTAATGAGATGGATGGTATCCTGGGGTATCTCCTCCCAGATCTGGACCTGAGCTCCTGGACAGTATGAGGTGATCAGACCCATTCACACCAGTGGCCTGCTGGAGGTCATTTTGTAGGGCTCTGGCAGTGCTCCTCCTGCTCCTCCTTCCACAAAGGAGCAGATACCGGTCCTGCTGATGGGTTGTAGACCTTCTACGGCCCTGGCCAGCTCCCCTGGAGTAACTGCCTGTCGTCTGGAATCTCCTCCATGCTCTTGAGATTGTGCTGAGAGACACAGCAAACCTTCTGGCAATGGCACGTATTGATGTGCCATCCTGGAGGAGTTGGACTGCCTGTGCAACCTCTGTAGGGTCCAGGTAGCGCCTCATGCTAACAGTAGTGACAGTGACCCTAGCCAAATGCAAAACTGATGAAAAAGAGTCAGAAAAGATGAGGAGGGGGGAAAATGTTAGTGGCCTCCACCTGTAAAACCATTCCTGTTTTGATGGTGGTCTCGTTGTTCCCCCTCCTGTGCACCTGTTGTTAATTTAATTAACACCAAAGCAGCTGAAACTGATTAACAACCCCCTCTGCTAGTTACCTGACCAAATCAATAACCCAGAAGTTTAAATAACTTTATGATATACTCTGATTACAAAGTGTTCCTTTAATTGTTTTGAGCAGTGTCTTTATCTATAGTTAATTTACCACTAATCTGGGATTGCAACTGTCACTGGGTTTCTCTGACATGATCTTGTCATTGATAACTGAATTATTAGTTAATTTCTTCCCCCTGCCTAGCTCCTCCCAGTTTTCATTTCCTCTCATCTGATTCACCTGTTCCAGCTCCTATTTAACCTGCCTGTTTTCCAGCCATCAGTGCCAGATTATTCAAGCAGAGTGTGAGACTTCTTTAGCGTACCCTGTAGAGTTTTGATTACTTGATCCTGACCTGTTTCTTTCTCTGAACCCTGAGTTTGGTTAGCCCCTGTTCCGGTATGTTTCTGCCTATCCCTGTTTTCGGACTGCTGTTTGGATTCTATCTGTTAACGAAGTTGGATCTGTCCCCTGACCCTGGCTTGGATTCCTCTTCGATACCTCTTTGTCTCTCTGATCTACTGGCCTGGACATCTGCTTCTGGTTCGTCACCTGCTCTGTCTTCTCCCTTCGGATCCATCTGCTCTCCCGCGTCTGCTGGCTTCCGCTGGTCATTCTGCTCTGCCTCTCTCCTGGAACTCTCTGGCAGCTCCTGCCGCAAGCTGTGAAGAAGGCATCAGACTGGTTCCCACTCCTTCCTCTGGGCACAGACTGAATTAAAGAACCATGTTGTGACTTACATGCTTGTAATCTTTCCCTGTCTGAGTTTCGTGGTCACTAACCTGAGTATCCATCTCTACAGTGATCCCAGTAAGCCGGTCCCAGCTGACGGGCCGCAGAACTAAGAGCAGTCAATAAAGCTTTTCATTTTTAAACAACCCTAAACTGTCTGCCTGAATTCTGGGTCCTATTCTCTGAGCCCTGATAGTCTCTGAGGTTATGGAACAGATAATTTGCTTTTTGGAGCGACTGTAAAGGTTGAAGCTTTAAAAATGTTCCTTTCCATGCAACAGAAAAAGAGTTAGGTAAAAATGTAGATGACAAACTTCCCCACTGAGGGAGCATAAGCTCTAAAAGTATGATTCTTATGAGGTCTAAGATTTGTAATTTACCTGTTACCTTTCATAAGTCACCCCTGCTTTCACATAAGATGGAAAACATAAGGATTCTAAAGCAAAATTTGAATTAAGTTAAACCCCTAAACTTAAAAATTTGCAGAAGTATGTTCTTCTTTTCTTAATAAAGTGGCAGCTATTTTCATGTTGTTTTTACTTTTATTTTTTTTTCTATGCAGAGCTATAAAATTGAAAAAACTTAAGAATCTAAAAGTGTCCAAAATGGATATCATACATTTACAAACTTGTGAGGGTTGGTGTGCATGTTTTGCTTTCTGTGTTTCAAAAGTCACATAGAGCTGTATTTATATTGACTTTCACTACTTTACAATAGAAAAATATTCTTATTTTTGTATTACCTAGGTGATGCTTTACATAGTATTACAACTGGACTTTAATGTCAAAATTTAAAACATGACCAAAGGTGAAATCAATGAATGAAACTGCTGGAACTATAAAAACTTGGGTTCTGGTGATGCTACTTCTCACTAGTTCTTAGTCTCTCACTTACAATGCTCTTCCTGAAAGCTTCTGAAGCAGACGACAGGAGCTCTCAACCAGCGGATCAAGGACCTCATGTGCTTCAGATGGTTGCTAGGTTATTGTTGCCCCTAGCTATAGAGGTGCCTTGGGTGCCATACCTCCTGAAGCAAGAGGTCCAATACTTTTAGAGCCAGAATGAATGAGGATCAGCCACTCTGGGAAATCAACCAAAATGTATTTCTATCTGTCTATTCTTTCTGTCTAACCCCCTCTTTCTTTCTTTGTCATTCTATTTTTACTGTCCCCAGACATTTGCATTGCACATGCTGTTAAATGCAAATCAGCTGTTTTCACAGTCTCTCTTTGCTTTGGCTCTAACAGGTGAAGCAGGACGAGGCAGCAGCTGGGAGGTAAGACCCACTTCTCTAAAAAATTTGATATTTTTATGCAGAGGCAGTGTGTACATTTCGCTCTGTGTTTTAGTTCTATTTTACAAGAAGTGTTTACATTTTTGGGGAAGACTACCGTATATGCCTCTGACCTACAACACAGGCTTCCTCAAGCGTACTGAGGTCCAAGCAGATCAAAAAAATAATTATAGCATATGTGTTAAAAGAATAAAATCCTTTTTGTACAAAGATTATCCTCTATTTTCAGTCAACTGTTGTTTATAATGTTTTATAATAAGGATCATAAGATGATTGCTGGATAAAAAACATCAGTTTCTAAAACTTTACAGGGTTTACTTACTTAGGAAAACACTTTATTCAATTTTTAAAGTAACTGGACCACCAACCTTTGGACCTAACTTTTTAAATTCTCTGCTGGAAATAGCTCAACAGTAAAAAACAGAAATGTAAGTAATTTTTTTATATTTCATAGCTTTTATACCATTTGCTGCTGGGTATTTCCCATTTAGCTGACATTTGTGGAAAAGTATTGAATATCTTGCAACGTTTCAAAAACTGATTTGCATATGACACATTTTAATGCATTTACTTAGTCTAATTGGAAACTCCGTGCCTGTAAACCATTAACTATTAGAATTATCCTCATTTAAATTTACAAGGAATTTTCAGACATAATTACTCCACTGGTAACCATTAAATAATCATTGATTAAATAATCATCACTACTTTATCCAGACAATGAGTCATTTCTCCATTTTCCTCTCTAACGTAGATGGATGGATGGATGGATGGATGGATGGATGGATGGATGGATGGATGGATGGATGGATGGATGGATGGATGGATGGATGGATGGATGGATGGATGGATGGATGGATGGATGGATGGATGGATGGATAATTTTGTATTTAATTTTAATTTAAATCTCATGGCTACTGAAGAGGATTAGGAATTATTTTTTTAAAAGTTAACTAATTTTAAGAAATATTTATTAGAATTCTGAAATTAATTTCAGAATTGTGATTTTTATTTCTACGGAATAGTATTACAGACACTGGATTATTTTATTTGTGTTTAATTATACAGGAAAAAAGTCAAAATTCTGAGATTAAAGTCAGAATTCTAATTTTCTTTTCTACAGAAGAGGATTGGGACCATTGGGAAAAAAAGGAAAAAAAATTGACAGATTTTTTATTTTATTTGACTTTTATATGAGATTAAAGTCAGAATTCTGACTTTTTTCCTATTTTCAAAATAAAGTAAAATAAATCAGTTAATAGTGGCCATAATCCTCTTCCATGCATGCCTACCCATACATCTTATCCAAAAAGTTACCTTAATACTTTCTTTATACCATACATACATGCTTATGGTTATAAGGAAATTTTACATAAGCATCTATGCATGGTATAAGTTATTATAAGATAAAGGATTGTAGACCAAATTAGTTGATAAAAAAGTAAAAAGTTGCTAACTTAAATAATAGAACCACTGACCGTAACAAAAGTATAAGTAAAACATCTTAGAATAGGTTTGAGGTGAATCATCCTTCGTTAGCTAAAACATGTGACTTTCTTTTTGTGCTCAGATTATTCCAACCTGCAGTATTTAAGATGATCATATGATTCTGTGTAAAACCAAAAAGCTGTCTTCCTCCAAAAACAGTTTCTGCATCACAATATTTTCTATGTGGTCAGAAAACTTCTATAATAATCAGTGAGGGAGTGAGAAGGAGCCGAAATGGTTGAGGTTTTGACAGAGTAGATGACCAAATAGTTCTGGAGCTTAGGAGCTCAGAAGTGGATTCCTCATCTTCAGAAGAGTAAACCCAGATCAGTTGATGAGGCTCTCTTTCTGTCTTTAACAGAAATGTGCCCAAAATTTTTCTTATCCCTCTAAAAACAAAAACAACGGAGGCTTTCATAAAAGAAAAGCATCGTTATCTTTTGGTCTTATTTAAGAATAATGCGGTTTAAATGCCTGAGATCACATAATTACGCATACGCATACACTTCACAGCTGCCTAAAGAGGCGCACTGAACCCTTCTCCTTAAATGGTAAAAGCTCCCAGGAGTGAAAGAGAGGCTGCTGCTGAAAAAAGCCAGGGAACAGAGAAGACGGGAGAAGGAAGGAGAAGCCCTGAGCACTGCATGTTTTTCTGGGGAAAGCTGTGACAGTGACAGCTTGGTTGTGAGAAGTTGGTTAGAGTTGGAGAGACCAGCTGGAGTTGCAGCAGTGCGCCGGTGGACTCAGGTAACGTGCACGCTCTCTGTGGACAGGTTCAGATCTTCAGCCGCTTGTTGCTGTTGGATCTTAGTGAATGATTGGACGTATTCAGCTTCATATGTTTTAGCTCTGCAGCATCTGCAAACATCCGTATGAAGGTTTGTGGACAGCTCTCTGTTTGACTGCAGTGACTTTATGTAAAACTTCTTGCATGGCTAATATACACCAATTTTGGAAGTCAGTTAAGTGAACTGTCCTCCCTCTACCTGACTTTACATCAGAGTGCCCATTGCATCTTTTATTTTCTTACGCTTCCTCTGTCATGTTATCTCAGATTGTGCCTGTGTTTAAACCACTTCCTCTGCTGGCTCTGCTCTCTGTGCTTCACACAAGCAAATTTTAAACAAATCTGGCATGTGGGGGTTTGCTTATGTAACAGAGAAAGGGAGGAGGTGATGGTCCATTTCTCTCTCTGATCCTCTGACTGGACGAACAGCTTTGTAGAAAATCAAATCAGCTGTCTATTCTGTTTGAATATGAAGCAGAAGAGCTGGTCACAGCAGAATGCCTGAGCTCAGGTTTGCCTGTTCTATTCTTGTTCCTCCACCGGAAATAATCAGAATAATTCAATTACTCTACAATATTTACCTCACTGCCATGGTTTGTGGGAGCAACACTACACCGTGGGCATCAAGTTTGAACATGCAACAACCAATGACTTGGAACTGAATATTTAAGATATTTTCTAAACTGATTAAAACTTACTTTTCCACAGTCTTGGCAGTTTCTTAGAAACCCAAGGGAATGAATTTATAAACATTCAGGGCCAGTCTCAATCTGTTAGCTCTCAGAACCACAACCACCACAATAGATCGCCTTACTGGGTCAGATCTGGAGATTGTAACTCTCTTTCTACCAGATTGTGTCATTTCTCACATAGTTCCCATCATAGCTGTATGGATAGTTGGCTTCAGTTTCACCAGCGGTCAGAGACTGGCAGGCAGTACTGGTCTTCGCTGGAAAGAATAGAAATCTAAACAAGTATTTTTTTCTTAAAATCAGTGCAATTTTTGCTTGAATTGAGGAGGTAAGGGAGTCACTTTGCAAATGAAATAAGACGATTTACATTTAAAATAAGAAAAAACTATTGCATCATTCCAAGTGCATATTATTTAATTATTTTATTTGAAGATTAAAATACTAATTCCATTGGCAGATCATCTCATTTACCTGCTCAAATTTAGGGTAAATACATTTAATGTAAGAATTGTTTACTTATTTCTACATCGTTTTTGCAGTGTTTTCTGGCACTAGGGTTTGGAGAACCGGTGATTCCTGTTGTTGGATCAGTTCCAGATTAGACGTTTAAAGAAAAGGGAAGCTGAGCCCACTTCCTAAGCAAATGAAGGAAATGTACTGTCATGTACCATTTCACAATAAGATAGATGAATAAAAACAGTTTAAAATACCAACAAAAATATTTTGTGCTAAACATTTAAGAAGCATACTATTAATCTCAGAGCTATATTAGTTGTTTTTGTTGTTTTTTTTAATCAGATTCTTTAGACTAAGGGAGATTACATTGTGTCACTTATATGTGCAGATTGCTGTTTCTATGGCATCATACAACATGATACTTTGCAAATTTATTAAGAAAGATTATGCCATGAATGAAAAGTTAGCTATGATTTTAGCTGTTAAGTGAATTGAAGTTTGTTTTGATAATATTTGGATCTAAGAACACATTCTAAAGGGATTGCTATAAAAGTTCCAATCCAAAGGAGGCAGGCATTGCTTCAACCATGTTTCCAATGTTCTGTAGTAACAAATATTTGCCTTGATGATTAAATGAAAGAAAGGAGCATAATTTTTATGTCATACAAAATATGAATTATGGATTTGTTTAATTATCTTCTGCCTTTATATTGTAATATCTTATGCAAATGATGCAACTAATAGAACAAAGATCAATTCAATTTTCAATTCAGTTTATTTATATAGCACCAATTCACAACACATGTCACCTCAAGGCACTTTACAGTTCACCAGATAAGCATTATGCAAAAGCATTATAAAGCAGAAGAAACAAGCTTTTTCTTTGCTACATCTGTCTAAAAATTATTCACATTTCATATTCAAAATCTAGAGGAAATTCAATATCCAGCTGAATTTTATATCTTTTTACTTCATATATTTAAACAACACCCAAATATGTCATCCACTTTGGTTCAGATTAATTTCTAATAACCTATTTGATTCACATTTATTGCAAATGTAATCTTAAAATTAGAAAAACCAAACAGGCAAGCCAATTATAACACAATTGATTATACAAAATAAAGAACATTTATTTAAGGAAATCTAACTATTAGAACTTGATTAATGTTTTTTAGAGTTACACTAATTATCAGAACATTAACATCTGTTTTGTCTAATGAGTGGTAAGCAAAAATGACCATGATCTGAACTAAACCTCTTTGCAGAATGCGAATGAGAAGCCATTTGTGCTCCTGCATGACACCGTATTCCTTTAGTCAGGAAATATCCCAGCAGCTCACTAGGAAACAGTTAAACAGTCCATTTCCTCCCCAGTGACTCACAACCTCTCTGTCACTTTATGTTCCCAGAAACTTGTCATGTCTGTGATGATATTAAGCAGTGTTGTTTAATCTTGACTTTACTAGATCGGAGGATTTACTAAACTTCTTCTATCTAAACTCTAAAACAGCAGTTCATTGCTAACAGCTGCTCAGATCATGCATATGAAGATGTTGTTTGTGCCGAAATTAGTTTTGATTAGCGCCCGACATAATAAACCTCTGACAATGGTTTGTGTACAGCCTCACAGCCTTCAACATCCCACAAAGGGTAAAAACAGTTTTCTGTTTGGATTTACATACATTTGCTAATAAAAAAGGGAAGATGAGACTGAGTTCAGTGAAGGACAACACGACAGTTACATGCATATTTTTCTCAAAAATCAGGTGATGTTTTCCTTCAGTTTAGTGACCCATGCAAAAAGGACTAACAAAAGTATCCATAACTCAGAAAAGAGTGACTCCTTTCACTGAAAATCTTTAACACTAACATCTAAGACTCTGTTATAGGTATGAATCTGTTCAACAAATATAAAACTAATCTATAAATAGCTTTATGGTTTCTTCCTGTAATTGGATGCTACTTGCTAGTTTTGATTTCACTTCCTTCTTGGGGAATCTGTAAATCCTTTGTTAGTTTTCCGTCTTTTAATATTTGTCCTCTTTATTAAAATTCTAGCATTTACAGCTCTGATAAAGTCAGTGTAGATGGCTGTGAACTCTGCAGGGATGATCGGCTCTCAGTAATCTTCCACACAGCTTGCACTTGTGATTTCACGTAATCTTTCTACAAATCTTTCTGTTTGTTTTACTCCGTCCCTGAGGAGCTTGTAGCCTCGATCGGCCTGTGAAATTTGAGCGCAGCTCAGCTCAACCAAGTGCACCCGTTGACTGTTTCTAAATGGCACTGTGGCTGCTAAAAGTAAACTGCAGGGTGGGGGGGGGGGAACAGAAGGAAAAAAGGATGTATATATTTATTTTTTCTAGATTTTGATCACTTCTTTGCTGCATAGCAGATGAGTTGTTTCAGCTTCAGATGTAAATCCTCTAAGTAGGTGTTGTTATGGTCTTAGTTTGTCTTGTATATCTTATTTGGTTTCTTAGTGCTTGTAGTAATGGAGTGTTAAGACTGACTGCAAAAGAATAATGTGACACAAATTCCCAGAATTTACATGCATCCTCCTGTATGTGAGCATAGGAACACACTCAGCTTTGCAAAATCATGTAACCATTTAAGGTCATGCAAGTGTGCAGAACTTGTATATTTCACATGCAGCGATTAAGCATAGAAAAAGCTCAAATTGAAAATTTCCAACTGGAACATAAATAGATTGAATTCTGCTAAAAGTTCTACAATCACTGAGTTTGTCACTGCTTGCTTAAGCATAGCTGTTATTTCAATCTAAATAAAACTCACATGACAATTAGGAGACTGTGATGGACTGGCGACCTGTCCAGGGTGTACCCCGCCTCTCGCCCATTGACTGCTGGAGATAGGCACCAGCACCCCTCGCGACCCCACTTGGGACAAGCGTGTAAAGAGAATGGATGGATGGATGGATGGATGACAATTACGAGAATTTTATTGATGCAATTACTTTGTCTTTTGCACTAATACCTCGGCAGGAATCATAGCGCTTAATTTTGGTAGATATGCATGAACAGTTTGTAGGCTGCTGGTTAGGCGGTAGGCTGAGCTTTATGGGGAGATCCAGTGGATTGCGTAAGCTGATACTAGAGCTTCACTTAGAGACCTGGAAAATGGAAGTCTAGTTGGATAACACAGGTTGAGAGAACCTGTACATGATGAGCAAGCATGAAGCGACAGTGGAGAGGAGAAAGTCCCAGTTGGGAAGAAACCTCTGGCAGAACCAGGCTCAACATGGTCGTCTTCTCCGGTGGTGGAGGAGGGGCTGGAGGTGGGTTGAAACGTTGTCATCTGAATGAAGTCACACACGCATACGTCGCCTGTGCACAGAGCAGACAAGTGCGTATCGGAGGCCTTTTAAGATTAACTTTGGATGCTGATTGGCTTTCGTGGAGGTGTGGTTCAAAGCTGATTGGCTGTGTCACAGGTGGATGAAGAAAAGCAATGAGTTTCTCCAGTTGAACTTCCATCTTGGCTTCATTTCCTTTGTTGGAATAAAATTTTTGCTCAAACCATAAAGACAATATCCTTGCAACTGACATTCAGCTCTGATTTGTTGGAAATTCATTTAAACTTGCTGTCAAAGCTCCTTAATTTGCTAGAGTGTGTGGGAATTACCAGCTTATCACCATAAATCCAAAAGAACACAAAGTAAAATTAGAAATGTTTTGTATCAGAGAGCAATTAAATAACAGATGTTTTGAATTCTTGTTCTGAAAATCCATATGACATTATTACTGAGTAACTTTAATTCATTTTGCAGAAGCTGCTAATCAAAAGCACTACACAAAGTATAGGATAACTTTAAGTGTTCAGTAAACTCACTGGAAGCATATTTTAATGTGATAATAGATGGCTGATATTTATGGGAAGTGTCCTTTTCTGTGTCCATCTATTTTTTTTAGAGATTTTTTATTACATTTACTCCTTTACCAATCAGAATGAAGCTATTTTGTGATTTGTTTCAAATATGATGATGTGTTTTACTTTTTGAGCAGTAGGGCTTCAAATCTCTCTAATAACAGCAGATAAGGAGCAAACTCTTCTCAACTTCGGTTTCAGCTCTTTTTTTGTTTCTTTCTGTTTATGATCTTGCAGTTCCAGCAGGGAAAGAGAAACGTCCCATCTGAGTTTTCATTAAAACAAGGCGACAGTAACTTAAGGGGCTCCTCTAAACCTTTCCCCTTCACCCGGTGTCATACCTCTCTGCCCTTTGTCATGCCCACCCTGCCTGAGGAAGACGAGGATTCTCCCGAAGAACTGGACAGCTCATCCAGCTCTCCCAGAACAGTAAGTTCAGATTCTGCCACTGTCTGAAGCTCATGTTGATAATGAATAAATGGTTGTAAAATAAAATGTAATCAGTTTCTAACTTAATTTAAAGGTATAGTGAAGGATGTTCTTTTTCCCAGTGGATCATCAAAATAAATGGTCCTCCTAAAATTAAACAATTCTGGTGTTTACATAAAACTGTCCTACATGCTCATCCTCATTTTCACTTACCGGTGGTGAGTCTGACATAGTGGAAAAAATTGCAAATCTTCTTTTAGAAAGAAAGCTTGTATGAGTGATGCAAACAGCATCTTTTAAACAGAGTGTGCACAAGGACAAATGGGTTTGTGCATGCTCTAACATGTGTTTAATACGCGTTCCTTCTTGTGAGAAGGTACAGGGTTATGCATGTGCATTCTTTTTTATTTGGAGAGGGGGGTCTATTCAAGAATTTGCGAAAAATCATCCACTATACCTTTAAATTCTACTGGTAGTATGTCACTAATCCCTCTCCAGAAAGAGCTAATATTATAAAACATTCCAGCTTCATCAGCTTCCTGCTTTTTAAATAGATGTTTGGCTGACTAAAAAAAAAAAAAAAAAAGATTGTACCGAAGCCACAATCTTAAATACTGCTATTTGCTTTGGTACATGGTGTGTTTTGACTCTATTGGCTGTTATCTCTACAAAGGTTTACAAATGAGTCTCATTCAGCTGATTCTACGATGTTTTATTGGTGTTTTAAGGTCTTTAAGCTTGACCTTTTGTTATAAATCACCCACAGCAGAGAAACTACTGAGGTGTTTTTTTTTTTTTTTTTTTAGATTTTTAAGGGAGACTGTCTGGAGAATACTGTCTGTAAACAAAACAACGACTGGATGACTTTTGAAAAATATCTTTGACCTCTGTCCTGAAAAGAAAAGCCAACACTTGATTATTTTTTCTCATCAGGCTTTTTTAGTCTCTTCAAAGTAAACATTCGTGGGTCTTTTTCACATTACATTTTCTTAGTTATTTAGAAATCAGAGCTTATTCCCATAATCATCATCGCAACGTTTGATACAGACTCAAAGATGTTGATGACAGTTTTACAATCTGCTTGTGGGGTTATTGGTTTATTTGAAAATTCTTTAATCATTTTTGTTAATCCTTTAGGATGAATACTGACTATAATTTTGGCACCCAAAGAACTCAAAATGTCATGACTTACAACAGAGGGACGCCATATTCAGGCAAGACAGACAGGGGAACTACTTCATAAAGCGTATATTAAAAACAGGCAGATCTGCAGTGGCTTTTGCGTCAAGGGCAGTAACCTCTGGTCTAACAGTTCAGTCCACAGCCAGAGAATGAGGCAGGATCCAGCCGGTGGGCTGCCAACAAAATGCGGCTGACGCTGCCCAGAGTGTGATGCAAGTCCGAACATGCAGGAGTCTGAAGCCAGGTCAGGCAAACAGATCAGAATGGGAACAGGCTCAGTGGTTGAGAGGCAGAACAGGATTAAGAAATCAGAAACACCAAGAAACTCTTAAAAACACTCTCACCACTGGCTAGAGAGAACAAGAATAATCAGCCCCTGATGACTGGATGCAAGCGCCCTAAATAGAGGCCCGAGCAGGTGGATCAGATGAACAGTGATTAGAAACCAGCAGAGTTAGATAGGTGAATGAAATGAGCAATTAAACCAGTCATCAGTGCCCAGATCATGACACAAAACACACAATAAAACGTATTAACAAAACTTGTCTAACACCTTAACCTCACAATTAAATAGAAAATAACTAACAAAAAGTCTAGAAAGTGCTGCAGTGCCATTTCTAAAGCTTTTTAACTGTAGTGACATGACATAGTGATAAACCTTCCCAGGAGTGGGATCACAAAAGAAAATCTAACCATTCCTTAGGGTCAGTACTCATGACTAAATAATAAGAGTAATTGAAAAAAATTGGAGCAATTATGGGGGAGGTTCAAGGTGAGGAAGAAATATCCAAGACCTTTTAAAAAAATATTATTTTTACTGATGGCACACAAGTTAAACTTTTTGGATGTTGCCCGTTGTGATGGCATCAAAATTATTTTTAAAAAGTCAGGTTTGAAGTCCACAAAAGACCAAAAGTAGTGCAACAAGTTAATTGTGATATAATAGTCTCCTAATGAGGGAAAACAGCATTTCAATAACTGCTTCTTTTATTATTACTTTCAATAATATCCAATAATGCATAGAATTAAAAAGATGCTTAAAAAAAAGGTAAAATCTATATGGTAGGAAATTCATTTTCACAGCACTGTATACCCACTGTCTTGAAAAACAATGTAGACTTCTCAGTCCGCATATAACCATCCAAGCGGCCCTGTTTTTAAAGGTCAATGACAGCACTCAACCCCAACGTTTTAAAGGCATTAGCTAAACAGCAGTAAATTCCTGTGTGATTACCAAAAGGCAAGTATGCTTATAAACTTCTATAAAAGCTTATAGTACAAGAGCATTACTAATAAAAGGAGATCCAGACGTAAAATGGTAGAGAGAGAGAGAGAGAGCAGATGTAAAGCAGCTATGCACCAATAAAGATGGATAGTTTTATTGTGTTGGCATACACTCTATTACACTTTGAGACGTATCATCCAGCCACAGGATGGATGAAATATGCTCAGTTTAACACTGTGGTGGGTGGACTCTCGGGATCAAATAATGAACTAAAATTTGTCTCTTCCCAATTAACAAATATGCATTAAGTACCCTATTCTGTAGTTCTAACAGTAATCAGGCCTAAGTTTTTTTCCTTGTGAATCAAACTCCATTTTCCACATCATATGATTTTTTTTTTCACATTGATATCATGAGGTGGTAAAAAAATCATTAACTATTTCATATCATAGTACATATGTAAGTTTGCCTAATGGGACTAAGGGAAGGACCGTCTTTTCATCATCAGCAAAAACACTGTTTGACTTCAGCCAATCCTGGCTGGCAGCTTATGCGTATTAATTTGCTTAGATGCTAATGTACCATCAGTATGGAATAACATTTCCTCTAATGAAAAAAATAAACCTTGAGTATTGATGTATTTTTCCTTTTTTTGGGATTGACTTGGAATGAACTAAGTTTTCAGATGTATTAACTATGAAAATGTGCCCCGGTATAATTTTTTATCCAGCATGCAAATATTTCTGTAGGCCTATGTAAATCATCGCACCAATTTTATCATTCACAGCTTGTTTGCAGCAAATCATTTAGTAAAACTTAACCTCCTCTAAATTAAAGTTTGAACAGGGCAGTGTGAGATGGCAGAAAGATACCTTGGGCAAATGTCCTTGACTTTCATTGCACTACAGCTTTTAAATCATTGCAACTTGATTTAATAGTGACATTTTGATCAAAATATTGTGCTTTTATTAGAATATCTATAAACAAGAGTTCACCATAACTTTTTAAAGTCAGTGTTGGGTAAAATCCTATTGCTGTGTAACATAAGATGCAGTTTAAGGATGTGTTATCTACATCTAGGGGGAGTATTGGTCTAGTGGGTTAGAGAACTGTGTGTTGTGCTCTGAGAAGGTTGTAAGTACCCTGTCCGATCCCCACTGCCTCCACTCTGGGTTTCTGAGCAAGACCCTTAACCCCACACTGCTCCCCGAACGCTGCACAATGGCAGCCCACTGCTCCCCAAGGGGATGGGTTAAAAGCAGAGAGTTAATTTCTCCATTGTGAGATCAATAAAGGCCAATTATCAATTATTACATCAGAGATGCAGCAGGGAGGTAGAATAATAAAAATAGACATGGAAGACTTGAACACAGATATAGAAATAGAACGAGATGCTTTCAGAAGCATGCCTTGAGTTACAGGCCTATATTGTCTTTTCTTTTGTACTGCTCTTAAAAAAGTTTTGATATCTATTACAAAGCCAATTAGCTCCCCTAACTGATGTTTTTCAACAGATAATTTCAGGTAACCCACTTTGGGCCAGATAATCAGATGGTTAGCACGCCTTAAAAAGGTGCAAAAATATTTGTACTAACAGAGCAGATCTTGAAAGAACGTTATTCACATTCGCAGTTCAGCAGACAGTATGTGCAAACCTTGCTTTTTGTTTGTGGGCCTTCTTCTCTGTGTAGTTCATAATCTAATAACCAAACCGTACAAATAAATGGGTGACGGATATGTAAATATTCACCACATGCAAAGCAATACTCCAAAGATGAAGCTAAACTCCTGCCTCAGTTTTTGTTTTTTAAAAAAAGGTCAGGAAGTCCGGTTCGGCCTGACATGCAAAAATCTCTGCAGTCATTGTTGCCACAAAGGAGACGTTGATACAATGCCAGTCGGTGTAGAGATTCCGTGCGCATTTAAACAAATTGGGAATGTCAAAAATGACAACAGTAAATTTTAGGGCCGCTGGAAGTGCTTTTGAACAGGGAGTGCTTTGAAAATGTTTTAGGTTTTTTGGGGGGACAAAAGATTTAGCCTATATGCCTATTTAAAATACAATAAAATAGATAAGTCAATACATTGAGAGTCACTACTTTATTTTTATATACACCAGTGTACCAAGAAGGGTCTGTATCTGTAACACAAAGACATCATCATTTCTCAGCCGGATATATGTGCTATTAATTAAACTTTACAATAATATGATAACAACGTATATATGGTCAGCTGGCATGAACCTGAGTCACTGTGTATATGTGACATGTGATTATTAGCTACAAAATCCTTTTACACAAACCACAAGGATATATTATACTATTTAAACATTATTGAACAGTTTTCCACATCCATTACGCAAAGAACCCAAGATCAAAATAACTTTCTAAAATACTATGGTTACGTTACACTGCACGAATGGATATGAAACACGTCCCGAACTTGTGTCCAGGCAGTGAGATGAAGACCCTGCAGCTCACCTTTCCAGACCGGAGTGGGTCAGACCGATGTTGCCTTTACTGTGTCTCTTTTATAACTGTTCTCTTGTTTTGTTTCGTTGGATTGAAGTCTACACCGGGTGAGAGCCAAGCCATCATTATGACCGCCCCCACCATTGTCTTCCCGCAGAAGGCCGTCATTGTCCAACAAGAGGGCCGTTCCTTTGAACAGGCCAGGTAATTACTCTTCCACCATGTCCAAATTTTAAATGGATTTAACTCCTTTGCTTCACTGTTGTTAAATCCTCTCTATCTTTTTCTCTCAGGCCACATAGTCCCAGAGCTCGCCAGGCCAGAAACTCCTCTGGAGGACCCATCACCACAGTCGGTGGGTAAACCCCACAAAGGCTCATATGCTGCAGCTGGAATCTAAAAATAAACTCTATGAGAACTATTTAGTTTAAGGTTTGGATTTAGCGATTTTGTTCTGGAAGTAATTTTCCATAAACTAACTGTTCCTTCATTGTCTTCAAAATGAGAATAAACAGCTTCTAAATCAGTCTTTTATTTAAGGAAGATGTGCCTCAGGTTTGGGACCATGTCCCTAGCTTTAGATAAAACTGAGAAGTTTTCCTCTCACATGCCTGAAATGCTTTTGATGCTTTGATGTTGTATGAGTTATAACAGCAGATGGTAGTGAAGCCCCTGCTTTGTCTGATGTTTTCATCACTAACGTTTACCGATACCTAATTTTTACCTTACATGGAAACTTTAGATTTATCAGCAAAGAGCCTTAACTTGGTCAAAGCTACAGCTTCAGCTGACTTATTCAAAAGCAAGAAAAGTGAGTTTGTTTAATTTACATCTTTTAAAAGATGCAAAGGCCTTTTAAAACACTGAGTTCCAATTTACTGGTCTGCAGAATCTGCAGTAATCTGTATATTGTGCCTCTTAGACAGCACAGGTAATGTGATCGACCTGGTGAAGGACCAGCTTCCAGAGCTCCAGCTGTCTGAGGAAGACCGGCAGAAGAACCTGGAGCTTATCGAGCAGGCTAAGATGGTCAGCGACCGCTTTCTGACCCGCAGAGGAAGGCGATCCATCAGCAGCCTCAGCGACTCCCCCACAGGTGGTGCCTTTGGCACATCTAACAGACACACACTTTAAAATAGTGTTATTTACCAGGCTGAGGTTGATAGATGTCTGGATACACCTTCTCTTGTGTATGTTTTTTTTATTTTTCAAATCATTATTTTAATGACAGAAGTTTTTTTCTCCTCAGGTCTTTCTCAAGTTCCAACACCGTCTTCCTCACCAGGTCCATCAAGAAGCAGCTCTTTAATTGGTCCATTTCAAACTGGTTTGTACCTTTTCATCTGAGTTTTTCTAAATAGCTGCTAAAAATTAGTGGAATAACTAAACTTCTATAAGCTTTAATAAACATTTAAAGCTTATTGAAAAGCATGGTCTATTCCCTTATTTAAAAGGTATACTGCTAAGATGCAGCTTAGCTGAGTTCAGCTGATTGACCCAAACAATTTAAAACATTTTGAGAAACTGTACAGTTACCTGGCATGTAAAATTATGTAAACCCTTTATTGGTTTCCATTTGTATTTCAGAGGTCTGTCTTTACAGATCAACTCCAGGTTGTTTTTATTTGTTTGTTCTTTTTTTTTTTTTTTTTACCTAGGAAGGCCTTCTTTTCCATAATTTTTAGCTACTGTCAGTGCATGTGCCATTCATTTTGGTCAGTCGGTGGACTGCAATTTATTTCCTGCAAATTTCAGCTACAGGTGGTTCTGTGGAGAATCCAAGTTTCAAGTTTCAAGAATTTATTGTCATTGTCAAAAAAAAAAAGGCAACGAAATTATGTTTGGGGTACAATACTTAGTAGCAGCAAGTTCCAAGTAAAGTGCACAAGAGGTAAAAGTGACACCAGTGCTTGACCCCCCCAGCCCCGCCCCCCCCATCCCACTTAAAGTGCAGCAAAGATTATTAAGTGCCATAATGCTTGCCCCCCCAACACACACACACACACACACACACACACACAGAATAAATACACAGCTCCCAACCAGACTATAATAACGGGGCCCTAATGAATAAGGCAAATCATTCAGAATTCAGAATTTAGGTAGTCCGTTCCTCAAGTCCTGTGAATTCAAGAGTCTTATGGCCTGGTGGTATAGGCTGTTGGCCAGTCTTTTGGTCCGGCTCTGAAGGGACCTGTACCTTTTACCTGATGGTAGAAGTTGGAACAAGTGATGGGCAGGATGGTGGCTGTCACGCATGATGTTCTGCACTCTCCGTAGACAGCGTGTGGTGTAGATGGAACTAATCTCTGGGAGAGGCATTCCAGTGATTTTCCCTGCTGTTTTCACCACACGCTGGAGTGCCTGCTGGTCTGCTTTGGAGGAGCTAGAGAACCACACTAGGAGCCCATAAGTCAGAACACTGCTGATGGCACAGTTGTAAAAGTTCACCAGCAGTGGCCTGGGGATGTGGTAGCTCCTCAGCTTCCTCAGGTAGAAAAGGCACTGCTGGGCCTTCCCAACAGTAGAGGCGATGTGAGTGCCCCAAGACAGGTCCTCCGCCAAGGTCACCCCTAGGAATTTAAAAGTACTGACTCTCTCCACCACCTCTGAACTGATGGAGAGGGGTTCGTGCTTTTTAGGCTGTTTTTTCCTAAACTCCACAATCATTTCCTTGGTCTTTTTGGTGTTAAGAGCAAGGTTGTTGCTGTCACACCATGATGCCAGATGTTGCACCTCTGCCCTGTAGTCCCTCTCATCGTTGTTGGTGATGAGGCCCAGGACGGTGGTATCGTCAGCGAATTTGACGATCAGGTTGGAGGGAGAAGAGGCAGAGCAGTCATGTGTGAACAGGGTGTAGAGCAGAGGGCTTAAAACACACCCCTGGGGCGCGCCGGTGTTTATGGAAAGAGTGGAGGAGATGTTGTTGCCCACTCTGACCCTCTGTGTACGATTGGTGAGGAAGTCCACAGTCCAGTTGCACAGGGTGGTGTTGAGTCCCAGTTGGTGAAGTTTGTGGCGGAGTTTGTAGGGCCGAATGGTGTTGAATGCTGAACTGTAGTCCACAAAGAGGAGGCGAGCATAGGTGTTTTGGTGCTCCAGATGCTCCAGCAGTGTGTGGAGCACGATGGCGATGGCGTCCTCTGTGGAGCGGTTTTCCCTGTAGGCAAACTGGTGTGAGTCGTGTGATGGTGGAGTTGCGGCTTTGATGTGCTTTATGACCAGTCTCTCCATGCACTTGGCGGGGATGGGAGTGAGTGCCACAGGCCTGTAGTCGTTAAGACCTGTGACATGGGACTGTTTGGGAAGGGGGACTATTGTGGCGGCTTTGAAGCAGGCTGGTACCCATGAGGTGGACAACGAGATGTTGTAGATGGAGGTGAGGACGTCTGTGAGTTCCGCAGCGCAGTCTTTGAGCACCCGGCCCGGTACACCGTCCGGCCCGGGTGCTTTCCTGATGTTGATGCGGCGGAGAGCGCACCTCACCTCGTGTGTGGTCAGGACTGGGGCTGGGACTGTGGGGGGGAGAGGGGGGAGGGCAACGTCGGTGTTCTCCTTGTCGAAGCGGGCATAAAAGACATTTAAATCCTCCGCCAAGTTGGGACTGTTGGCTGGGGTAGATGGTGATTTCTTTTTGTAGTCAGTTATGGCCCTGATGCCCTCCCACACCTGCCTGGGATTAGCCGTGTCTGCAAATCTGGCTTCGATGCGCCTCCTATGATGTTGTTTGGCAGACTTGATGCCCCTCCTCAGCGCAGTCCTGGCCCTGCTGTATGCCTCATGGTCACCAGACCTAAAAGCACGATTCCTAGCTCTGAGGAGCTGCTGTACTCCGTGTGTCATCCAAGGTGGAGTGTTAGGATACACACGGCTTTGTTTCCAAGTTGTAACATTGTCCAAACAGAAACATATGTAGTCTAGAACAGAGGTGGTGTAATTGTCCAGTATATCCCGCGTTACTGTGCCCTGCTCTCTGAAAACATCCCAGTCTGTGTGGTGGAAACAGTCCTGTAGCATAGGAACAGCGCTCTCTGGCCATATTCTTACAGTTCGGACGGTGGTCTCAGCACTCTTGATTTTGGGTGTGTACTGTGGGTGCAGCAGGAGGGAGAGGTGGTCTGACAGACCCAGGTGAGCTAATGCCTGGGCTCTGTAAGCATCTGCTACATTAGTATACACCTGATCCAGAGTTCTATCTCCTCTGGTAGCACATTTGACATTTCGGTGGAATTTGTGCAGAACAGATTTTAAGTCCGCATGATTGAAGTCCCCAGCTGCGATAAAAACACAGTCTGGGTGTGCTACCAGGCAGTTGTTAATGCTACTGTATACTTGTGCTAGTGCTACCTTAGCGTTAGCGTCAGGTGGAATGTAAACAGCACATATGTAAACAGCACTGAACTCACGAGGAAGGTAGAACGGTCGGCACTTAAGCAATAAAAGTTCTGCGTCTGGACTACACAGTTTATCCACAACCGTGTTGTTGGTGCACCAGGAGTTCGCGATGTAGATGGAGAGGCCGCCACCGGTTTTCTTACCCGAGTCCGCTGTCCTGTCGGCTCGGTAGACGCTGCGGTCCGCCAACTCGATAGCAGCATCGGGAGTGGAGCTGTCTAGCCAGGTCTCGGAGAAGATCATGCAGCAGCAGTTGTTCAAGGCTTTCAGTGTGGACAATTGCAGTCTGATCTCGTCCATCTTATTCCTGATTGACCGCGCATTAGAAAGGAAGATGGTAGGAAGCGGTAGTCTGAAGGGCTTAGCTTTTAGCCTCGCCCAGACGCCCGCCCGCTTGCCTCTCTTCTGCCCCCGCTCACAGCGCTTCCTCCTCCGGCTCGCTGCTGCGGGTGTCCCGGTTGGTGGTTTGATGATCTCCGGAGGGATGGTATAGTGTCCGATCGGCAGGTACTGTGCACCGCGATTGAGTTGTAATAGTTCGGTCCGGCTGTATTGTAGTGCAAGAGTGCTATAACTGTGCATTATAATAAAAACTACCACCAAAAAAACATAAAAGCTACTAAAAAGTTTAGTATCCCGGGCCGCTGCGACTCTGCGCGCCGCCATCTTCCTATCTTACTATCGCCAGGACTGTGATTTTAATCAGGTACAAAAAGAAAAATAAACGACAAAAGAAAAACACCCAGCATAAGTCTGGTATTTCTAAAAGGTGTGTTAACGATTGTAAATACAGTTTTTGTCTGGTTTTAGAAGAACACCAATACAGTTGGGTGAAAACTCGCTTTTTTGAGTTTAAACCTACTGGTCTGTGATGGTCTGAGCAGTCAAAGGAACATCAGGCACAGGTTGGGATCCAAAAAAGTCCTCTTTTTATTGAACCCAAAACAAAGAACTTGGGTCAATAAAGGACAAATTACAAAGTTGGGCCCATAAAAGAGGTCAAAGTAACAGAATTTAACTCAGGCTAACAAAAAGACCTCCTGAAACAAACAGACCTGCTACATGAGACAAAGGGGAAACTTAAATACTGGCTGATTAGGCCACATAGAAGATTCAAAGGGGGAAACACATAAAAACCTAACTGAAATTAACAGAGGAAAATCCCATTCCCCCCCTCTTGCTGATGAGTAGTGGTGTAAACCAATTTGCAGTTTCAATGGGCTGGCTCCACCCCTTCTCCACCTCTGTTCTCCTGAAGGACTGGAGCAGCCGGCACTGAGGTGACTCAAAAAAACAAACAAAGATTAAATCAAGCAGAACATAACAGTGTAAACTAAAATGTGCGCACTTATTCTAGAATACAGTGTTATGCCTTTCCTTACAAAAATTATTCTGTAAATTAAATCCTAAATGTAAAGAAATCCCAATATAAATGTATTGAGACAGGCTGACCTAGTGTGTGATGTGATTGAATGTTACCACATTTGGGTGGCTGTAGTTGCAGCCATCACATGGTCTTAGATAACTAGTCAGGTCTGATGATGATTAAAGTCTTTTAGTTTGCTTGTTTTCTAAGTAGTTTTCTTCTTCTTCAACTTGTTTGTTTTCTAAGTAGTTTTCTTCTTCTTCAACTTGTTTGTTTTCTAAGTAGTTTTCTTCTTCTTCAACTACAGGGACCACAGAAGCCACACATAGTGGCCCCCAGGCAGTCAGTCAGGTAAGCAAATGACTCTAACTCACAACGATAACGAAATTCATCCATACGTAACAAAGTATTGATGGATTACAGTATAGCTGAAATTAAATTCTTACCATCATTAAATACAGCACTCTATTATTGAGGATGTTAAACAAAAGAAAAACAACATTTTTCTTGTAGCATTTAGAGCTGCCCAAAGCGAGAGAGCAGTCTGAGTTAAAGAACCAGAACCAGGTGAGCGCCGTGGATCTGCTGCATGTTTTCTTATGTTACCATGAATTATACATCTAAAAAAAGAAGTCTGATGGCTGCACATGAACCATAATTCAACGCTTTCAGTTTGCATGATGGAGGCTTATCAAACTTAGCTAATGTTTCCAAGGATACAGAGCTGCGCTTTCTTTATAGGGGACTATAGTATGCAGTGACGTGCGGTCAGGGGAGGCAGGTGAGGCAGTGCCTCACCAGCCATCATGGAAAGAAAGAAAATATATAATCATAAAGTAATTTAAATTGTTATATTCATCCGGTGGTTTGTACTAAAAAATATTCATTTTTCATGTAGCTTCACCAATTTCGATTTTTATTTGTTCAAAATCGCTGAATTTTCTTATTTTCCCATTCAAATGCTTGGAAGCGATGCCGGTGAGGCAGCAGCGAGCTCTGCCTCACCTTGGATTGCGCAACCCCTGGCTCTGCGCTGGCTGCAAAGCGGAGAGAGCATGTTGCTGTACGGCGTCAATAAAATGGTTTAAACAAATGTAATATGTGAACTTATTTCTAATAATTTGGCTTATGTATATAATGTACAGAGCTTTTTGTCACCAACTGTGTTTGTGTAACGTGTTTCGTGTAATGAGCGATTATAAACGGCAGAGAACAAGTTCGAGGTGAGGCAGGCAGTTCTCTTGCCTCATGGCAGGGGGTGCTCAAGAGACTGAAAACATAAGGCAGGAACAGGACGGATCAAGGAAGGCTTTCTTCCCTGGCAGTGATCTCCATTGAGACAGAGAGACTTTTAAAACTGAAGGAAGATAAGGAGGACTTCTATTCATTTATAAGTAAAGGTAAGACAGTAATAACATTTATTTTGTTTTGTTTTTTAAGGAAATGTGTGTTTTGTGAGCTACAGTTTGTATGTGTAAGGATGCAGAAGTGAAACATAACCTGTAAACTGCTGTCAATCTATGCATCTATTTGCAAATCTGATTCTGATGACGTCAGTGCCTCACCAGCTATGAACCTCACCGCACGTCACTGATAGTATGGCAATAGTGGCCTTTCTTTATTTGGGTGAAATAAACTAAACTTAGCAGATAGGATCATCTGCCTTCATTAACGACTAAAATAAATGTTTACAAAGAGAGTGATTTTTACATGATTTTAACTATCTTGAAATTAATCCTAAACCATAAAAAAAAATAAAAATTAGTTAGGATAGCAGTTAGCATCATTGATGGTTTGAAGCACCTGTCTTCAGCTTCAGTCTGCTTTTAAAGTTGTCAAAAAAGTATTTAAGTCAAGTCGAACTTACATTTGGGGTTTTTTATTGGCGAATTTTAAACAATGAGAGGCATCAAAATGTTTCTAACAGAGATATGAAATGTTTTATTCTTGCCGCCCGTAGGATGAGCCGCCAGCAGTGAACTCTAAGACGACTGAAAAAAGAAAAGTGTCCTCTGGAGTGCTTACGCCTCGCTTTGCTGTTCAGAAGGAGAAACATGAGCTCTCCAGACCTAAGAGCCCACAGGCTGTCAGCAAAGCAGATGAGGTTTCTGGTCGAAACCCAAACCTTCCTCCAGCCACAGGGGTGGCCAAACCGGTCCCCAGGCCCCCTACTCAGCGGGCCCCCTGCACAGCGGAGATCAAAACAATCGGTTCCTTCCCTCCGCTGATGAGGGCTGTCTCATGGGATGCTGTTGGCAGCATTAATTCAAAAACTGGAGCCCCTGGTTTACCACCTACAGTTGACGAGGTTTTTTCAGAAAAATCCAGAGATGATGTGTTCAAGTCTTCATTGTACAAGGATCTACAAGCCCAACCGGGCAGCATACAGAAACTTTCCAAGCTCAGAGAGGTAAAACCACCACTCTGCAGACAACACTTTGGGATCACCATGTAATCTTTTTAAATTCAGCCTTGTTTAAGTATTTTAAAAAGGAACGTGTTCATTCCTGTTCTCAGGAGCACAAGCTGATCCGTAACCAGAGCATAGTTGGCTCCAAGTTACCAGACCTGAGTGAGGCTGCAGAGCAGGAAAAGGGTAACAGCATTAAACACAAAGTCCTCACATAGGACAGAAAATGCTTTCGTCCAGCTGGACATTTCGTTCCATCAGTAGGGGTGTATACTCTCTGAATTAGAGCAAATGTGTTCCAGCACATTAATGATAATAAGCTGTTTCTTTTTCTTCCGTACCAACTATTTAACGGCAAACACAAAGACAGTTTTATTCTTTAACAGCAGATGACATGTTTACTGAATTATGTGAGCTAACAAACACCTTTTTTTATGGCACAAGAAAATTATTCAGAGTTGTAATCTGTGGACTGTAAAAATATATAACCACAAAGCTGCTCCATTATTTTCTGATGAAACACAGTTGAAGGACTTATATGTGTTTGCAGCAGCTCCACCTTCTGCTAAGACATCAAGCAGCGAGGAGATGAAGGAGAAGTCTGACGCCATGCCAAACATTTCAGATGTGATGCTAAGAAAACTGAAACTTCACAGAGGTCTGCCAGGATGGTGTGTCTTTTGACATTTTCTGTCTCGCTGGATCAAAACAAAACCTCCTTTCTTTGTTGAATAAGTATATTTCTTTCTCTGCTAACATTTCTTTTCCCTTCATATCTTTCTAGTGCACCTGCGCTCACTGAGAAAGAAGTTGAGGTTGGTATCAGTTCTCTGATGGTTGTAGAGTTCATTTTTTCCATGTAGAAACAGTATTACAGAGATTAAAATGTTTCCCATTTCTAAGAAATCAGTCAAATGAACGAGTCTATTCCATTTGATAGCTTTTTAAATCTGCAGAGATACAGGGGATATTTGTGTATCAAAAAGGCTCATATCAAAGACTATTAAAAATTTGTGCATCAAATCTTTCAAAAAATTAATCATTTAATAAATTCTTCTTTCACAATAAAACAAACTGATCCCTGTAGATAAAAATGCTGTGCCTGTTTAAACTCACAACTTATGCATTCATCAATACTTTAATTATTTGCTCTTCTAATCATTCTTTGAATGCATAAGATGTTATTAACACTGTAACTTATTCGACTTTGTCCCAGTAATCAGTAGCTGTTGAGCTGTTTTGAGCAGTTTGATGCCCTAAAAGTTAAAACAGTTAAACTCAGCAAATCTCTAAAATACATAAAAAATTGAAAATTTCTTTATTGTTTAGAAGGAACATTGTATTTTAGATTTTAATTATGTATAAAAGTTCAGGCAGCACATCAGAAGAAGTGTTTCACATTTTCAGCCTGCTCATATTAGTGGTTTTTCCTTTGTTTTCACAGTAAAAACTATTATGAAGATTTCAGAAAACAAAGTTGTGCTTCCGTTTTTCCCTTCTTACTATAAACCCATATAAACAAATTTGAAACATGTTTAGAATAAATGTCCTCTTTTAAAACTAGCCAATATTGTTTCTCATGATAATTTAACATGTTTGTCTAGAGGAGGACTTTGTGTAGCTGTTATCAGCAGTTAATATCATATCTGCACTAAATGGCTGTCTGACGGCCTAAAATAAGCTTAACTCAAGAAGGCAAGATGGGGTCAGTTCCAGGGAAATTGTCTGCCCTATTATAAAAATAATGAAAATTCAAATTAGATAAACAAACCTAGAACTGTTACAGCAATGAACACATGCAAAGACAAATATGGAAGCAATACTCATCGTGCATCTAATACAGAGGTAGGATAGTGTGTTTGAGAGTAGCATTAGAAAGTGCTCTGTCATGTAAGAGCTTTAAAAAAAAACATTTGCAAGAAAATTTTTTATCTGAAACACCCTCTTTAAATAAACTGATGAAAAATGTTTTCTTTGGTAGAAATAAAAAAAATCATCATGTTTTGCATGATAAACTTCACTAAAGGGGACAATGGTTTAAATGTTTACATGATGAAGATGATTAGTGGGCCTTTGGATGGCAGTAATTTGCTTTGTCACTTTGATCAGCTGTTTGCTCAGTTGTTGGATGAAAATGAATCTGTTTTTCCACATCTATAACAATCAAACAGCTTTCCATTGCTAGAAAAAGTTAAAATATAAAATTAACCCTTTAAGAAGCTGTATGACCCTCAAAAAGAAAACGAATCTAAAATGACCTCACGTTTAATCACATACAGTACATATAAATCCTACATGGACAAGTCATAAAATCAATAGCCTCTGTAGTCTGTCAGCCTGAAACAGTGTATTGTGTTCTAATGGTGGAAACAGATGGACTGACTGAACCCTTTCCGTGTATTTGTAATAACCTGACCTGCTGCCAAACGGCTTAATTACGCAGTTGTCACAAAATTCATCCCGCCTGGAGTTGGTGCTTTTCTGTCAACAGGAAAGTGTTTTTCTGCTCTTGATCAGGCCAAAGAGACTCCCAGCGATTTCCTGTGGAGAAAATGCATACATTTGTGACGCTGTTGTGCTCTTGCTGCAGCCTTACTCGCTGCTCCCTTAGGGATGAGTCTGGATCAGGACAGTCAGAGGTCATATGTTTCCTCCCAGAGGTGGGCCCTGTGTTGGAAAATTCAGCTGAGTGGCTTTGATCAACAAAGCAAAACACCAGAAGGTCAAATGTCAGACTCACAGCTTGTTCCCCACGCTCGGGTCGCTTGATTCTCCCTCATATGCTCACTATTTATTTTTCTCATTTAGCGTCTATTTGCTTTACTTCAGAAAACCTTTCAAGTAATTCTATCTTTAGCAGTTTAATGACATGTTTAATGTGTGAGTAAAAGTATTATTACCCCTATGCAGAATGCATTCGTCCAGCTGTCTCTTGCATTTCGTAATGACAACTACACTCTGGAGACGCGACTCAAACAAGCGGAGAGGGAGAGGAACCTGACAGAGGAAGACACTGAGAAAGAGCTGGAGGAATTCAAAGGAGCGTTGAAGGTCGGCCTATAAAACAGAAGCTTTGTTTGGATGTTTCCCGTGTTTAGGAGATATAGGCAAGCCTATTCAATGGACACCGATTTAAACTGTGGCCTGATGTTATGTTCCTTATTGCAGATGACAGCACCACAGTGGCAGAACATGGAGCAACGAGAATCCTACCAACGCCTTATAGAGACAGTGGCAGTGCTGTACCGACTCACCACCAGACTCTCTAGCAGAGCAGAAATAGTTGGTGCAGTTCGTCAGGTACAGTTACACAAACATATGGTGCAAAGGTATTAGATCATCATCTATCTCATATATATAATATAATCATCTTTAAAACAGCTTTACGTTTTTTTTATCTAATTAATCTATTAAAGAGCTCTTAAAAAGTTTCTTTGAATTAATTTGCCTAGTGTCCTATTTAACCATTGACCAATTAATTTAATAATGTATTAACTTTGATTAAGCTTAACTTTCAGGCTCAGAACAGTAGGATCTAGTATTCCAGGCGGATAAACAGATATCTCAAAACATTTATTTAAAACTGAATCAAAGTGAGCAGCATCTAAGGCAGGAAACTCTGCAGGAGGAGACAGCAGGTTAGTGAGGACCTCTATCTGGAAGTGGATAATATCGAACATGTGATTCACTAACCTGGTCTTATAGTTCAGTTCGAGCCCAGAGGGTGAGGTTGGTTCCAGCCGGTCGGCTGCCAACACAGCTTGGCGGTTGCCGCACAGAAAGTCCCAGCCATTGATGTATCAGTGGTCAGAAGACTGGCAGGTGATCTGATCCAAACAGACAAAGGAAGGCAGAATAATCCAGAGGGCGAAGCCAAAGCTGATGTCCATTACATGCTCGGTTGTCAGAGCCAGGAGGTCAGAGATCCACTGAGGTGCCGAGGGAGAATCCAGGACGGAGTCGGGTAACAGTTAAGGGTTTGGTACACAGACAGGCAGGGATCCGGCAGGAGTCAGAGGACAGTTCAGGCAAACAGATCAGATGGGAACAGCCAGGCTCAGAGGTCAAGATGCAGAAGAGGTCAGGATCAGGCAATCAGAACACAGGAAAGCTAGAATAAGTCTCACCAATGGCTCGGAAATAATATGGCATTTATAACTGGTCTGAAGGCTGGTTAAATAGAGACTAGTAAAGGTGGATCAGAGAAGCAGGTAATGAGAACTGGGCGGAGCTAAACAAGTGTGTGAAATGAGTAATAAGCCCAAACATCAGTGCCAAGATCATGACACTTAACATGATTAATTACAAATATGCGCTAGAGAGATCGAAGCTAAGTTTGCCTATGTAAACTCTGAGTCATCCAGATCAGGATAACCACAAAACAGGTTTATAATATAACAAAGACAGAATTGCATGTTGGCAATTCCTTTGGCTTGCACCCAAATTGACAAAACTCCTGGAGAGATGTTGAAACATCTTAAAAAAAACTGAGTGAAGTCCAGCTGCCTTTAAATTCAAGCCTGATCAAAACCAAATGTAATATCAGAAGCATAAAGTCCTAGCTGATCTAATTGCCCCACATATCAGTCCAAAATATTCAACTACATTTATACCATATATTCAGATTTTAGATCCAGTAATGAGCTCATTGAATTCTCCATACATGAAAACCTTATTGGTAAACCGTTGTAGTTTTTTTTATAACAGAAGAAAATTTAGTCATTATTCTCCAGCTAGACTGTGCAGATCTTATTACATCCACCAAGTCATAGTGTGTCAGTTTGTGTATCGCATTGCTTTGTTCTGAAGAAGGTGTATTCTTCTAGATGGCCTAAATCTTTAAAATAATATCAATCTAACCCCAAGAGTACAAATAGACAATACTTGTAGATTTCCTGCTGTCGCAGTTTCTTTAACAAAGATTAACCTAAAATAGAAAAACTCTATGCACAAAAAACCCAACTTTGTTTCTTCAATCAGCAGTCACCCTTTAACATTTTTGTCAGTTTGAGGGTTAGCCTTTGTCATATTTACATTTCTCTCATTTCTAGACATTATGGCTCAGATTCTTTTCTATGCTGAAGAGGACTTTTCCCTTTCAAGGTTTAGTTTTGGCCAAGCTTCAGCTCTCACCCAAGGGGCCTCACATTTGACTGTAGAAGAGTCTGGCATGCAGAATAGGTCCTGGTTGGTTCTTTGACTACAGCAACCCCAAAATCATCAGCCTTCCACCACCATGCTTTAGCATTCCTATGAAGTTTTGGGCTTATGCTGCATTTATTTAATAACATGGTGCTTTTATTCATATTAAAACATCTCTAATAAGACCTTATCTTTTTCAAACAACATTATTCCAAAAATATTGCGGGTAAAGTTGTACTACTGTATGGTTTTGAGATGGAGGCTTTCTTCTGACAACCTTTCGAGATTAGCCAAGCTTGTTTGTTTATGCACATTTTTTTTTTATTCTGCTCTGACCTGAGATAACTAAAACTGTTTGGAACTGTTGATAATATAGTTCAAGTTGGGATTAATTTTTCACTTCTGACTTTATGATGTTTTGAAATAGACTCATGTCCCTACTCTGAATGACAGGCAGCAGTAATTGCACCTCTAATGTGATATCCGAGGGCCTTTGTCTGCAGCAAGATGTAAACAAATGAACCAAACGCCTGGTTTTATGGATATGGTTACCAGCAGCACATGTCTGCCATTTCCTTCTAACATCCTACAAAATAAAAAACAAGTTTTCTTCATAGATATGTTTTCCATGTTAGTTTTCGTTTTGTAGGAGCTGGCAGTGTTTGAAGTTTTATAACCTGTTCTGACAAGGTAAACCTTAGAATTGAATGGCCTTATGCTACTTTTATGCATGTTTCCTTTCCCTGTGACTGATTTACTCCTGATGTGTATCATATATCAAAGAAGAAGGTCTCAACTAGCCAGAATGCGTTTAAGTTTTATAAGTTAAAAGTTTAGAAAAAACAGTGTCCTAAAAAAGCCTTATAATTCTGCATTATGTGAAGGTAGGAAAGGTCTAACCTAGGCAGATCCACATTTAATCATTAATTCACACTGACACACACTGCCTCGCATTCTCAACGATAGCAGCACATCTTCCTGGATAAATTCTGTTAATTCCAGCTTGCTGTGGTCCTTCCATGGGTTTTCATTTGCAACAATTGGTCAGAAATTCATGCATTGTTTTAAAACATGGCACAGGAGTTCTCCTGCAACTCCGTGAAATATATCTTTACATCTAAAAACAACAATGTGAAATAAAACCCTATTGAAAAATGCTAAAAAGCCGGATTTGATGTCATCAGATGAAAAAAACTACAATTGAGTTCAGTATATTGTTGGGAAAATTCTGAGTAGTAGCTTTAAAGCTTAATAAATCAAAAGTTGTTTGATTTACCATTGAGAGTGAAAGCTTACTTCCTGTCTTTGTGGCCTCATGCACAGTTTTTTTTTATTGTCAAACAGGAGAAACGTATGAACAAAGCCACTGAGGTGATGATGCAATATGTGGAAAATCTGAAGAGGACATATGAGAAGGACCATGCAGAGCTGATGGAGTTTAAGAAACTGGCTAACCAGAACTCTAACCGGTGTTATGGCGCCACTGTGGACACAGGAGGTAAGGAGCAATGCATGCAGGTGAAAGGTAAATCAATGAAAAGACATGTAGTCTGATTTCTACGTTTTCTGCTCTCCCATTTTTATCTTTAGGCATTTTTTTTTATTAGAACTATCCAACAGAGAGCCAATGTTGCTTTCTATTTAATCAGCATTTATTTGTATGTGTTTTTGTTAAGATGATGGCATTCCACGATCATCAAGATCAATGTCCCTCACCCTTGGAAAGGTAATCAGTAATGATTATCTGTTAAACAATTCAGCCTTCATTAAAAAAGAAAAACATCAGAAGCTTTAATTATTTTTTCCATTGTTTCATTTACAGGCTTTACCCAGACGCAGGGTGAGCGTAGCAGTGGTACCCAAATTTAACCTTCTCAACATCCCAGGTCAGACCCCAGCCGCTGCCGGGCCGGGCTCCAGTGCGGGACCTACAGCAGGGGCTGCCCTTCCTGTCTTAGTAAGTTGTTTTTTTTTTCTGTCATGGTGGGAAATTATGTATGAATGATCTTATGCAGTGACACCCACATAGCCAGATCATCAGTAATGACTCAGCCCTTTTAAAACATTAAAAAACTTGACAAACATCTTTTTATTTCTATTTCAGATGAAGAATTGTGTAAAAATATAGATCAGACTCATAGTTTTGATTATATGACTTCTCTTTTTAGTGTGAAGCAAATGATGTCAAAAGCAGCTCTCCTACAGAAGCAGTTCAACCGGCAGGCGAGTGGTATGTTTCTTTGAAAACACAACATGCATGTCTAGTCTTTCATGGGTCTTCCTGCATTGTTGGACACAGAAGAGATTCCCAGCTTCTTATTATTTCTCTTCAAAGCTTTTTGAGCTACGTTAGGAACTTTGCTTTATTTGAGAGTCCTGCAGGATGGGCTTTACTATCCAGAGAAAAAACAGTGAGCTAAAACTACCTCTAAAGGCATTAAAAAAATGTAGATTTAATCTAAACATTTAGGAAAGAGGCTGATAGAGTACAGACACGAGTCATAATGTGGTCATAAAGTGAGATTCAGTCAAGCCAGATGTTTTCTCTCAGGCTAATAACAATCGTGCCAGCTCCACTTGTTCTGTTTGTGTTCACCATGTCATTGCTGTTAATGCACTTGCAGCCGCGAGTCCATTCATAACACATGCCTACATTGTTTTCATTGAATGTTTTATAATGTCTGCCATGATACTCGTTCTGTCCAAGGCTGACTGCTCTGTTCTTTCCTATCCGAAACAATGCAGTGGAAAGAGTGGGACGGTGCCGGAAAGCGAGCCACCCAAACCTCCAGTAAACTTGGAGGAGATCAGAGCTGAGATCAGAGCCGAGATCAAGGCAAAGATCGAGGAGGAAGCATACGATAAAGGGTGAGGCTTTCTCTTTTGTTATGACATTTTTATTGACCGTAAGCCGTTGGTTTTGTAACAACCCAGAAGCTTATTTTGCTCTCCTCAAAAAGTGGAATATTGAAACAGTCAACCCTAAACCAGATGTATATTTTATGGTTTTCTGATTCTTACTTACCATCCAACTCTGAAGAAGTCCATTAAATTTTGTGGCAAAGAAATTTTCTATTTTAAGATCTCTTTGTATCAAGACATTCTGCTACAGACATAGGAATTAGAAAAGGTCCTTTTAGAGATATAGAGAAAAACTTTCGCTCAGACAGCAGTTGCCATTTTGTACACCATAGTGAGTTATGCCACAGTCAGAATAATATTTATTGAAGTGGAGTGTTCTGGGTTTAGCATTTGTTAAAGACAAAAATGTTGATTAATGTTAGATTATTAATCAACATTTCAAAGTTCTTTAAGGAAAACATTACTTTAGGAGAAACATAATAAATCTCAAAGTCCACACACTCCTTTTAAATGAAATGTTTATTATTATTTAAAGGTAATGTGGAGGATCACAAATATTAATATTATAAAAAAAGACCCGGCCTCTCCACAAAATGCACATGCACAACCCTGTACCCGCTCCCAAAAGAGAAAGCGTGCAAGAGCGTGCACAAGCCCATTTTTCCTCATGCACGCTCTGTTTAAAAGTTGCTGTTCTCAAAGCTCATACGAGCTTATTGTGTCCGAATTTCCGCCCTAACCCCTAAATCCCTCAATCACTATACAGAGGGGGGGCTATATATTGGACTCTATAACAAACTCAGTTAACTTCTCCTCCACCGCATGGTGCCTGCGCCATCTTTGTTATTAGTTGCAGCTGTCAGGTAGCGACAGCCTATGGAAACAGCAGGCTGCTGTGACAGCAAATCCCATAAGAGCAGTGTTTTTCCATGATCTGGGATGCTGATGGACCCCTAAATACATATAGAGGTATATCTAGATGGCGTGGCGCCTCTAATAAGCCGAGGCCCTGGACGTATGGAGGACTGTGGTTTGTTCTCAGCATAGTGTAGAGAATAATGTGACAGCTGCTGGTGTTTATTTTATACCAGGATCTCACTATAATCAGTATCTATCTCCCTCACTCTTCAATAAGCCCTTTATACAGAAAACCCATTTTCTTACACACCAAATGATTCCCTACATGCACGAAGAATCAGCTATTTTTCAAAAAAACTAAGGAAGAGTAAAGCAAATAATTTATTTGTGTAAGTCTCATGAACCCTCCTGCTTTAAATAAAAGGTAAAGGTGACTGTGTGCAATTTATGCATGAAAAAAATAAATAAACCCAAATCATTAAATTAGTCAGTAAAAGCTGTGTGCAGATCAAGTGCAGGTGAAATACGCTCCTTATCATCTGCAGCTACCAAGAGGGGCTAAAGCAGAGCAAGATGCTCCTGGAAGAGAAACAGGCAGAGGAACTGGATGCAGAGAAGCTGCTGGAAGTTAGGCACAAGGATGAGGAAAGTGGAAAGAGGTATAAGAGCGGCAGGTAAACGTATTCTATTCACCTTTAAGAGAAATCAAGAGTATAAATATTTTATGCTTTTTAACAGTATATAACTCAACACAGCTAATAAAGCTCTAAAGTGAATTACTTAGAAATCAAACCACATCTCTCCATCTAGATCTTCCTCATGAAAACATGATATAAGAGCCTTATTGCCAATTGTTAAAGGAATGTTATTTAAAATATCCGTCTATGTTTCCTACACAGGAGGATGGAGGAAGTACTGGTTCTTCTCAGTCGGTTTTGCCCCTCAATCTCCGTCAGCCGCCGCCTGCTTTGGGTCATCCTGATGCTGTTTGTTTTGATGTGCGTGCTTATCAGTATATTCACATTCTTCAGTGACTACTACAACCGCCGTGAGGACACATAGGAGACATTTTAGGAGGCTCAGCAAAGTCTGGAATAAGTATAAGGAGGAAGAGCTGAGAAAAAAACTATTTCTGCCATACTAGCAGTTTATTACAGATAGGCTTGAATGGAAAGACTGACGGGAGATGAAGGCTTAACGCTGGATTTATTTTTTCAGCATTAGTTGTATTTTTGTTCGGAACAGAGAATTTTCTATCTGTTTATTGGAGGAAAAAATAACGAGTTAGGTTTAGGGACCAAAGATACGGAGTGATGAAATCTGTTTAATTCATCGATGGAACCTAAGAATAGATTTTGATTTTAGTGTTTTTGAAAATGGCACCTTCTCTAAAATGCCACAGTAAAAAAAAAAAAAAAAAAAGGTTTATCAGCTAGTTTAACACTTTTTTTTTCATCTATATTTAAACATGTGCATTTGTTGGTTAGGTTCTGTAAAGGGCATTTAAGGTTTAGGCATATGCGGATACCAAGAAGTTGTTTAAGTGCAATATTTTGAGGTTGTATAATTTATAATTTAGAGCACTGACAGATAGCTGTTGTTTATAGAGCACTTTTTAGATAACTTTTCTGAGTCCCTGGGTTGAAAATTATTTTGCTACTTTACCTTTAAATAAAGGGTATCTGAGAATAAATCTGTCATTTATTCGTCTTTTAATAATCCATCGAGGCATTCATTATTACCAAACCTATTAAATCCTTACAGGGGCTGCTGTCTCCAGCCGTCATTACGGACACACTCTGGAGATTTATTAATAATAATAATAATAGTGTATGCTTACCAAATGAGTGATATTGTTAGGGTCTCTGGGGTTTTGCTTTTTTTTTTGGTGTGAGTTTCCTGTTACAGAGAGGATCTTTGCTGGTGGCTGGGCTGACCTGTGTTGCTGCACACCTGAGAACATTTCTCAGTCAAGATGACTAGTATACATTAGGAGGGCAAGGATCATCTCTCTTCTTCAGGATGATCACCCCTGATGGTATTTCAACCAAAGACCAAAAATAGGAATATGTTTTCTTGTGAATATCTTTTCATTTGGACAGTCAGCCAGTTAACCTCAGTTCATGTAAGAGCTTCATGCAAAACGTCTTACCTGTGTGCAGCAGTTCTCACCTGCCTGTCCATTCTCCAACACTCTCGCAAGTACCAATGATCTCAGATTTCACTCACATTCTCCTGGACCTCTGGGTTCAGCCTCAAAGCCGGCTGAATCAAACCCCTATAGATCTACGCTACCTCCCGTCTATCTCCAATATGCAAATCCATCAGTTGTCATCAACCAACCTCTTCCTGATCAGTCTGCTTTCTCCCCTCAGATCAACCATAAAGTTCAACTGACTTCCTGCAGTTCTCTGTTTCCAGATTCCTGTTGCTTCTTGTAAATAAAATGTTAAAACTAGTGATGGTGAGATGAAAGCTGTTTCTCAATTCACAACAATGCGAGTACGGACTCGTGTCCTCACCAAGTATGCTCTTGAGAAGAACACAGAAAAGTGTGGACTTTGGGAGAACGGGAGCACGCAGCATAAATCTAGGTCAATTGGAACAGATGCGTACTGGTGACGTCGCCACACGCTCAGCTCGTCTGGAGCTGCATTTCACCTCCTGTTATTAATAGTCTCTAGATAATAAGAAATTCTTACCTTTTTCATTAATTGGAGGAATAATAGTTAAAACAGATAAACACAACTCAAATGAACATTTTGCCAAATGAAACCAAAAACTCGCCATTAGAGCCAGCGGTGTTTCACACATGGCTATGCCGAGAGAAGGCTGCTGCAGACGGGCTAGGATTAGACCTGGCCGTCGTTACCCTCGGAGGTCTGCTGGTTTCCGCGCTCCTCTCAACTTCAGAATTTATTTTTTGTTAATTACGAGTGCACGAGCACATGAGAACGCACAAATACACATATACCCCATTTCCACTATCCTTGAAAAACCGATCCATGCTGAGACCGGTCCGAGCTCGGATCAGTTAACCAGGCCGAGCTTGGTTCTGACGACCGTTAACACATCACGCTATCTCGGTTCCTCGACTCCTCGCCTCCTAGTGACGATCTGCGGTATTACTGCCAGTATTGAAGAAAGAAATCAAGCAGTTGGTGGCGGTAATGCACCAAAAGTTGTTTGCCAACCGCCATAAAACACAAGAAGACGACGAAGAAGGAGGCAATCAAGCAAATCAAAATGGCGGCGCCCGTCACATTCAGAAAGTTATGCTTGATTATTATTGATGTACTTCGGTGTTTGCGGAGAGCCAGGCGAAGACAGCAACCTTTCGTGGATTTACTTGAGAAAGTCAGCTTTTGGGACGTGGATCAGACAAATTAACGTGGACTCCAGGTTTACAGACACCGGAAACAGCAACAGACCCTGAGGTTCATCACACTGCTGAGCCAAGTCATCACTGGAAACCGTGTGGCACGGTAGGGAAGCTAGTATTTTTTATAAATATCTGAAATGTCATGATTGCAGAGGCTTGTTACCTGTTGTTTCCATTAGCTGTCCGCGTTTTATATGTATTATTTCGCTTTTTTTTAAAGTCTCCCTTATTTTTGTTGTGCTTACAGAAGGGTTGGGATGAAAGAGCGGAGCGAACACTGGTGGCTTTATATAGTAAGAGAGACATTTAACCCTCAACAATGGATCGAAAACTTCATATAATAAAAACACATAAAATAGCTGATTTTCTCTACCATTTTTTAAAAAAGCGTTAATAATACTTCAACTGATAGGCCCATTTTTTCCCTGAAAAGCAATGAAATGTATGAAACCATTACTTGTTTTGATTTCGGAATTAATAAGATGAAAAACAGAATGAGCTACAGAGCCTTCAAATGGCTTTGTTAGTCGCTCAGTCCTCATGTCTCCAAGGCAGAAACAAATATGCGACAGCCTATTCCTGTGCAGCAGAAAGTTGGTGCTGTCTTTTGGTTTCTTGGAACCACATCAGATTATTGGACCATTGCTCACCTTTTTGGAATATCCAGAGCCTCACTGTGCATCTTTGTCAAGGATGTTTGTGAGGCAATATGATTTCATCTGACACCACAGTTCCTAAAGCTACCCACTTATATAGAGATATTATGGAGTCATTTAAAGAAAAATGGGGATACCCTACTTGCATACGTGCTAATGATGGCTCACACATACCCACTGTCGCCCCCAAGGAAAGCAGAGTTGATTATTTTAATAGAAAGGGTTAGTATAGTATCAATATGCAAGCACCTGTAGAAGACAGGTATGTTTAGAGATCTCTGTATTGGATAGCCAGGAAGCACTCATGATGCTCGTGTTTCAGTCAACTCCCGTTTATACCAGTTTTGGGAAAATGGTGTGTTCCCCCATCTTCAAACAGAAATTGATGGTGTGATGGTACCTCCTGTTATACTTTGCGATCCAGCATACCCTCTCTTACCCTGGCTGATGAAGCCTTATCCAGAAAATGCAGGGACAACTGAAGCCCCCCAAAAATACAACCTCATCCATAGCCGTAACAGGATGGTGGTAGAGAACGCCTTTGGGCGGCTAAAAGGGAGATGGAGAAGGCTTTTGAAGCGAGTTGACAACAAGACATCAAATTGTCAGAATGTCATCGCTGCCTGCTGTACTCTACAACAATATCTGTGAGACGCAAGGAGAGGATTTCCTTGAACAGTGGGCCAATGAGGCAAATCAGCCACCTAGGAACAGTTTGGTCGATGGAGATAATAATCCTGATATTAACAATGCCCACAATATAAGAAATGCTCTCTGCCGTTACTTTGCAGATCAAAATTAGCCTACATTGACTTAAATGTTTTATGTATTGTAAATAGTTTCTTACAGTTGAGTTTAAGATATATTTTTGCAATTACTAGTGAGGTGTATAGTTTGAAAGAGTCAGTAACGAAAACAATTTTTGTATAAACATGTTATGTATTGTACATTTATAAAACAATAAAAAAGTTACATATTTTACAATTATTGATATGGTCCCTAATTTGAAAAGTTTGGCACAGAAGTCGAAGGGGATGCAGGGTACAGAGGCTGTAATTGTGCTGGTTGCCGTGTCATCAGTTGGACAATCATCTGCATCATTCGCATCTCATGTTCCTGTTGTTGTTTTCTCAGTCTCTCTTCAGCCTGTTAAAATAAAAATAAAAAACACCCATTTATGTCCATGTCAAGTATACATTACAATTTTTGATTAATTAAAGAAATATATTTTTACCTGAAGTCTGTTTCTTTCCATTTCTTGTATCATGTGGAGCTGATGTCGTTGGGCTGACTCCTGCTGTTCTTTAAATGCCACCATCCAAAGGTCATGAGAATGTTTTTGTGCTTTTAGGAATGCCATTATTGTAGAGTCGAGAAATTGTTCATCATCCATCTCTGCAATAAAAAAAGCAAAGACAATTAAAAAAAAAAATATTTAATCTGAAATAAATGCACACTTAATTAATTTACAAGTACAGCTACTTCTTTTAATGCCGTATTATAAGAGTAAACATGATAAACGTTTAAATTTGATAGATATAAAGATTACATTTAGCACATTTTATAATGGCAGCAGATTTGGCATTTTAATACTGATACTGTAAACAAAAGTTCTTGAATCATAAATGTGGAAATGGTGTAGAGCAGGGGTGCCCAACCAGTCAGTCGTGGGAATTTCAGTTGATCGCGAGAAGTTTTACAATGTAGACCTATGTATGGCTATGAAAAAAAAAAGTTTTAAAAAACACTAATCAAATCATTGATCACGAGAGGCCAATGTGTATTTTCATAACAAAGGAATCTAAAGAGATAATGAGATAATGACATCTATGGTTGGGCACACAGCTGGATTCATTGCTCTGTTCAAGCTGTCTGAAACTTTCCCAGATTTTTTGAGCTTCCATTGCATCATTCATCAACAACAGCTGTGCAGCAATATTTTAAATATGAAGCATGTCATGGACGTTGTGATGAAGATCGCTTGCTCTGTTCGGGGCCAGCAGTTTACACAGGTGTTTATTCTGTGCCCAGCTCGAGGAGGCAGGTGCAGACCACACTGATCTGCTGCTGCACACCGACGTCAGGTGGCTGAGTCGTGACAGATTCTTCGAAAGATTTTTTTTTGCCCGAAATTAAAGAGTTTCTGAAACAGTCAACAACCCATTCTGCTATATGTTACATCTTCACATCCACATAGTTTGTACTTCGTATTTTCCTATTTTTAGCCGATTTCCTGTTGACTCTGCCAATGCCCAGTGAAGTTTATCATATAGTGGACTGAAATAGTGGACTTCCCTTCTTCTCCCTGCTTTGAAGTGATCTTAGACAGATTTTAGTGTAAAACAAAAAGAAATTTAGTTTGGAACAGCTCTCTGGACAATTTCATCTTTTTTTTAAAGTGCAGCCTTGAAAAGTAAAAAAAATGAAAATTATATATATATATATATATATATATATATATATATATATATATATATAACTGTAAATTTACAGTTCTAACGTTTTTTGGTTTTTTTCCATCTCTTCTGGACTGTGTGTGTATCAATTGGTTTATTTAGATTTTTCTTACTGCACAGCCTTTGTCTGGAGATCTTGACTGCTCTTTTCTGTAGTTTTGGTGAGTGAGAGAGCAATATGGTGTGAAGTTCCTATGAGATTGTTAAGTTCTGTTTTTGCAACCTATCTTTTGAGACAATTGATAATTTCCTCGTTTGTTGGACTTACTGTTTATTCTCCACCTCTGCAAATAAAAAACAAATACTGCCCATCCCTTGTGTGTGGCTTGGTAGATCTCGGCATGCCATCAACTTCAAAAGTAGATCTTGGTTTAAAAAAGATAGGGCACCTCTGGTGTAGAGCCTACTTACCATCATGCGCGCTGTACTCATGCTGCTCCTGGTGGTCCGATGTTGCATCATCGTCCTCTAAAATTGAAAATGAAAAAAAAAAATGAATGAAAAGGAAAGCTACAGACATTTCTTAGTAGATCATCAAAATAAAAAAATGAATGATTTTCGGGAACATACTTGTTGCTGCAGAGTTTAGAGAAGAGGTACTGGAGAAAAGCACTGGAGATCTCGACGATGCACGGAGGCCCAACACTTTATCCATGGCACCGTAGAATTTCCACGTTTTTCTCCCTCCCCCCGATGTGTTATTGTGGTCAAGAGCCTTCTTGTACTGTGTTCTAAGTTTTTTAATTTTTTCTCGGCACTGTTTCGGGTCTCGGTCGTATCCCCTCACCTTCATTTCGTCCGAAATTATTTTAAACACTTTGTGATTGTGTTTCGCGCCCTTCAACATCTCCTGAATAACGTCCTCCGCCCAAATTGCAATAACGGCCTCAGTCTCGGCGTCATCCCAGGTCGCACCACGATCTTTTGAAGCCATTATTTAAAATGTTGCGTGGATAAGATTTCGATTGTTGTTTATGGTTGCCCTTCTTCTTCTTTTTTGTGTTGGTGGCAAGCAACTTCCGGAGGGGCATTAGCGCCAACTACTGGAACGGAGTGTGAATCGGGGTGTGCGGCCAGACGGAGATGACGCGTTCTGCTCATGCGCTCTTGCTATCAGAGAACCGAGCCAGGAAAAACCGAGCCGAGTCCACCTCTGGAACTGGTCTGCAGTTAGCTCGGTTCATTTCAGTTTGCTTTCCATTTACACACCATAAGTTATCTCAGTTACTGAGCTCGGACCGGTCTCGGCACAGTTTTTCAAGGGTAACATTGAGAAGAGTCTGAAGCCTCATGAGACATTTGAACCATTTGGCCAAAGTGCTTCAACGATCCCCACAGTTCATGAAGCTTCATGTGAACATGTCACCACCTACTGGTGGGGTGCATGCAGAACTACAGTTAGTAATATAATCTGTGATTTTTTTTTTTGCAATTGTTTTTGATGTTCCCCCCCATTTAAGATCCTTTGAAATTATTAATGATTGGTCTGTATAATAAAATCTTTTGTACTTTTTTTGTGTAAAATGTCCTCAAAGGGAAAAATTATTTAAGGTACACTGTTTTTCTGCCATTTTAGTGAAATAAACTCAACCAGACAGTGAAAGTGCTTGTGCAAATTGAGCAATGATGAGCAAAATGAAAGGTATTAGTCATTTTATTCAAACATAATAGTTTTTTCACAGTTTTTCGTTTCAATCGGGTCGGAAGTTATGTATTCAACCAATCTTTTGGTTAAACCAACCAATCTAATTTGGCAGTGTTTTTACCCAATCTATATTTCTACTAGGGCAAACCAATACAAATTAGTCACATTAGCCAAAATACTTGTTGTGTTTTATCGCAACGTTTGAAAGTTAATGGTGGATCTTGAACCAGTAAGCTCAGGAGTAGAATTTCATCTCTTACAGCTGACACCACTAGCAAGATAATAACCTTTAAGAAAGTAATATTACTTAATGCCAATTACATCTGTGACCAGTGGCTTGCTTGGATTTTGATCATTACATTGTTTAATCCAACCAACTAGTTTTAACCAACTAGACTGGTTGTTTTTCCAACCAATCTATTCTTAGAATATATCCAAACTCTATCCATCTCTCTAACAAACTACCACATCTTGGCTAAACACAGAGGCTGTTTAAATGGCTGCCGAAGTTCCGGGCGAGCTGAACCACTTCCACGTGGTAGCGAGGCTTCGGAAATCATCTATTTTGGCTCCTCCAACAAATGAAGCAAGCCTTCATACGCGCCCGCCCCGAAGCCTAGGCTCATCTTATACCATCAGTAGTTAAAACTCACTGGTTCTCTGTGTGTATTCTGCATGTGAGTCAAAAAGCTACAAACCAAAATGGCAGATGTCAGAAGCAGCAGGTTGTTTGCATATAAAAGCCGGCAACTGTTAAACCATTTTTTAATTGTACAGAATTAATTATAAAGCTTTAAAGCGACTTAGTCATGTAATATAATTATTAAATTAGACACACTATGCTGTATGGCATCTGCCAGCCACCAATATTACAAAAATTTGAAACTTAAACAGCAAATATCGTACACATTACACTTTATGTAAACCTTTCTGTCACTATAACTTAGAGCCAAAAATGATCATTAGTGTTAGTATTTGTAAGGCTAATGTAGTCATGCATTAGCAAAATCTAAAGTCTTCTGCACCTGGGTGGAGGATTTGGTCATTTCAAAGTTTATTTCTGTCTTATTTATAATAATGTGCAATAAATGTTGCAACACAGAAAGTCTTTGTATTAATCTGAGTTTCTGAATAAGCTCACATTGCTATATGGTAAGATAGAGTCTTTGACGATTTTGATACCACAGAAAGATCTAATATCAAAATATATACCAGATAAATTCTACTTCTTTGCTTTCATTTCTTCTAATTGGAAAACATCTACTATGCTCTTTTATAAATGATTCAATGTTCTTGTAAACTGTATATACAAACTGGCATATTGTAGTTGAATGGTCACAGAAACCCTGTTGGAGCTTATGTTGCTTAAGGATGTCATTTATCATACTTACCTTCCTGACCACAGAACCCTGCAAGTGTCAGTCAGCGTGCTTTGCGTCATTTCCTGGTGTCCAGGCCTTGTGCAGAGATCATTATGTGGAAGTCGGATGTCGTCGTGTGCCAAAGGCTCACCAGAGGATACCAGAGATAACAAGTGCATATGCGATTGAGCAATGCCTCGAGAGAGGAAATCCTGAGCATAGGGCACCCTGTTCAGATGTTGGAAATAATGAAAACTTTCACAAACATGCTCCAATTCCTCTTCGAGTTTTGATCTCAACATCTCTCCATAATAGGTTTTTGTTCTGTTCTTTGACTTTCTTCAAACCTTTGTCTCGTTTCACGTTTTAGTTATATTTTTTTCTCTCCTGGGTCGTTCTCTCTTCCAACATAAGATGGCTCTTGATCTGACCCGTTCTCAGTACTTTCCTCTTCCCTTTCCTTTACTCTCTGGCAATGACAGTCAGCACACCCCAGAGAACAGATTCACCTCTATTTAACCGAGTGAGTTGGCTGAGGAACACAAACTCTGTAAGACTGCCGCTTTCCCAGCACGCCTCATCCATCCTCTAACCAGTCATGAATATTATCTGGTTGTGCATCCCTTCTCTTCTGGGGTTTTCTTTAGTGTCCTCTGATCAAACTGAAAGCAACTTCAGAGGTAAGACATCTGAATAGATTTTTACTGTTTTTTTTTGTTTTTTTTTACATAAATCTGGTCAACAGCAGAATTTATCACTGTAGTCTGTGTTCCTTCTAGTTTTCCCAGCAGCCGGCCACAGTATAGGTGGTGTACTACAGGTGAGTTTCCTAGGCAACGGAAACCAGCACCAGTACGCCTTCAATGCCTCTGAAGCCCGGAAGGTCTGCCAGGACCTTGGACTCAGCATTGCCTCCAAAGCTCAGGTGGAGGATGCCCTCAGCAGAGGTTTGGAAACATGCAGGTGAGATCACAGAAATCCTTTAACATGAATCCACAGAGTAGTTTAGCGAAATAACCTGATATGATATTCTGCTTTTTTCAGGTTTGGATGGACTGATGAACAAATTGCAGTTATTCCCCGCATCCATGCACTGGTTAACTGTGGCCAAAACAAGACTGGAGTGGTGCCATGGCGAGCGTCCGTAACAACATTGTTTGATGTGTTCTGCTTCAATGAAACGGGTTTGACTAATTTTATTTTCCACCTATTACAAAAAAAAAAAAGCAGGTGCTATGAGAAGTTTATCATTCCACACTGCTATAAATCACCTAAGCACAAATATGATACACATCGATGGTAATGTTTTATTTTTTAGAAATCAAATGTGATCCAGAAACAGAGTTATAGATTTGATCAGGGGTTCCAAATGTTTCTTGCTGAATATTATATGTGTTTTTTATATATTTGATAGAAATTAAATAGATGGTTAAGATAACCCTGGATTTTTACTGTATTTGTTGCATATCATTACCTTCCTTAAACAATAGTCTAAGTAATTTTTGGGTCAAATTAAAAAAGCAATATTGGCTTAAATATAGATGATGCTCACGATGCTGGTCACCTCTTATAAAAATGACTTAATCACCAGTCGATTGAATGATGCATTTCCACCTCTGCTTTAATTATGGAGTATATCAAGAGTTTGAATAATGTGAAGTTTTTTTGTCTAAGGAAAAACCTGAACAAAATTAATCAAATTAATTACATTAAATAGAATCGGTCATGGATAGATAAAACTCCATTGTTGATTATTATGATTATATATATATTTTTTTGCATTCAATCGAATGTATATATTTTCCTTTTATTGTTGTTTATCTTCAATTTGGGATGAGGTTATTAAAGCACTAGCTCAAGCTTCCTTGCAATAAGGAAGGAATTATAAGGAAATGGCATTATATGAATAATTCAGATCGCCATTGATTATGATGCATCGTTGCTTTGTTTTCTTCAAAAATGGCAATGTTATAAAAATGCCTTGCAAATGCTGTAGATGTATTTATGCATCTACCATCTGGAAAATATTTAGATCACCCTTGCTTTTTGTTTTGTGTGTGTCTGATATACCATTTTTATATACCTGATGCAAAATAAGGAATTATGAAATTCTCAAATTAATGTATTTAACTAATCCAGTCCAATTAACTAGATGAATGAGAATCTCAGGAAAAAAATTACTTTTAAGCACAAAGACGCCTTTAAAGACAAGTGAGCTGTAGACATGGCTTGATAGTTGAGGTGTAAAGTGTTATTTTATACATCAGAAGAGGAAAGGTTAGGGGAAAAAAAATATTATATAATAGAAAATTACAGATATTGCAGATAACCATAACTTAAAGCAAGCCTTTCTGAAATGATATGAAGTTAATATCTGCTGTTATTCATGTACATCCACAGATGCATTAATACAATTGAAGGATGCAGTAACAGATAACCCTCTGAGCACCTCTGACCACACACACTCAGCAAACTCCACCCTCACAGCCTCGTCTACATCCTCCTCATCCACCCATCCTCCTTTCTCCACAACCAACCCTGAAACCATAAACAATGAGGTAGAACCTGCACGGTTTTCCAGTCATGCACAAAGTTCTCCTGCAGGTAAGAGCATCATCAGGGACTCTCATCCCAGTAGAGATCAGCTTTTTTTTAAATCATTCCTGATGTTTTTGTTTTAGCAAAGGTTGTACTCATCACCTGCATCTGTGGCATACTCCTTGCAACGATAGCTGTGCTTGCATACCTAAAGCTGTGAGTGTTTTTAATAATAAGGGAGCTGGGGATGACATTTAAAGTTCATTTGTACTGGTAAAAGGTGGGTTCTGCTTTGTCTAATTTATTTTTTTTTTTGTTATAATCTCTGAAAAGGGGAAGGCACTGCTATCTGCACTCTGAACAGAAGATGCAGCAGCAGCATAATTGCCCGCAGACAGAAGAGTGGATATCTGTGAAGACTATTACAGAAACTAAAGAAAAAGAAGTTCAAGAAGATCAAAGGATAGATGTGGGAAATCTGACTATTTCTGGTGCAGAATAAACTTCTTTTTTTGTTTGTTTTTTTGGTGGGTTGGAGTGGGTATTTGTAAATATTTAATATTAAATGTAATCTACTGTTTAGTTATGTACTATAGTTTAGCTACAAGGGTGAGATGTTTACACAAAAATAATTTCTAGACTTGCAACTTTTTATTGTCATAACCTCTAAGTTAAACAATGTTTTCAATAGTTCACTGAACTATCGGTAAAAGAAATGAAAGAAGACAGAAGAAATGTTGCATATAATCCATCTTTGTTGTCTCAGCTCTTCTCATTTCTGGTATTCAGTGCAAAGGGCTACTAAAAGGTATAGAATTAGGTTAAGGTAATAGAAAGCATGAATCAACCTCTCAGTTAGATACCCTATAGGTGTTGTGTTGCCATTCATCTTTACATTAACCATCAGAGCCATCCGCTTATTTCAAAAAACAATAATAGAGTATAGCGGAAGTTTTTCCTCTGTCTGAAGTTTCTTTTAGTCCTGATAGGAATTCATAGCTTCAGACTTCACTGCATCGGCTATGAAGCTGAGTTCATTGCACAGCGTCTCGTGTCTGTAGGCCATACGGATCTGGGCCACATTGGTCCCACGGATGTCATTGCCTTCATGTCCACCTTTCAGGTAGTTCACTCCTAAAAACTGCTGCTTCTCCTTAAAAAAAAAAAAAAGAAGAAGTTAAAGATGTTTGATTAACATTTTGGGGGAATTTGATTGAAAATTGGAGAAAACATTCCTTTTAAAAAGTATGTGAATGTTACCTGGTGGCTTAGTCCACTCTGCAGCACACTGTTTCTGGCTATCTCACAGACATCACAGGTGCTGAGCTTCCACAGCTGAGCTGCTATAGCATACTCTTCCATCAAAGGTTCCTATCATGGCAGGAGAAGTGTAAAAAATACATATATATATATAAATCTGTATGAGTTTCTTTATAGCAGAACCCTGCATGTTTTACCTTGGTGTAGTGGAACTGCATGGGATCATCCGTGGACAGTGACACACACAGACCTTTGTGTAGGAACTCTCTGAGTGGGTTTTTGGAGTATTCCAGGAACAGGCTGTTGTTGCTGAGGGGAGACATGGCAATGGGTACCTGGGCCAGGTAGTACAGATACTGCAGCACAGGACTCTGTATAGAAAGATAGAAAAGACTCTGGAAATCAACCAAAACATTGTTTTCTTAACGCCACACCTTCAAGTTTCTTAAATTCCTTTATCATGTCTTTTAATTACTCAGCTCCAGCCAAATTCTTTGCTTAAAGGTATAGTGGAGGATATGTTTTTTCTGGGTGGTTCATCAAAAAAAGTGGTCCTCCTAATTGTCAATCATTCTGGTGACATGTTTACATAAGGCCGTCCTTTGTGCTCATCCCATTTCACTTACCGGTGGTGAGTCTAAAACTGTGGAAAGAAATGCAAGTCTTCTTTTGGAAAGTAAGCTTGTATGAGCGATGCAAAGAGCCACTCTTAAACAGAGCGTGTATGAGGAGAAATATTTTCATAAAGTGGAGAGGGTGGGTCATTTTAAAAATTTGTGAAGATCCTCCACAGTACCTTTAAGGGATGCAATATATCTGTATAACCATTTCTGTTTTTTGAGAACAGCTTTGCTACCTAATTTTAAAGTGTATTAGTGAAGAAGGTCTATTGTTAGTGGTAGCCCAAACTACGCATCATTTAGATCTGCAGAAACAGCTTCAGAGTTCAGAACAAACAAAACCTTTAACCTGTTTTCAGAGTTACTAATGTTGCTGCTCAATTTAATTGATTTAAATCATTTCTTTATTCTAAAGGCCTTCTTTCCCTACTTCACGGCTACATTGTCCTTATCTTCAGTTGCCTTAAGAAAAAATAACTGGAATCTAAAAAAAAAACTAGACATTTCACCTAAATTGGGAAAACAAGCTTAAACAAGGTTAAAAAAAGCTTTGAATAAAAGAACACATTTAAGTATTTTCAGTAATTTATTTATAATTAATCTCCCCTCCTAGTGAGACAGCATAATCTACTTCCTCCCTGTTTTCTGGTTACTCTTTGGTTGTAATATTTTTCAGGACATGTGAAGGAGAGTTAAGCCTATCTATCAACAAAGTACCTTTTTCAGGTTCAGTCCGTGTGAAATGTTGTCTGCAGTCAGAAAGGCGGAGACCAGATGGGTGATAGATCCTGCTTCTCCACAGTGGGGACGAAACTGGAAGGTATTCAGCCCACGCTCTCTGTGGTGAAACCAACATCATATAACTCTGTTCAACTTTTTTTGAATCAAACTTTAGTTTTGGTTCTAGTTATTGGGATATTCTGTCATCTGTCATGTTCAGTTTAGATGTACTGTGTTCTGAATGTTTCTATACTACATGATACAATCTACTGTTGAGAGAAGATACAATAAAAAAAAAAAAATTGTCTAAATATGAGTCATTTGAAATTAGAATTTTAGGTCATTAGATCTTACTTCCTCAGATTGTTGAGCACCATGATGTTGGCATACATGTAGAAGATGTAGTAGCTGTAAGGAGGGTTGTCATGTGTGGTCCACTGTTCTGGTTTTGGGCTCATGTAAGAGAACATGTGGTTGCTGTGTTTGGACTCATCATCTACGCTGTCGAAGCCCGAAACCTGCAAAGAACAAACCAGAAAATTTTGCACGGTAATTAACCAATAAATGGTGGAATAAATAATGTTCAGCAGCTTCATTAACCTTCTTACACTTCTCTCAAATTATTGAACGTTTTTTTGTTGTAACAGCAGTGCTTCTTTATGATTAAAACGCTTCACTTTGATTTGCAGTAATTTTGTATGTGGAGATCTTTACACCAAGTCCAATTTCTAGGTTTAGGTGTCTTTTTTAACGGGAAAAGGCTTTGTGATAAATGTTTCATTACCAATCTATAAGATGTTAATATTCTGCATACATTCTAAATAAAAAAGAATTAAAGGTTAATCTTCCTTGTAGAGTACATTAAGAATAATAAATAATAATAGAATAATGATACTTGCATATTTGAGGAAAACATGAAGCTCTTTGTGCTCCTGTGGATTCACAGATGCCTTGAAGAGAGGAAGGAATATGTTCTCCAGAATCTTGGCAAAATTGGGTACCAGTTTCTTTGCCTTGAAAATATCACTTAAAAAAATTTTTACTCTCATTACTTGATGAAATTTCATTAGATTAGAGGCTTGCATTTTTTTAACAGTGGCACTCACTATATTCTGGGAATTTGAATCATCCACCTCATGTTTGGTGAGTGGAGTTTGTGGTGAATGAACCACTTTGCCAGACTGTCCCACTCATCGGGAGAGCGTCCATAGATGGACAAACGTGGCTCTGCATGCTGATACTTACTCTCTTCCAAGTCGGCAGCCACCTCCTGTGGGATATAAGGAGTAGTGCAGTGAACTTTTTCTGCAATAGCTTTAATTGAACCACTATGGCAGGCATGCCCAAAATCTCCTCAGAGTCGCTGTCCTGCAGATCTTAGAGGTTTCTCTGCTTCAATTCAGCTGATTCTGATGATTGCAGATCAGCAAAGGTCTGTTAATTAGTTATGAATGGAGATCAGCTGTTCTTGAGCAGGGAAACCTCTAAAACCTGCAGGACAGCGGCTCTCGAGGACCCACTTTGGGCATGCTTGCACTATGGCTACAGGACGCACCTTTATGATCCGAGCAAAGTACTCCCCATTGATATAGTTGTCTGTCTTCAGGAAGATCTCTCGTAGTTCACTGGCACCCATGGGATTATACTTTGAATTGAACTTGTCAAAGCGATGAAAGGTTTGTCTTCCCTGAAATAAACAAACAAATGAAAAACAAAACAAAAAAAAACGTAAAATCTAGAAAAATCAGCTATTGTCACAGAAATAATTAATGACTTATTAAATTCAGCAGGTAAAAATCTTATAATCAATTTAAAATAAATGTTTGCTTCCTTACAGCATGGACATCTAAAGAATCCACAGTGAGATCATAAGCATCCATGTTGAGATAGTGGAAAACCTCCTGTAGGGTCATCTCTTGTCCATTTTTTTCCAAGACCACTCGGTCTTTATCAGTCTTGTACCGTTCCTGGATGAAAGTTAGCAGGTGTTTCTGCGACATGCATGCAGCTGCATGGATGTGTGTGTCAACCTTGAAGGAAAAAGACGTACTGAATAAATACATAGTACAGGCTTTACATCTGTTTCAACAGTTTAAAGAATTAAAATTAAAGGTATTTTTGGAATCCTACAAATATTTTTTTCAGACTGCCATGTTTGTGAACGAATGCTGAATTAATAAGATTATTAAGTCTCTAAAATTGAATAATAAAATTAGAAGATAGAAACCAAAACTGAATTATGTGGAGAACAACTTGATTCACTTTAAGGACTAAGCTGCCAAAATCATTTTCTTGGACAAAAATAAAACTTTGTTTTTATTTTATAATGGTCATATACTGCAGGAAAACAAGCTAGTTTATGTTACTTTTTTATTCGTTTGGTGTTTTTAAATCAACCAGAAAATATTTCCAGATTACACTAATTTATGCAACAATATTACTATGCTAATATTTCTGCACTTTCCACCAGTCTTGAAAATAAAATGCATCACATAACTTGTTGGTTTTTATTTGCATTTAGAGGCATAAATCTATTTCATACGATGGAGAAAAGAAGTCAGACTTCTCATCAGTATCTTAACTATAATTGTCAAGAAGGATGTCCATTTTAATCAGTGGGTGATAGTTTTTGTTGCTACCTTAGTGTCACTGACTAAAGGGAATAATATGTTCATTTCTTCCATATTGTTTTTTAAAAAAAGGAAATAAACACTTGTAGAGGCTCCAGTGATCTCGGGTAAAGTATTAAGGATATATTAGTTTTAAATCAAAAACATAAAAATATAAAAAGCATTCAAAACCTATGGAAAGGTAGAGCCAGTATGTAATTTAGAGACTATAGAACCATTCAGAGAGCACAGACCTCAGCCAAATAGCTCGTTTCCTCTGGCACCTTAAATTAATACCTGTATTTACAGAATCTTTTAAAAAATTGATCACCAAAAGTTAATCATTTGTTGACAGTCACAATTCGCACCTTCTCTGGAAATTTCAGCAAAACACATCCATAACTTTTTGAGTTATTTTGAAAGCAGCCAATCAAAAGCAGATGGAAACATAACCTCCCTGGCAGAGGTAATAATTTATGCTCAGATTACTGACATATTAACAGAAAAACGCCTGTTGTAATTGTAATGACAAAAAAAAGGATCTTCTCCTGCACGAGACCCATCACGATCTGCACCTCAGTGGTTCTGTTTATGAAACTCCTGAAGCTTGCAGATAGAGCTGCTGTTTTTGGTCTGATCCATGGCTGTGACCAGTCTGCAATGCCGTGGAGGACCAGGAAATTACCTGGTCCTTACTCATGCACACACTTCCACAGGAGCTTTTGGTTATTTTCTACATAGTCATGATTTGATCTGTTTGATGAAGATCCATTATGTGGTTTGGCTCATCCACAACAATTAGGTCTGCTGAGGGTTAGAACAAGGACAGTTGACATCTCTGCAAACCACATGTCCTTGAACACACACTGTTTGGACCTTTACCTAAGGTCAGCTAGGCAGCGCTATTTACTATAAAACAGCCACCACAGAGACTGTCCCCCCCCAGGCTGTCAATCTGATTAACATTTATCAGCGTCTAGGTCAGGTGGAACCAGTGGTGGAAAGTAACAAAGTACATTTACTTGACTACTGTACTTAAGTACTTTTTGAGTACCTTCACTTTAGTCATTTTTCGGGAGGTACTAATAACTTGCACTCTATTACATTTCAAAGTCTAATATTGTACTTTCTACTCCACTACATTACCAGTTGTTCATTTTGGCTCAGCTTAGCTTTATCAGCTGTTGCTGTTTTTTTTTCTTGAAATGCAATTTCAATATGGAAGATAATTTGGACACCACTGTTTTAGAGATTTGCTTGACTTTCTACAAATGCAAGAAACTCTGGGCAGACATTAATAATAGCTTATAACTCTTATTAAGGCGTTAGTTGTTCCGTAGGATGAGTTCTCAAAGCAGAGTTGTAGTTTGTGGAAATAGATTCTAACCTTAAACCTCTAACCCATAGCCAAAGTGTGAGGATAATCGCACATCTGGTTTTTTGCAGGTGTTTGTTAAGCAATAATAAAATAGCTTCACTTTTTTGTGGCCTTTTTATGCTCAAATTCTTTACAAATGGTGTAGAATCTATAGCAGGTGGTTCTATGCATCAATACATCCGGTGGTTTCTGAAAGTTACAAGTTTGTTTAAAATTAGAATAAATAGATTAGAATTAGTTAAATTAAAATTATAGAAATGTCTTGATAGTAGAAATTTTGATTTCTATGTTTGAATACTTAGGTATTTTCAAAAGCGAGTACCTCAATACTTTAACTTAAGTAGACGTTTGACCAGGTAAGTTTTATTTGCAGTTGAGTAAGATTTGACTACGAGTATCAATACTTTTACTATTGTACTAATGTTGAATACTTCATCCACCACTGGGTGGAACCAAAGTCAGATTCCTTGTTTTTGTGCAAAAAATCAGGTGATTAACTCAGATTCTGATTCTGATTGTCTTCTGGAGTGACCTTAGATCCCAGTGTGTTAGAGGTGTTATTTTAATCTTGCTCTAAAATAGGGCCTGTTTAAACTTTTAAATAAAACTTACCTTTCTAACATTGTAAAAGTCTCTGTGAGGCACACGTTTCAGCTCCTTTAGCTCAGCTATCTCATTGAGCATCTCATGGAGATGGAACTTTGAACTCAAGAAGTTTAGTCTTCTGTGACAGTAGGTCTTACTGAAAATGAAAGTGGAGCTTTGTTGGTGCTCTATCAGTGTTAAGAACTGGTTTTTCAACCTGCATGACAGAAGACTGTTTATTTTGGTAACTTACGTGGGTCCATCAGCGATCATTGCCAGAACATGACTGAGATCTATAGCAAAGGTCTCTAAGTCTGGGTAAGGAAGATCATTAGGGCGTTCCATTTGAAGTCTTTCTGCACTACCATATACGTACACAATCCCATCAATCATCTTCAGCTCATAGTTCAGGTTTTCAGGGATGTTGTCCATGCTATACGGATCCTCATCTTCTGCAGGGCATGGGGATGTGTCTGAAGGGCAGAATGTTCTGATCAGCTCACACAATAATAGTAGAGTACAAGATGCTCTAAAATGCTTAACAGCTCATACCAGGCAAAACTTCGTCATCTACGTCCCATCGGATGTTCTCAGCGCTGCGGAGGAATTGACTTGTTGTTCTGCAGAATCTGTGATAGGCAAGCTTTGAATACTTCTCTCTTAGCAGCAGAGCATTAAACAGACTTTTGGCTGCCTGCTCGTAATCGTCCACTGTGACCTAAGTGGAAAAAGGATCAAATCCATTTTTAGGGAACACATACACAAAATGCAAAGTTACTTAAAACCTACTGTACTTAAAGGGTTTAAACTTACTCCAGCGCAGTAATCACCACTAATAGTAACTCTCTGGAAATCAGGACAGCTTTCAGAAACCGATGAAAAGGTGGAGCTAGTAGAAATTGATGGTGTCTCTGTCCTGGAATCTGGATAATCTGTATTTGCTGGGATCTGCAGGGACAGTGACTTGGAGCGGATAAGCCTCAAGCTTTTTCTCCTGAAAATCAGTAACATATACCAAACTGTTGAACTCTTTACACCTTGCACAATAACTGCAATTACTAATGTGCAATCACTATTTAATACCCTGTGCAATTTATATGTAATACCCAGTGCAATAATTAAATATATAATTACCTATTTATATAAATACCCATTTAATACCCTGTGCAATACTGTATATAACACATGCACCTTTTTTCCCTTTTGGCACCTTCTTTTTGACTATTCAGCCAATGTAACAAATACGTTTCTCCACTGTGAGATCAATAAAGTCTATCAATTAATCAATCAAACATGATTTGATAGAAATGAACCAGGGCCAACCTCTTGACACTCTCCTCTGACTGCTGCTCTGCCAGGTCCTTAAGCAGCTCGTGTTCTTTAGCTTGCTGCAGGCCGATTGGGCAGTCCTCAAGCACAGTGAACATTGACAGGGCATCCTTGTTGTCTTCTTCTTTCAGTGCTGAAGCGTAAACCTTCTCAGCCAGTAGCTGTGTCTTCTTCGCTGCCTCACTCAGGGTCACCTTTGGGAACTGGCGAGGCATGTCTGCAAGAGGGCAGAAGCTAGAATAAAATGGCAGTAGTGATGGGTGTCATGGATAAACTGGCTCTAAGCAGTTGATGTTTTGTAAACAACAGTTTGAACCTGCATGAGGGTTTCAGCACATATTATTCAAGAAAAAATGTCTGCAAAGTGTCGCCACCTTCTGAGCTCTGCCTGAACTGCTTTTGTTCAAAAGAGTTAGTTAAAAAAATGTTTTTTTTTGCAGGATGAACTGGAGCTTTTTTCTTAAATATCCACTTCGATCTTAAGGAATAAACAGTAGAATCAAACCCGGTAAATTTAGCTAATTTAACCGTTTCTCTAATTACATCTATACATCTTTAAAGGCCTAATGGCTTTCTAAAATCAGTTAGACTCAGCTGTAACTCTCGAGCACCTCGCTGAATGTGTTTGGATTACAGTTATGATCATTGAATAACAAAACATTTCTGGCACATTTATCCTCTGGCCTAAAAAAATACAATAAGATTTTAGTTTAACGAAAATGTTCTCAGTTCTGTTTCAAATGAATTCTTTCAGACCTATTTTATCCAAATTCAAAAAAGTAGAGATAATCATTCTTTCTAGAAAGAACTAGTTTTGTTATCTCCAAATAGAATATAGCTTTACAATAAATGCTTATTATAAACTCAGTATAACCCATTCGATAATTTAGAATATGATACAAATCTCCATTACTAAGTGAAACATGTGGTGCCAATTAAATACACAAAAACTGGTGTTTTCAAGACTTTATTGCTGGTAATTATAATATACATCTAATGTCATATTAATTCATTCCGATTTAAAAGTATTTCCAAAACTGGGCTTAATAAAATGTCTTTATTCTCTCATTTATTGATCATTAAGCAGATTTTGTTTCCCCTACTTAAAGATGCATGGTTAAGTATATAACCTCAATCAACTTGGGAAGTCTTTCTTTTTATTTTTCTGAAATACAACATGCTGTTCAGTTTTCTTTTGCTGTTGAGGAGGTCATATTGTATGGTTGGATCAAAGCCGGGTATCTTCCTGAAGCTTATCATTCCTAGAAGACAGGACTCCAAATCAGCAGCATGAACCGTATCCCACTGACATCCATTTTAACTGTCTGTGGTCCAGCCTAGCTTGTTGCAATCTGGAATCATTCTCTATCAAATCAAATAAAGCCTTTCATTTCAGATTTTCAGTTGTTGTTTTTTTTAATTAATGTACTCACATTATTTAATTACTTTAACATAATGGCACATTTATCTGTTTTCCATTATCCATTCCCTTAATGCTACAGGACACAGTCTTATCCATCATCGTACGTATTATAAAAAGTCTATGGAATCCAGACTTGTGACAGAGTGTATTTATAAAGTCCCTCTAATCTATCAACAGGAAATATTAGAACAGAAATTCTTTGTCCCATTAATATAAGATTAATTATAAACTAGACACGATAAGAATATGATTGAAAATTGTTTGCTTGACAGAAAATGTGACCACAACAGTTAAAGAGTCCTTTTTAAATGATATCTATATTAGAGACTGACACGGGAGTGGATTTTCACTCCTGTCCCATCCCACTCCCACAGAAAAAAAATGGTGTCCCGTCCCGATCCCGGGCCAGAGTAGAAATCTAAATCCTGTCCCGTCCCACTCCTGGTGAAATTACTCCCACTCCCATCCCGCTCCCATTCAGAATGACTCCCGCTCCTGCACCACTCCCATTCTTGTTGTTTTTGAGCGCGGGTGAAAAACTCAGAGCGGAAGTTACTATTGGTTTGCTCCCGCTCCCGTCTGCTCCCGTTAATGTTTAATCCTGTACCGTCCCAATCCCGTGATCGTTACTAATACTGACTCCCATCCCACGGGAATCCCACGGGAATCCCGTGACCCGTGGGATTCCCGAAAAAATGTCAGTCTCTAATCTATATTAAGGTTTTGTTTTAAAAGCAAACCTTGAAGGATACATAATTATTATTAGTAATATAAATTAGTATAATTACAAACTTATGAAATGTCATTTATCAATGAACACCCATTTTGTCTAAATATGTCATAAATGTATAATGGTAATCAACCATTTTTTTTTTTTTTTTTTATTTACATTAATAGAAATCTGTTTCCTGGATTTGACTAATCCCTTTGGGAGGAACGGGAAGCAATCTAGGTCTTTCCAAGGGTTTAGCTCTAAGACCCAGAGCTGCAGTCTAAAGAGGTAGAATCTGGTACCTGCAGCTCTAACAATTAAGCTACCAACCCATCCCCCGTCCTACTTCTATCACTGCCCTTTCTGTGATACAGCAGAGAGTAAATGCACCCAAAATAACATCCAGATAGTACCCAGTAGGATTAGTTTTCTTAGAACACATGTTTTACAAGCCACAGTTAACAAAAACCTTGGCAACAAAGGTGTCTACTGATATTCAGGCAAGGCAAGGCAAGGCAAATTTATTTGTATAGCACAATTCAGTACAAAGACAATGCAAAGTGCTTTACATGATTAAAATATAGGAAAATAAAACAGAATCAAAGCAAGTAGGAAAAAATGCAGAAACAAAAAATAACATTAAAAACAGTTGGACTAATGAAAATAAAAAAGTTGAACTAATGATGTTTCAGTTGAACTGTTGAACTAGAACAGTCGAAGGCAATCCTAAACAAATGTTTAGTCTTGATTTAAAGGAACTCAGGCTTTCCGCACTTTTACAGTTTTCTGGAAGTTTGTTCCAGATAAGTGGAGCATAGGAACAGGCATGTTGTTCATTTGTGTTGCTACAGCTGAAGATGTAATAGCCAAATACAGCAAACACAGAACTCAAATTTGTTTGAAAACCTAAATACATTTAATGCGTTATAACAAAAAATGTAAAAACATTTGAAAAATTCAATATATTTAAAAATGATGAGCAATGGCATATTAGGGTATGGTTATTTCCCCAACGCAGTTTAATTTATATAAAAATGGCCGTTTATGAGCCTTTTTAAATATTGCGTATTACTATTGTATTAAACCTCCCAATAATTTAGCTTGTTTTACTTACCCTCATTACTCCTCCTTAATGCCATATTTACGTAGTCCTCTTAATTAGGGCTTAAAGAAGCACTTCAACACCACCTCTAGCCTCTATCAATAATTACAATTCTCACCATGACACAGCAACATCTGCTCATTTTTGTTGTTGGTTAAGTTTAAGCAGCCCTTAACTATAGGACTATGTTTCAACACACTAAAAGAGTATTTCTGTTACAGAGTCATCACAAGCAGGTGATGACAAAGATAACTGACCCCTCCTTGTTTCTTGTTATCTGTAAACAATGCCTGATATACCCGAGCAACTGTAGTTTGGCCTAAAGTGAACAAGTAGTATTTCCTATGGGGCACTTTGAAACAGGAATGAAATAATGATTCAGTGAGAATTATGAAGGATTTACCCAGTAATATCGAAAAGCTTCATGATTTGATGAGGAGACGACTTCCACTGCTTCACCATGGTTCACATTTTATCCTGATATTCCTAACATTAAGAATTTGTGCACTTAAGATTAGTTTTTAAATATATTGCAAACAGATTTATTTTTCCCCCATGGATTTACAAAGAGTAAATAGCAGATATTTTAATACTTTTGACAAAAATAATCATTTTCTCTCTCACTGATATTCAGTAAGACTAAATTTGTCCTGGTTTAGTCAGTTTGGATTATAAGTTTCTCTTTTTTATTGTGTTAAATATCAGGATAAGAACAAAAATATTTTTTTTTCTTCACTTTCTTTAAATGAATTTATATATAGCATATAGTAAAATTACCTTTTAAACTTTAGGACTGGGAGTAGATGGTTTTAGTATCCTTTAAAAAGCTTCTTATAACAGATCACTGGAAGTTTGGCCCATTCCTTCACACAGAACTGCAGTAACTGAACAATTCCTCGCTCAAACACACTTTTTTAACTCTGCCCACAAGTTTTCTATGGAACTGAGATAAGAGCTCTGTGATGACTCCCCCCCCAAACATTGACTTTGTTGTCAGATAGTCACTTTGTCCCAAATGACGTGATATGAAGAAAAAAATGATATATTAAAAAAAGCTTTATAAAATAATAAAGAAGGATTCCTCTGTTCTGGGAACTCCTCTGGAACCTCTGGAGAGATTCGTTGATAAATAATAATTCTTCATAAGATGAAGAACGTTATGGCCATCACCACAGGTCTTCAGTCAGAAACTTCTCCAGATCTGGTGTAAGACAGAACGATAGAGAATATCCTTGCTGCCTACAGCTATAAACACCTGCAGCGTATTGAAGAAAGGCTGATGAGGTACTTCCCATTTAATTCCACCATGGTATTGATACAGTGTTTTGGAATTGAATTGAATTGAATCAAATTCAAGGAAATCAAATTGTATTGATCCAGTCATTATCTATTTGGAAAACTCAAACTGAAGCATCTTGGCAGAGATGTTGTTCCAGTGCTACACTTTTTCTGTTGTTGTTTGTTTCTCATGTTGTCAGCCATTTTGGAAAAGTGCATCTGTTCCTTCTTCAATCCCCCCTAACCTTTTGCCTACGCTTAACCATTAGCAACACATGCCTAACCCTAAAACTGAGCTAAACCCATACATTTTCCTAAACCTAAACCCCACCCCAAGAAGAGACCTTCCTCATGGGGACACTTGTTGGTTCCCATAAGGAACCAACAAGTGGTCCGTTTACGGGGACTTGTGGATCCCAGCAGAGGCGTAGCCAGAAAATCTTTATAAGGGTGGCCAGGTAATAAACAATGTACACTGAGGGGTGGCCAAAAGTGTAAAGGTGCCAGAACCTCAGGGTCAATCTACACTGTTCCAACAGGAAAATTAACGAGAAAAACATAAATTTTTTTCTAAATAAAGACAAACTATACTTTAAAGCCTTTCCTAACAAATAGATGCATATATTTAAACATTCATACTTCTTAGATCAAATGTATAGTGGATAAAATTCTTCCAGGTGTAAGTTCTGGGGCGAACATCTTTTCCATTGTGATTACTTACCTACTTTTATCAATAATCTTTCTGCATAAAATTGATATTTACAAGCACTAACATCTACATAAAGCAAAATTTTTGTTGGGAGCTGGAGAAAATCCCATCTTTCTCCAGCAGAGTCTGCCGTGGATCCTCTGAGGGAGCCTCCTGCACAGCTGCAGCTCATCTAGATCATCAGAGGATCCACTATATAAGCTGTCTTCAGACCTTGCCTCAACGCCGCAGTGTTGCTCCAGTTGGTCAGCGCTAAAGCCTAGATCCTTGTTGAATCTCCATGACTTTGAATCCAGGTTGGATTCTAACCTCTGTCTCTGTGTTTCCAGGAAACCCGTATCTCCTCCGTGTAAGCTCTGGAAGAGCTAACCTGCCGAGCCGACCCTCAGAGCCAAACCCTGAAGATTCTCAGAGAACCTCCAAGCAGCTCCGGGCTAGAGCTGGGAAACCAAGGCTAAGGTCTGCTCTAGCTAGACGTAAGACGCTGAAGCAGCAAACGGACTCTGCTGAAAACCTCTTCTCCAGAACCAACAGTGATTCTCCCAAAGTAAACCTCAAGAACCCTCAAGGTACAATCAGTGAACCTTTGGAATTCAAACCCTGTCTGACATTACTAACTGTGCTGTCTCTCACGCAGACTCCGGTGAACCAGAATCCAGACCAGAACCAGAATCAGTACATTCTGTGTATTGTGCTTTAAATAAACTGTTAAACTTTCCATCCTTGTGTCAGTGGTGTTCTGCATAACTGGGTCTCCATTTGAGAACCCATCATGACAGAAAACTGCGGCCAAACTCAAGGCCCAGCAGAACATCTCCGTCAACTACTGGAGGAGCGGGATGCCCAAATCCACAGACAAGTCCAAACACTGAGTGAGTTAAATGCTCGCATTGATTTCCAGGATCATCTTGTCCATAATTTCTCCAGTCGTTTGAACAGTGCTAACGCTACCCCTCCACAACAACCATTTCCGGGTCCAGTCCCTCCCCCGAGGTCACAGCCTGTGACGTCATCAGAGTTCCGTCCTAGTCTCCCAGAGAAATTCTCCGGTAACATGAAAGACTGTAAAGGTTTTTTATTCCAATGCCGTTTGATTTTCATGAACTCCCCTGATAGTTTTCCCTCGGACCACAAGAAAATAACTTTCGTTCTCTCTCAGCTAACAGGAAGAGCCTTGGAATGGGCTCAGGCCAGATTTGCCTCTGACGATAGCTTAAACTGCTATTTCTCCGACTTCATTTCAGAATTTAACCAGGTATTCAACCAAGAAACCGACCAAACAATCGATTCCAGAGCTCTTTTTAACTTAAAACAGGGAAATTCTTCGGTGGCTGAATTCTCAATTAACTTCCGGGTTAAGGCGGTAGCTTCCGGATGGAACCAAAGCGCCCTGAAGGGAGCCTTTTTCATGGCATTAAACGAACAGATCAAAGATAAACTCGCAACCCTCGACGAACCTGCCTCCCTCGAAGATTTAATTCGCCTCTCCATCAGACTAGATAATAGAATTCGAGCCAGAAACAGTTCTAAGAAGCAGAGTAATTTCTCTTCTGCCTCACATAACGTGACTGTTTGTTCTCCCTCTACAGAGCAGATGCCCACTCAAGGGTCTAAGCCCCAGTCTCTCCCATTGCCTGTTCAGGCCTCTCATTCAGGCGAAAGGGACTGCGAACCTATGCAGGTGGGACATACCAGGCTCACTCCTGAGGAGAGACAAAGGCGTTTTCTAAGTAGACTATGTATCTACTGTGGTGAGAGTGGACACTTCATCGCCTCCTGCCCGGCAAGATCAAGTGGCCGGGGCCCGCCAGAGGATTTGAGGAGTCTGGCGGGCCAAATAAACACTAATAAATCTCCTCGATTGTTGCTGCCAGCCACACTCTTCTGTGAAAACCAAAGTCTCTCTTTCTCCGCTTTCATCGACTCAGGTTGTGAGCGTAACCTAATCGACTCTAACCTCGTCCAACAACTCCAGATTAAAACCGTTACCCTCTCTCAGCCTCTCAGTGTGTCCGCCATAGACGGAAAAAGACTCCATCGTGTTACCCACCAAACCCAGCCCCTCGAGCTACTCCTGTCAGGTAACCACCGAGAAACAATAACTTTCTTTGTTTTTCCCTCTCTATGTTCCCCACTGGTCCTCGGGTTCGAGTGGTTGGAGAAGCATAACCCTCACATTAACTGGACTAAACGTCTCCTGGAATCATGGTCCACTACGTGCCACGAAACATGCCTTCGTTCCGCTGCCCCTATGGTGGGGTCCCCTAGAGGTGGGGGGGAGATGGACTCTCCTGACCTTTCTTCAGTTCCCTCTGAGTACCATGATTTAGCCCCCGTCTTCAGTAAGGTCAGTGCGACGTCCCTACCTCCACACAGACCATATGATTGTGCCATAGAACTTTTACCTGGTGCTCCTCTTCCTAGCAGCAGATTGTATAACATTTCCAAACCCGAAAGAGAAACTATGGAAAAATACATCAACGAATCATTAGCTGCTGGAATAATCCGTCCTTCTTCCTCTCCTTTGGGCGCCGGTTTCTTCTTCGTGGGCAAGAAGGATGGTTCCCTGAGACCTTGCATTGATTATCGAGGTTTGAACCAGATCACAATTAAAAACAAATACCCACTGCCTCTTCTCGCCTCTGCTTTCGAACCAGTACAGGGTGCAACAGTGTTTTCCAAGCTGGACTTGAGAAACGCCTATCATCTCCTTAGGATACGAGAGGGCGATGAATGGAAAACTGCCTTTAAGACACCCTTGGGCCAATTCGAATACCTGGTGATGCCCTTCGGTCTAACAAACGCTCCAACCTGCTTCCAGGCCCTAGTAAATGATGTTCTCAGAGATTTCCTCAACGTGTTTGTTTTTGTGTACATTGATGACATTCTCATTTATTCCAAGGACCTCCAAGAACACAAGAGACATGTCCGTCTTGTCTTACAGAGGCTACTGGAGAATAAGCTGTTCGTGAAAGCCGAGAAGTGCGAATTCCACCAACCTTCAGTCACCTTTTTGGGGTTTGTGCTCGAGGGCGGCCAGGTAAAACCTTCAGAGGACAAGATCAAAGCAGTCTTAGACTGGCCAGTTCCTGAGAACCGAAAACAGCTACAAAGGTTTTTAGGGTTCGCTAACTTCTATCGTCGATTCATAAGAAACTACAGTCAAACCGCCCTTCCATTAACCTCTCTGACTTCCATCAAACGAACTTTTCAGTGGACTCCCGAGGCTCAAGCAGCATTTGAGAAACTAAAATCCTTGTTTTCCAGAGCTCCTGTACTAATTCAACCGGATCCAACTAAACAGTTCATCTTAGAGGTGGATGCTTCAGATTCCGGGGTTGGAGCGGTTCTCTCCCAGAGGCTCGACTCAGATCAGAAAATACACCCATGTGCTTTCTTCTCCCGTAGGCTCTCTTCTGCTGAACAGAACTATGACGTGGGTGACCGAGAACTCCTGGCTATTAAGCTGGCGTTGGAAGAATGGAGGCATTGGCTGGAGGGAGCTGAGCATCCGGTTCTTGTGTGGACAGACCACAAGAACCTGGCTTACATCCAGTCAACAAAGCAGGCAAATCCTCGCCAATCCAGGTGGTCAATCTTCTTCTCACGATTCAACCTTATCATTTCCTACAGACCCGGATCCAAGAACGTGAAGCCCGATTCTCTCTCTCGTCTCTACTCCGTCGATCATCCAGAGACCTGTCCTTCCTGCTTCATGTACCATTGGAGTGGTCAACTGGGAGATAACGGACCTCATCAATTCTGCCCTAGCCACTGAACCAGATCCAGGTACCGGTCCGCCTAACCGTACATACTGTATGTCCCATTATCTGTCAGGTCCCGTCTTATCCAGTGGATGCATGCCGCCAAATTCACCGCTCATCCAGGAGTGAGTAGGACAGTAGCTCTCATCTCCAGGCGTTTCTGGTGGCCCACACTCCACAGAGACGTAAAGGAGTATGTGTTGGCTTGCCCCACATGTGCCCGCAACAAAGCCTCACACCAACCTCCTTCAGGTCTGCTTCAACCACTTCCTGTTCCCTCGCGTCCATGGTCCCATATAGCCATTGATTTCGTCACCGGTCTCCCTGTCTCCCGAGGTATGTCCACCATACTAACCATTGTTGATCGTTTCTCGAAGTCCTGCCATCTAGTTCCCCTCAGGAAACTTCCATCGGCCTTCCAGACAGCCCAGCTGCTAATCAAACATGTTTTCCGGCTTCATGGCATTCCCCAGGAAATCCTCTCGGACAGAGGCCCACAATTCATCTCACAGGTATGGAAGGCTTTCTGTTCTGCTCTCGGCTGCAAACCTTCTCTCACTTCAGGTTACCACCCTCAATCAAACGGCCAGACAGAACGAATGAACCAGCAACTGGAATCCACCCTCCGCTGTCTCACTTCCAATAACCCCGTGGATTGGAGTCAATACCTTCCGTGGATAGAATATGCCCACAACTCCCTCCGTTCTGCATCCACTGGACAGTCCCCATTCCAGGTCAGTCTCGGATACCAACCACCTCTTTTCCCTGCAGATGAGAGAGAGATATCGGTGCTGTCCGTTAATCAACACATCCGTCGCTGCCAGAGGATTTGGAGGGAGACCATCGCCACACTCAACCTATCATCCGAGTCAGTCAAACGTTTCGCCGACGCCAAGAGACGTCCTGCCCCCGAGTATTCTGTGGGCCAGGAGGTGTGGCTCTCCACTCGAGACATCCCCCTCAAGGGGATGTCTCGAAAACTCTCCCCGAGATTCATAGGACCCTTCAAGATCTCACGCATCATCAATCCTTCTGCTGTCCGCCTTCAACTTCCCCAGTCCCTCCGAATCCACCCTACTTTCCACGTCTCCCAGATCAAGCCTGTTTCCTCGAGCCCTCTGTGCCCACCGTCCGACTCCCCACCACCCGCCCTGGAGGTCGATGGCCATCCGGCCTTCACTGTGCGCCGCATCGTAGACTCCCGTCGACGAGGTCGCGGATGGCAGTACCTCGTCGACTGGGAGGGCTACGGGCCGGAGGATCGTCAGTGGGTCCCAGGCTCGTACATCCTCGACCCTGCGCTCATCGAGGAGTACGAGCGTTCCTGCCCATCTACCTCTTCCGGACTGCCAAGGGGCGGTCGTTGAGGGGGGGGTACTGTTGGGAGCTGGAGAAAATCCCATCTTTCTCCAGCAGAGTCCGCCGTGGATCCTCTGAGGGAGCCTCCTGCACAGCTGCAGCTCATCTAGATCATCAGAGGATCCACTATATAAGCTGTCTTCAGACCTTGCCTCAACGCCGCAGTGTTGCTCCAGTTGGTCAGCGCTAAAGCCTAGATCCTTGTTGAATCTCCATGACTTTGAATCCAGGTTGGATTCTAACCTCTGTCTCTGTGTTTCCAGGAAACCCGTATCTCCTCCGTGTAAGCTCTGGAAGAGCTAACCTGCCGAGCCGACCCTCAGAGCCAAACCCTGAAGATTCTCAGAGAACCTCCAAGCAGCTCCGGGCTAGAGCTGGGAAACCAAGGCTAAGATCTGCTCTAGCTAGACGTAAGACGCTGAAGCAGCAAACGGACTCTGCTGAAAACCTCTTCTCCAGAACCAACAGTGATTCTCCCAAAGTAAAACTCAAGAACCCTCAAGGTACAATCAGTGAACCTTTGGAATTCAAACCCTGTCTGCAGTTACTAACTGTGCTGTCTCTCACGCAGACTCCGGTGAACCAGAATCCAGACCAGAACCAGAATCAGTACATTCTGTGTATTGTGCTTTAAATAAACTGTTAAACTTTCCATCCTTGTGTCAGTGGTGTTCTGCATAACTGGGTCTCCATTTGAGAACCCATCATGACAATTTTCCACTGTGAGATCAATAAAATCATAAAGTGATTATTTAATAAGTTTGTATTAAACAATTAACCAAAGAAGCCTAGATGACTTGCATTTTCTCATATATATATATATATATATATATATATATATATATATATATATATATATATATATATATATATATATATATATATATATATATATATATACACATCATTTTCTCTTTAGATCTGAAAAGAGCTTGAATACTTATCTTTAATGTTAGTATATTGATGTGCATAATAAACCGCAGTGTTTTTGTCGTCAAGTAACTGTTACTATATGAACAATGTTTAATGTTTTTGAATATTCCACTTAAGAGTATTACTGCTGCCACCATCTGTATCAGAGGGAAGAATATGGTTGGGGTGGCCACAGTGAAGGCCAATGATTGGCCCCTGGCCCCCCATCTAGCTCTGCCCATAATTACCTTTAAATCCCGAAAATGTAGCATATTTCTTGGAAATTTTCCCCACAAGGTAACCAAAAAAAACGGCCACACACACACCTTTCAATTTAACTTTATCTTTAACACATTAATTGAGTTATTCTTGCTCTCTTAGGGGCCCTCAATAGCTTTTCACCTCATGTCACCAAGTTACTTCTTTCACTGTGAAACATGACTTTCTAAGAAGCTTCAAACAACATCCTCAGAAATGTTTTCTACTTTTGCTCTGTTGATTTGGATATTTTACCGTCACAACATTTTTATCCTAAAAATCTTGAGACAAAGGTCCCAAATGAGCGCTATTGCGGATGGAAATTCCCATGCTTTTAAAGCTACAGGGTGTAATCTTCAGCGACATCTAACGGTCAGACTGCAAACTGCAGCGACATGAACCGCTCCTCCAACCGCTTCTCCCCCTCCAACAATATGGAGGCCGTCACGGTAAGAAATAGCCTCTGCAACGCCCGCCTCACCCTACCTTTAAATTGATAAGAAGATTATTGACATTTATAATTGTATAAATAATATTTTATTAGTCTGTTGCCGCAATACCATTTAAAGTTAATGGCGTTCTCTACGGTAACTATTTTGTCAACTCTGGGCTGCCGTAGATCAAAGATGCAGTTTAAATCTGAAATGTGTTTATAAATAGTCATTTGTAAGGCAATGCAAACATAAAGATTGAGACTTTCAGTTAGACTAATCAGTCTGTAACGTATGTTATTTATTATAATCTATAAAAGGAAAGTCTTTATTTATTTACTTATTTTCTATTCATTTATTATGTATTTATTTTTTGTATTGTAATTTATTTTATTGATATCAGAAGAAATAAACATATTTCCAGTTGGAAAGTACATTCACACTTATACCTTTAATAAGAGCTAATTTTGTGATTTAACTTAAAAAGAGCCTTACAAAGCCATGCTATCATCACCTGAACTTTTTAAAAATGCCATTGTAATCCTTGAAAAAAATAGTAAAGTTCTATTTTCTCCCAAACATTTCTGACATTCAGCCAAATTAGGAAAGATTTATCCTTTTGCTGTGTCAGACAGAGACAAAACTACGGGTTATGTGCTGTTAATACCTTCTTGCTGAATCATTTACTGAACAGATTAAGCCCAGATTGTAAATTTAATATCTTCAATATGACAGCAGAGCACCTTTGGAGCAGAACACCTTTGTGTCAGTGAGTCTGCTGAGCGGCTCTTTAATGTGGAAATATGGAGTCGTACATCATATCCATGTTTCCTTTGGAGAATAAGAACCATTAGTCATTATTTCCTGATCTCAGAGTAAATCCCATTAGAGGCTGGATGAGACCATTACTTGCCAACTCAGACACAGCTCACTTTATCCTGATGTCTTTATCTTGTCACTTTTCATTTTTCACAGACACCTCGCAGCACTTACTGGAGGAGCAACCAAAACAGCACTTTGTCAAAAGCTGTATCTCACAAAGAGGTCAGAACCCCATGAGAGGAAGCCTTTTACCACATTACAGAGATAGTGATGAGAGAATGGAAGAAACTCACTGGATCCCAGACTAGCAGCTGTCTGCTTTGAAAGAGGTGCGTCACCTTGCCTCATCTCTCACAGTGTCCAGACCTTAAGGAAGAAGATGCACCCGAGATAACATGAAATGTTTCTAAAATAGAGTCTCAGATAATAAAAAAAAAACATTTATAATTTCAAATAAGTAATCCAAAGCATACCTTTCAATCAGAATAGTCAGAAAATGGATACAAATAACATTCCCACTCAACATTTATCTAATAGAAGATTATAATTTAGGATGTACAAGTTCACCCACTGATGCTAGGATAAACACTGACTGTTAAAAGACCTCCACTCACCTTCTCCACAACCTCTGAAGTGGGTAAAACTGCACAAGTTCTCTCACAACAGCATCCAAGTCATGCTGTGCTGTGATTGTAAAAAAGTATGTAGCCCAATATCTAATCCACCACCCTGCAGCCTGTCGACTCCATCCTTAACTCTTTCATGGCCAAAGCTTAGTAGCTGAACAACTGATGAGATCAAAATGCTAAAAATTATTATTTCGAAACTCAATATGGGTGAATATAATTATGTCCAGCGTGTTTATCCCTAGTTTATCCCTTTTGCTAACAAAAATGAACTTGTTTTAAGTACTGCTATTTCAACTGGAAAGATGATGTGTTTTAACTAAGGTTGCTTTCCCCTTCTTTAATGTGTGTGATTTTTAGGTAAAGAATATATGTGCAAACAAAGTGATGCAGCAGATTATTTAAGGCAGCAGGAAGATGAAGTGCAGACAATGCATAATAGAAGTTTTTTATTTCGAATGATGGAAAATATAATGTGTACTTTACAAAAACATCACTCCAACTAAATGACAGTGATCAAAACAGCTATCAGTCCCAAAAGTTAGATTAAACTAATGCGCTGTGCCTCGCAAAATTCATGGCAAAATTTGACCTAACATATCCGTGGTAATCAGCATAGAGCCATTATGTAATATTAAAATGCATTGAACTTGTTAACAGTTTTTATTGTTTTAGCTCAACCCTTAATGTTTTATCTAATTTTAAATTTTTTTTCTCTGTTCAGAAACCTAAATAAAGCTGTGCAAGATTTTGAAAAAGGAGAAAACTAGATTTTTTCATAGGTAAAAAAATATAAGACATTATGTCTATTTTTATTAAGCCATGGCTGAGCAGGACCCCCCTCCAGTGCCAAATCTATAAAAAATATCCGAAGCACTGTCAGAATGGGGAAAGAGCACTTTTAAGGCAAGGCAAGGCAAATTTATTTGTATAGCATAATTAAGTACTAAACAATGCAAAGTGCTTTACATGATTAAAATATAGGAAAATAAAAAAATGCAGAAACAAAAAACAACACTAAAAACAGTTTAAAGAACCCATTATCAAAAAATGCGATGTACATTATTCAGATCATGCCGTTGTTTTTATTAAAGTCTGAAATTTGAATGAGTCCTTCTAGCACATTAGCATGCTTTGGTCTGAACTATTCCACTGTGACTCTCCTTATATGTTTAGAGTTGCCATCTTGGTGGAAGATAAACCTCTATAACAACCTCTAAACAGGTTTACCTGCCGGAGTTTCCATTATTTTTGTTCCATTCATCTGTCTAGTTTTAGCCACCTCTGCTGAAGAAAAGGACATTGTCAATGCCATGTTACACTTTTGGGATGCTTTGCTTATGGTTGAGTGGAATGCTGACAATAGCACCTCGTTAATAAGATAAGGTAGACTTTTTTGATCTTACGGTGGAGAAATTCACTTGTCACATCGGCTCAATAGTCCAAAGAAGGTACCTTTAACAAGATTACTGCACAGGATATTGAACAGTGATTGCACATTAGTTATTGCACAAGTCTTTGCAGTTATAATGCTGCATTGTAAAGTCAAGTTGTAGTGTATAATACTAATCGGGAAATGTTGCTGTGTCATGGTGAGAATGATCGGGCTTTTGTTAGCAATTGCTTCCTTCAAAAATAATTTTCCTATATGGTATCACTACTCTATTTATAAACAATCAATTTATTCTTGTAATCGGCATGGATTAAAACAATTACTACATTAATGTTTATTAATAATCAAACAGCTTGACTAGACGAGGTGGTTCTTTATACTGGTTAGGTCATGTCTACAGGATATCAGTTGGCTTTGTTTATCAAAAAAAAAAGATTTGTAATAAAAATGTCAAACTTTTCACATTTTAATTTATTAAGGGTATTATTTTAAGCTATTTTTGTCAGTCTCTCACATAAAATCTCAACAAAAGTTTAAGTAGATTTTTTCAAAATGATTACTATTAAGGCTCGGCTTGTAAATGATTAAACCAATATCCAATTGTAAAGATCAGTTAAAGAATGACTTTGCTAATGATCCTTGTTAGCCTTGCAGTGTATAATGGATAAAAGACTGTTAACATGCAATAAGACCTGGAATGTAGGGAATATATAATCTCCTGACCATAACTAATTAGTTTTGCGATCAGATCAAAGCATCACTGTCACTAGCTCATTGAATTATTGAAGAAGAAAGACTATCATAGTTGGAATATACACACATAAGTAAGATTGTTTCTGTCTTTTCCCACTTGACTATATGTCATTCAGGAAATATAAGTTGCAAATGCTCAAACGTACCACTAGATGTCGCAGTTGTTTTGCTGCTGCGTTTAATTTTCCTCAAGCATGTTTCAGTGGTTTGGTTGACTGATCCTACAAATGGAGAGAACATAAAATATTTAAAGGAAGGCTGAGCCCTTTGGATGCATCTGCATATATAAAATCCTTCAAAAGAGCTTTTCTCATATTTTCTCCCTGGATTTGAACTGTAAATTTTGAGTTTGCATTAAAAAAAACAAAAGGTTGTTATTTTGGGGGTGGATTTAAACATATCTGGAGAAAACTTTTTTTTCCCCCCAGCTTTAAATAAGCATTATGAAAAATGGTCACACCTGTAGTCCTTCAAACTCTTTGGGCTCTATTTGTGCTCTATAAAGACTTTGTTTCCACATACTTCCATTGCACTATGAATGAATTCCCTGATTATTTCAAGACAGTTTTTCATGGTAATAGCAACCTTATACGGAAGATGATATTTTTCAAAGATAATTCATGAAAGGATGAAGCTCTAAACTAGTAAACAACCACCAAGATGATTCAAGTATTGATTCTCATCTGACCTTTGTGTTCTGAGAAAATTTAAGCAGTGCTAGTTTCTGATCTAATGGCTCTAGAGGGCGACAGGGATCACATTTACAGTATATAAAAGAGCAGGCTGTATGACTGAAACCTTCTCCCCACTGAAAACGAATCAGTAAACCAATACACCTCTGTGCATTAAAAAGATAAGGTTCAGTAAGAATTTTCTTTTCCTTCATTTTGACTATAAGGACTTGTCTTACAGTAATTATCCTTCACTAAAAGCCAGTTTAAATTCATCATAGGGGGTACAGTTTCATCAGTTTCATCAAACAGTTTCATCGTCCCTGTGATGCTTGCAGAGGAATGTTGGACCGGAACCCCCCTCTGTCTGAACCTTCTTGTGTCCAAAACCGCGCACCATTGAACACAGATGGAGCTAAATCTTCAGCCTCCCCTTGATGGCTTTAGGGCTGCTCTGTGGTGTGGGGCGAGCCAGCAAATATGACTTAAACTTATCAGGAATGTGTGCCCCGCAACCTGTCTGCCCTTCTTATGGGGTGGGGGGGTTGAAATGGGAGAATGTTGTGTGAGGAAGGGTTGGTTTTAGTCTAATGAGAATCTGTTAGACCTTAACAGGGACCAGGTGTTCTGTGTTTTTCCCCTCGACAAGAGAATGTCCTAAAGAGTAAAGAGCATCTAAGCAGGGTTTAGGTTTTGTATGCAAAAGGTTTATTGAAAGACACAAATAAAATAAAATACATTTACAAATATAAAATAACATACCTTTAAAACACATCCATTTACCACAGTTTGCAAAGGAATGATGACAAATAGCTACAATGCCCATCTCTCTCTCTCTATATATATATATATATATTTATATAAATCTTTCTGTACAAAAATAGCTTTATCTGCATAAGGACTTTAATGTAACCTCTATATAATATTTAAATAAAGGAATTCATATATACACACACACAAATATCTGCAATAAAAAAAGATTGCACATGTTTTTGTTTTGATTTCTTTTTTTACAAACAAATGCATTTTCAAGTATAGTTAAATCCAGTATGGATTGGCACATAGCTCCCATAATCTAAGGCATTTTCTCTCATACAGTGTCCAAAACATGATATAAATGAAGAGCATTAAAGCTCTTTAGGCATAATGATAATGATTTCTTTCTTAATGATTCATTTTGCTTAAGTTCAAAAGGAAAAGTGCAAGCCATTATTAGCAGTCTAATGGAACATGGTGGTGTAGTCCTTCGAGGATGGCACTTTTCAAAGTCTAGGCCTTGAGGAATAGGTTAGTAGAAGATTCCCTCTTTTAGGATGTGCACACAGGCATCTGAACTCATCACATTTTCACCACCACACAGAAAGCAGCACCTGTAGCTCCACACTGTGCCATTCAGTGTCTTTGAGCCAGCTGTTTACAGTTCTAGCATCCCAATACGACTGCAACCAGATTCACTCTGACTCAGTCCTCCTTTTTGGAACGAATGTGCTGGAGTAACTTGGCGAGAGTCTTTTAGAGGCATTTAGAGAATTTCAAAGCCAAGCAGAAAGGGACACACACTAGGGAGTCCAACTCCCTTGCTTTTTGCTCCCAATTCTTCTTTTAGAGTCCTTCTCATGTCCTTCTCAGTAGAGCCTCAAGCTTGTGTACTTGTGAGTCGTTCAGCCTCCACACTGGTCTCAACCTGCCTTTCTCCACCTTCAGGGAGAGTTGCCTCTCTGGAACAGACCTGCGCCTCCGGCCGTATCCCTGAGGGCTCATCTTGTCAATAGGGGCGCCGGTCTTCAGCTTTTTGTTGTTGAGCTGTTGTAGGCGGTGTGCTAGGTCATGCACTGTACAGGTACCCAACACGCAACCTTTGGACCTCTTGGTTCGGATTTTAATGTCAGTGCTAGAGACAGAGAGAAGACAGAATGTTAATCCGCTATCACTTTTCAACCTCTAAGGTGGACCTGTTCAGTTGGGTTGCTTTCTAGCTTTGATTAGATGATTCATTTCTTACCTGGAATGTGGCAACAAGGTATCCCTGATGTCCTCTGGTCTAACAAAGGATTCTGACTCTGTTGTCTTCTCTACTGCAACACTTTCAAGATCCCGTCTCAGTCTGCTCCCGAGCCATATGCTTAGTCTGCAAGAGGAGAGGAGGGGAAAAACACCATTAGTTTTGGAGAGGATGATTCTTGGCACAAAACTTCAGCCAGAAACATTATTATTATTATTACAGTATGAACTGATTTGAAGTTGACTCACCTTTTTTTCAACACGGGATTCACCTCAAGTTCCACACAGTGCGCTACTGAAGCCAGCAGGCAGCAATAGAGGAAGGAGTGGAAGATCGTTTTCATTTTGGCTCCTGTGGCAAGAAGAGAGAAGGAGAGAAAAAAAAAAGTTTGGTTAGTTAAATAGTTATGGCTGAATTTAATATTTAGCTGCTGACATATCCTTACTGTCCCTCTTTGAATGGAAAACTACAACTTAAAGTATTCCATGAGAAACTGTGTTATGTTTTCTTACACAAGAGTCCAAAAGGCAAGTTATTTGCACATATCATTCATTTATTTAGAAAGTTAAGCCAAGGTCAGAATTTGCTAGGTTAAGTAAATCTGCAACCATGCTTTGGGCATTTGGCCAGCAATTTGAAGGACATGGTCTGAAATAGACGCAGCAGAAGTGCAGCAAAATGTGCAATCTGCAAGTTTCATTTACAACATTTAGATAAATGAATAATAACAATGAACTAATCCTGTTTTATTTGCAGTCTTGGAGGCAATTACCTCACAGACTAACACACATTTAGAGCTGAACTGCTTATATAACCAGACAGATAACCTGTTCTTGCCTCAACACTAGTGCCTTGACCTCAAAAAACACAAGAAGTAAGGATAAAACCATTAGCTGGCATCACAGCAATACAACAGCAATGTGTTTTCCTGCAAAGCAAATCACACATACCTGTAGTTCAGCTCAGGTGGATTAGAAAGCTCTTCTTCCAAAGTCACCAATAAAAGAATACTCCACAGGTTTTTCTTCAGGTTTATTTTTGCTTCTTTAAGGCAGCTGTGTCACTCTGCTATTAGTCTCTACACAGCAGACCGGCCGCCTTTATACACTTACAGAGGGTGGGAGGGGCTCAGTGATCGACACGCGCTGTCTCATCCTTTACCCCACCCCATTCAAAGCACTTAACTGCTCTGCTGTTCATGTTCAGCAACACAGGGTGGGGGATACGTGTAGGAATGTCAATCAAAATCATATGTTAAACAAAACTAAAGAAAAGTCCGTATTGTATCCTGTTTTTCATTATTTATCCCCTAACCTACTTTCTGTGCAGGCTTATATAACACAACATTTAAAATAAATAATGAGTCAAATGCAACACTCAAATCAATACAAAATGCTTGCAACCTATGATCAAAACATTTATATGGTATATTGATCAATTATATTAATATTCTCTTTTTTTATGCTCCTTTCAGTCTTTCTGGCAACAAATGAAAAAACTTTTGAGGAATGTTCCCATCCTCGGCTTTCCAGGGCACTCCCTGACACCAGCAGAGTCCACGAGAACCTGAAAACCCAGATGACAATGAACATGAGAAAAGTATTACGTTACTCATTAATATAATAAGAATGCCCGACTGTAAATACAATAAACTCAATATATTTGTTTGGACAGTGCAAATATTTACTTTGGAACACTTGGGATGAAAAGAGGGAAAAAAGAAATGGAATTTTACAATTATAAATCTGTTGTAAGTTGAATGACAGCTCCTGATGCATTGCTTATCATTTTTCCTTTTAAATAGTTTAGATTATTATGGTTTTAGAACAAGTGGAATTAGGTTTAGTTACATTGAGAAACAAAATCTGCTGGGTGATGATTAAAAAGGACATTAGATCCGTTTTTTTCATGGATTTTTACTCCTTTATGTGGTCCTTCCTAAAACATACATTTTATAATAAAGCTTTATGTTTAAAAGTGACACAGAATGTAGGAAATAGAATATCAGAGCCCCGTAAAATTAAAAATGAAAGTGTTCATGTTATAAAGAAATCTATAAAACTCCAAAATATGTGCATGATTTCTTTCTTTTTCTTTTTTTTTTTATCCCACACATGTACCCTCAGGTGTAGTTTAAGAAATGCTGTAAAAACCAGAGGAGAAAAAAACCTTTTGGTTTTAACAGTATAGAAATTCCGCTGTAGAAATTTCCACAAAGCATGGTGTAAGTAAATCTTTCAGTTTTGATTTTGCTTTCGCTTTGTTGAACCGTGAAGAAAACCTATGAAGTAAGGTTCACTCCACAGTTGACATTCCTTCTGCGGTATATCAAGATTCCTATTCACATCCTTCTATCATAATGAAATCCTTATGAGTTTATTTATATTCTCATGCGACCCCATTCCACTGGTGGTGTCATATTTTTAAACTCCAGAAAAATACATAAATGGCAAACACATGCAATGTCAGAACTAAAATGTTTTGTAACCACTTTGTTATGCTAATTGACTCCAGCAGATCAGTAATCCCCTCACCAGAGCTTATGACAAGAGATGGTGCAATCATGACAATAAAATTCTTCTGTTGCATTTTGACTCCTTTTATAGCAAGAAGAAGGCGGAATTCGACTGACAGGTTGTTTAAATATGTATTATTATTATTAGCTTATTTATTTCGACAATGACTGGGAAATCGAGGGCATAGGGAACATAAAGTTGATCAATCATACCAGATTTCCTAAACAGGTTTGTTAATATAAGTAGATACCTTTTTAATTACGGTAAACCTGTCATGAGCCATCCTTTTTTCTCAAGAAAAACACAGTTATCTTCTGTGTTATCCATGTTATCCTGTCGATTACTCTTCTTCACTGCCTCTGTTTTTTTTTTTTCTTGTAAACACAAGCATTGTCCAGGAATTTCAAGAGCTTTTGAAAACACAGACGATGACTGAGGGAAATATCTCGCTGGGTTCCTGCTATTGTTGCTGCTTGGTGTATTTGTCTCACACTCATGAGCTAATACCCACGTGTTATACCTGGTGACAGCTTGTCCTGTTTTTCATTCCTCTTCAATATTTTGTTCTAACCCAGGAGTTTATCTTTGATTGATCCACAAAAGGGAGCGTTTTGTATTATCGGAGTTGGGATAAAGTGAAGACATCTGGTAATGGAAATTGAGAAGTTAACATTTTATTGCTGAAAGATTGCTTTAGATTTGTTTACTTTACATAATTTCACTGACTTGCCCATCCATCCATCCATCCATCCATCCATCCATTCATCCATCCACCCATCCCCTCTCGCATCCATCCATCCATCCATCCATTCATCAACCCATCCATCCGTCCATCCATCCATCCATCCATCCATCCATCCATCCATCCATCCATCAACCCATCCATCCATTCATCCATCCACCCATCCCCTCTCGCATCCATCCATCCATCCGTCCATCCATCCATCCATCCATCCATCCATCCATCTATCCATTCACCTTCCATCCATCCATCCATCCATCCCATCGCATCCATCCATCCATCCATCCATCCATCCATCCATCCATCCATCCATCTGCCATCACACCCATCCACCATCCATCCATCCTTTATCTGTCCATCCGTCCATCCAACCATCCAACATCCATCTGCCCTTCCACCCATCCAACATCCATCCATCCTTTATCTATCCAATCTTTTATCCATCCCTCCTTTATCCATCCATCCATCCATCCATCCATCCATCCATCCATCCATCCATCCATCCATCCATCCATCCATCCGTTTCTCAGTTGCATGGTTGCACTCATTTATTTCTCTTTTAGTTGCTTATTCTAAAAAAAAAATGATTGTGACAGACAAGTTTCCCCAGGCTGGAAAAGCTTTTACTTGGTAATTTTTCCCTTTCTCTGTTGCAGCATTTATGATGTTATGATAGTCCATTTCAATGTAAATCGTGATCTTGTTTGTAACTCTCTATAGTTTCTTTTAATTTTAGTCTAAAGATAAAGCAACAAGAAACAGTGAGTTTGAACTGTTTTACACTTAAAACTAAACTTAATTTTAGTTTTTGCTGCCTTCCATACAGACATACAAAACTCTTCTTAAAGCCTCTCCTGTTTAGTTAATTGGACTCATCTATTTTTTTTAAATATATTTGTTCATTTATTAGAAAAAATGCTTCACAGTGAAAGCTACTATAAGGCCTTTAACTTTAATGCAGCTATTTTATTATATATTTTGATATGTGGAATCTGCATTTATAATTCACATATATCTTGTTATTTTTGTTTTATACCTGTCCCTCAATCCATCTGCTGTCTAAGATTAGAACTGATATTCCCGAGTTGCTGCTGCATAAACACTGGATGTTAAACATTTGTTTTTTTTTTGTTTTTTTTTAGATATGTTTGTAAACTGAAAGGGCCCACGCCCATGGATGGATCCCAGCTCCCCGCGCGCATGCGCACTGCCGCTCCTCCTGTCAAACATGGCTGTTCTCTGGAAGGGGGGAAAATGCTGAATTGTGTTGGTATATCTCGGGAAGATCAGCAGACATGGCTAGGTTGGCTGACTATTTCACCGTCGTCGGATACGACCATGAGAAGGCTGGTAAGTGTTGTGCCGCTGCGGGGTTAGCGGATCTCTCTGGTCCAGGCCGAGTCTCTGTGTGAGATGATGTTGATGCTACATAGCATTAGCCGCACGGAGGGCTAGGCGAGCTGGGAAACACTTTCTTTTCCTCCTTTTAGCAGGCCAGATGTTTGAAACCGGCCGGAGGGGGGCGGATCGCGGTGAATTAGTGGCTGTGCATTAGAGAAGGTTGTCAAATTAGATATGGATTAAGGGAAACTTTTCCTGTGGGATTAAAATCTCTCACATCCTGTCTCTGTAGTGATTCTGCTTTATTGACACTACTCAGATTTGGCCGTTTAAACCCAAATCTGGCTCCTCCCTTCACTGTTTGTTCAGTCAGTCAGTCAATCCAGGCCATGGTCATTGATCACCACATTTGTAGTTTTTATTGCGTAAAGCTATGCATACTAACCTTGATCTATTTTTACCTACTGCAGCCCCATGTTCTCTCCCTTTTCTCTGTTTCCATGAAGGGAGTGAATTGGGGCAAACCCCTAAAACAGGGGCGGAGCTAGATTGGGGGGCCAGGGGTGGCTATGGCCACCCTTACCCAATCATTGTCCACTCCTACCATTTTTTCCCTCTAATACATTTTTTTGTGGTTAATTATACACATCAATATACTAGCATCAAAGATGATAAATACAGAATTCATGCTCTTTTCAGAACCTCGCAAAGCATTATGGGATTTGTTGTAGTAAATACCAAAGATGGTGCAGACACCCTGCGGGAAGGAGGAGTCACATGACCAACAGGTAGTGAAAAGTAGTGATCATCAGTCCAAATGGTCAGTTAACCGAGTTTGCTATAAAGTCCACTATATGATCCCGGCCTTATGTAGTGAGATAGGGATGTAGGGGTTAGGGCGGACATTCAGGCACAGCCTATGTCATGTATTTCTTCAGCCCAGCCACTGAACCAGTTAAGTCCAATCTGCACAATTTAATTCAATGTGCAGATTGGACATAACCTGGTTCATTGGCTGGGCAGAACAAATACATGACATAGAGATCACTTTATGGTTCCAAATCTCCCACTGCTGATTAATACTGAAGGAAGTGGACGGGAAATTATGCCATGAACCGAAGAAGCAGTGGAACAAAACTTCCACACGCTCCCTTGACAGCATGTACTTTTAGGTTTAATAACATGTATTAATTTGGAATAGTGATTTCAAGAGCCGTATGTCTGGAAAACAATACATATATTCCAGATTTTTTTTTTTCTTCCATTTTATAGAGGATTTTATAATATATTGTCTTTTTTTATGCTTGTTCAAAAATGATAATCAAACCTTTCTCTAAAGACTTATTTAGCATTTTTCTGCAAACACTAAAAGAACTCAGCTTTCCCAAAACATGTACTTTGCTCCGTCTCGTCTGGTTGACAGCTTTGCTCCTGTTCTAAGTGGGAAATGATAATCAAGTGATGTGATTTAGATGTTTGATTTAATGACAATGATGATGTAAAATTAGGTGTTTGTGAGATTTTGCCATATATCCACATTTTCCTCTCCTTTGTTTCTCACAGATGCTATTGTAACGCTTTGCATTTGTTTCTTTTTTTTTTTTACTTCACCGTATTAGAAAGTGTGGGATTTGATTTTGAGTTTTTCAAGTCTAGATGAATATGGAGGATTGTTTTATTTATTTATTTTTTTTTTGTAGATTTCACTCAATATTTAATTTCATAAAAGATAAAACAAAAAAACTTTAAAGAATGTTTTCTGGGACTAGGATGCTTGTAGGGTTTTAATTTAACTTAATTTATTTTATTTGTATGAACATTGTGGGGTGTATTGTTACTTGACTGCAACTAATGGCACTTCTTGTTTTAAGGCTTTTTTCCCTCCTCACTATTCTGCAGCGGGACAGGAAGCCCCCCCATGCATTACAATTACAAGTCCAGCCTCACATTCCTTTCATCCAAGTCAGGAAGCAGCTTTGCACATGTTTAATCAAATGATGAAAAGTTTCTTTTTTATGGAGGCATAGTTCTCAAGTAAAGCTGCACTTTTAATACATTTCATCTTGGATAAATAACCTTTAGCAGTTTATTGCATCTTATATGTCTGATAGGATTCCCTATCAACAAAAAGTAAAGATGTTTAAAGTTTTTTAGCGTATTGTAATGGCAGCTATCCAGCTCCATGTCTGCTCTGACCTCCAGAGTGGTTGAATCCAGTATCACCTCATGGTGCTGCACGCAATAGATAAACAAATCCTTTCATTGGCTGTATGCATCCGCTAAAAAAATAGACATGTGTTTCTGGTATTGCTCAGTCTAACTGGATTCAAGGGAATCTATGGAAGAGATGGAACATTTATTTTGATCTTCTCTGTACTCTGAACTTAAGATCTACCGTATTGTCTGGAGTATAGGGCCTCACCCACACCAGTTTTTTGAAAAACTGGAGACGTACATATATGTGTAAGCCACACTGGGGCATAAGTCACTGATCTGTCCCCCACCAAACCTGTAGGGGGAGCTCTACGTATCACCCCTAGCTCCCGATTGCTTGTTGGCTTGTGGCCGTAAGAGCTTTTTCTAGAGGATGGTGCTTCTTCAGCTCTTTATTTCAAATCTGCAGGAGTTGCACACTGTCTCTTCATTGATTCGACAGCTTAATGCAGCAAATAAATATTCAAATGTGTGAATTTGGGACATTTGTTCTCCATCGTGTCTTTCTTCTTCGTTTACCAACTTTGACTTTTGTCACCTGTCGGATAAAGACAAATCCACAGAAAAGCCGCATCTTAGCATAGGCTGCATGGCTTAAAGCGTGGGAAAAAGTAGGGGATTACAGTCCGGAAAATATAGTAGCATAGTTTTCATGCTACCATTGTTATAATTATCATTTGTTATTAACAAGGGACCTGAATCTCATCTAAAAGGATAATCACATCCTTATTGGAACCAGATCTGTTTGCTGTTTTCTGACAGTCATTGCTGTTCTACCCACAAGATGCATGTTAAAAATAGATTCAGAAAACGTCTTAAGATGTAAAATGCAAGCCTTTATTAAAGACATGCATCTTTCAGTTGTTTGTCTAGACGACAAATCTCTCTTCTCTCTGTTCCCATATTGCTCGTTAACTCAAACCAGCAGTCTCTACGTGGCTCATCCCTGAGCCTGCTGCTCCATGCTGGCTTCTGATCTACTGGCCTGACCCACTTCTCACTTAGAACGCAGCGAATAAGTCTTAAGACTGCAATCTGCTCACAGTCAGAAGGAAAACATTCACACCTTTTTGTGGCAATGAGGATCACCTTTCCACCTGTCGTAAGATGTTGTCGAAGGAGGAGATGCATATAAACAAAATAATAAATTAGAGCTGTAATATTAAAAGTTTCAATTCAGTCTCAGTTTGTTCCAACTTTGCCTGATTTATTTAATTATTGCATTTATTATTATTAGCCTGTGATCCCAAAAAACCTTTATGAGGTCCCAAAATGAGTTAATGCACAATCTAAAAGATTGATTTATAAGTGTTTGTGAGATAAAGTGTGTCTCTGTGCAATTGTTGGTTTGTCTTGAATGCAAGAAATAATACTTGAAAAATAAGTTGTTATGATTATAATAGATATAAATAGTTGAATAGTTTCCTGTAAAAAAAAAATGTTGGAAACCTTTTTATTCTGTCCTGAAACCACACTGTACTCTGTATTTTCCTTTTTTTTTCAATAGGGAGCCGTTTTCTTGTATTGGCTTGACTTTTTATATAGTCTGGCAAACTGTCCTCTTAAAATTACAGTTTTCCAAGTAAAAAAAAAAAAAGACCTGCTGCTTTTCTAACAGTTAATTTGAAGGAAATCAGCACTGTTTTATTGAATCAAACTGCTCATTAAATCCATTTCACAGATGCTGTGGACAGTCTCAGCTCCACGGGACTGTATGAACTCTGGGATTCATTTATGTAATAACGATCAATCTTGTAAAACTACTGTCCGCTGTGGTGCCGCTTCCCAGTTTAGTTACAAATCAGTAGTGTCTTTTAAAGCATTATTGTGATATCCGTGCTGAGGGAGAGTTCATGCAAGGTCTCGTGCCTCAAACCTTGCATGAATTGACTTTTTGTTAAAGCTTTTTAAGAGAATCTGTGGTGGAAGGGGGATGTCCTGCAGGCAAACCCACACAGGAAGTGCTTATGCTAGAGAGTCACCTTTATCGGACATACTTGTGTTTTTGTCTGCTACTCATGCTTGCTTCTTTCATCTTCATGTTTTTATTGTAGACACCCTATATATGTGTCTTTGTGGGTTTTTTTTTAATGTCTGACTCTGCAGACTAGTATGTGTTGCAAGCTCCTGTTGATCTGCTCCAGTGGGGGTCCATGTTCTCATGACCTGTTCCCTTTGTTTTCGTTTCAGTCATGTTTGATTCACAGTCTGTTGGCTTCCTTCTGACATAATAAATAGTCTGTTTAAATCTGCTCGCTTCTCGGTTTATCTGCATCACACAGACCTGATGAAATAATTTGATATTTATTGCAGCTTTTACTGATTGCTTCAAGAAAAATGGTGAGATAAGCTAATACTTTTGGACTTAAGATTGAGAAAGTATTTACAGTGCGAATTCCCCACATCCGATTAAAATTTTAATTGTGATGTCTTAAAGTGATATTGAATGACAAAGTTTTACACTGGATTAAACAACCTGATAAAGTAAACATGCTTTGGGTACATTCAGTCAAAGCTCTTCCAACAGCTGGACACTTTACAGTGCAGACATTCGCACATGAAGTGCTGCCGTGTGTTATTGTTGGCTGTCTCGGTGATTATATATTGCAATTAAATTTTCTAGTATTTCTTGTTTTTATCTGTAATAACATAAACATGATGAAATAGTTGGGTTCTCGGGGCTGACTGAACAAGATCTGAACCACTTGACAAACCTAAATTGTGAAACTTTCAGAAAGGAAAATAGAAGTTCTGAGCTCTTGCAAAATGAATAGTCGCAGTTATTTTTCAGATCTGCTCAAACATAAGGTTTAGTAACGGTCCGTCTAATTAGGAACCTGGTAACTAATCTAGACATGTCTTTGAAGGATAAAAACGGGGTAAGCAACATTTTTGTGAACTTTCTCTACCTTACGGATGGGGGATTTTCTCTTTTCCATTGACGGATTCACAGGCAGTTTATAGATGTATGAAAAGATACGAGATATTTATATTTGAGGTGCTTAACAGATATCTATTTACACAGTTTAACAGAGGTGGCCTAGTGGTTAGGGCATTGTGCTTGGAATCCAGAGGTGCTGAGTTCAAGCCCCACTCCCTGAGTAAAGACCCTTAACCCCACACTGCTCCCCGTGCGCCGCACAATGGCAGCCCACTGCTCCCTAAGGGAATGGGTTAAATGCAGAGTTAAATTTCTCCATTGGGAGATCAATAAAGTTCAATTAATTTTTATTTGTAAACCATAGATGTGAGATGACTTCAGCAGTGTTGTTTTTTTTAACTACATTTACAGATACATCTATAATATCGCTAAAAAGTTCATTTAGTTTGGTTTAAAAAGTAAAACATCAGTTATGGAATTTTATGCAATGGGTAAAATAAGAACCAAATACATGAGCCATTTTCTGCAGCAATAACTCTGACACTGAAAAAAAATGCGATAACCTCCGGCCCATTTCTAACTTATCTTGTATTTCTAAAATATTTAGAAATAAGTTGCCTCCAAAATTCACTCCCATCTAGCTGGTGATAATCTTTATGAACGATTCCAGTCTGGGTTCCGCCCCCACAACAGCAATGAAAATGCTCTCATAAAAATCACAAATCAACTTTTAATGGCAGCAGACTTTTCTGCCTCCTTTCTAATCTTCTCCTTCTGGACCTGAGTGATGCTTTTGACACAAATTCCCGCTACGTCCTTCACAATAGTTCAGTCTTCAGTCGGCATCACCCATGCACCACTCCACTGCTTCCAGTCATATCTCTGTCTATGAGCTCAGTTCGTATCAATTAAGTGCTTTAGTGCTCTGATCCATTCCTTGTCACAATCACTGTACCTCAGGACTCTGTCCTGGGGCCCCTATTTTATATCATCTACCTTCTGCCCCTTGGCAACATCTTTCAGAAATTGAATATCAATTTTCATTGTTATGTGGATGAAACCCAGCTCTATCTGATCAGCCATACTCCATTCTCTCTCACCTTCTGCCTTACTGAAATTAAGGCTTGCTTCACCTCTAGCTTCCTTAGACCAAACTGCAACAAAACAGTAACTCTCCTGATAGGAACCAAATCAGTTTTACCCAAAACTGAGTTTATCTCTCTCAATTGACAGTTCCCCTATCATTCCCTTCCCTCCCTTTAGCACTCTCTCATTCACCTCCCACATCAATGACATTACCTGTTCTGCCTTTTTTCATCTATGAAACATTTATCATCGCCGTCCCCTCTTTCCCTGTACTCTGCTTCTGTTCTTTTCTATTTTCTCTATCCTCATCATCTCTTGCATTCCCACCCATAAGCTTCAGTTGATCCAGAATTCATTGGCTTGTTTAATAACCCAAACCCCAAATCCTTTTGTCACATCACCCCAGCCTTAAAGGAGCATCACCAGCTCCCTTTCAACTTCAGAGTTCAGTTTAAAGTCCCTCTGTTCACGTTCAAGGTCATCCATAAGCTTGCTCCCCCATACCTCTCAGATATCCTACAGATTGCTACCTCCTAGCTAGACTTTCCTCTTCCATCCACCTTATTGAGCCTCAACACCATGAAGAGCAGAGCTTTCTGCTGCTCTGCTCCCATACTCTGGAATTCACTCCTTCCTGATATTTACAATACTGATGCTTTACCTCTGTTTAAATCGAGACTAAAAATGCATCTGTTCAAGACTGAATACATCCACTGACTTCCTCCACTGTTTTTAATATTGTGTGTTTTGAAAGGCGCTTTAAATAAACGTATTATATTTCTTTATATGCCAAATGAAATTTTTATAAGATGTCATTAACAAGCCACTCAGTCCACATGTGCAAAAAAATCCAAGCATAATGCCGATTATAACACTTCTGGGAGCTTTTCTTAGATTCTGGCTGGACCATGGTCCCTGTCTCTATTGTCAATGTAGTGCCGTAGCTGTGGGGTTTATGTTACAGAAAGAAACTAAGGACATTAAAGCAATATTTATATAATATAATATGGAGAATTGATCATCAGAGAAGTGTCTGCTGGCCATAATATACCATTTCTCTATGAAAATGACTCTTATTATTGCAAATAAAAAAATAACCCATAGATTTTTATTGGTTGTAAGGCATAATTGCCAATGTTATAAAAAATAATGTTAAATGACACTGTGTTTTTTTTTTTTTTTATAAATGTAAATAGTTTTCTTTTTTGGAATGATTTAGTGAACTAAACTCAGCTTTTTTTCCCCATGATTTACTAATTCATTGAGGCTATTCTGTGAGCCATCTGCTGCAGGGATCTTTATAGTAAAGTGAAAGAGGAAAAGCAACTTAATGTGGCAGGAATTGCATAACAAACAGGGGTTAAAACAGACAATGCCTTAAAGAAACATTTTAAGTTGTAATTTTTTCACCAGCTATCAGCCTCATGCGCATCACTGTAAAGGGATTTTCTTTCATCCTTTTTTTTGTGTGAGTCACTGCCTTGAATACAGTTGAATAAAAAAAAACCAAGCCCCAATCTTGAAGAACTAAAAAAAAAAAAAAAAAAAACAGTTATTGGTCAGATTTTTTATATTGAGTTGTAAAACAACAAAGTACTTGTAAACGTTGCAAAATAACTCTTAAAATGTCTGAGCCTCTAACTTATGTGATGCTACAAATAAAGCATTGTTTGAAACCAAAACTGGGAGCAGACAAATGTTAGGAAGTGAAAATTTTTCCACTTTAGGCCAGAGAAGTGATCCTTTTTTTTTTTACCTTGCAAAGTTAAATCTGCTTGTTAAATTTGATAGTTTTTGGACCCAATTTGAAGGATAGTTGGAGATTTTGTGTTTTTAGAGATTCCTTTGGGATCTTATTACACTATTATATATATAAAAAAAGACTATTTGAAAGTATATAGAAAAGTATTTAGATGTTGACTTGTGTGTCGACATGAACATTCGAGACATTAGTTCATTAAACCTGGTGCTATTTGGTTCTGTGTTTTGATTTCAGCTCCCATTCAATCAGGGTATACCGGCGGGAAACTGGTAGTTTTGTTGTTATGGACTAAAAAAAGCAGACTTAACTCTCCGTTCAATTATTTAAACCGTCTCATTGCTGTCATTTTGTCACTTCTCCCAGTTTCATACATTTCCAGCTTCCATAGGTAACACCTGTCCAATGTTAAATCACCTGCCATGAGCTCACTGTCATCATTTACTTCTATTCGCCCAACATCGACCAAAAAGGACCAGATTCTGTTCCCTTGAGTCTGGTATAAGATGGAGGTTGGTTTCACTCGTTTCTTTTTACATACAAGATTTCTTTCCTCCGTCGACTGTTTTGCTTCCTTTGACTTTTTGTGCAGCTTGTTGTTTGGATTTCTCTCAATGACGAACACCTACATCACAGTGGTAAAAATCAGAACATGATGATGTTTGTCACGATGCAAATGAACCTAAAGTTCATGGCAGGAAACGTTTTAGTCAATCCTATTGTTGAAGTGAAATATGACATTCAGGATGTTGACAGTAGTATTTCAGAGCTATTTGTTCAGGCAGTCAGTCTGACCTCTTTGTGCAGTAATATCTAGATCTTGATATCTATTTGACAAGGAAATCTAAATTGGTTGACGACTCTGATGTGTTTTGCTTTTCTTTACCCATTTGACTGGGAGGCAACCTTCTGATTCGGTTATGCTTTTTACATTTTTGTTCTGAGGATGTAATATGAAGACATAAAGCTTCCTGGTCAGTGCGCCGCTGTGACTACGACGGAGCTCACCACCATTAGTGTGTGAAGGTCTGACTGAAAGAAAGTAGTGTAAAGTGCTTTGGAGTTTCCTGACTTGAAATGGTGCTATGTAAGCACAGGCGGTTTACCATTTGTTATTGATGACATCATCAGTTAGCTAATCTCCTGTACCATTTGGCCATGCAAACTTTGTTCTGTTTCATCCTTTGCATAACATTTAGTGGACCATCAGTTTGGTTTCCTGATGGTCATTGCATGTGAGTGAAGTCTGGGATTCCCCACGTTTATACAAACTTTTATTTTATTATTATTTGGGTTTAAATCCAGCTCCCCTCATTAAAAATAAAACCTTTAATTCCAACTACTCTGTAAATTATTCCTTTGTGTTTTTTTCCTCAGCAACCTAGTTCAACAGAACTAGTTGCAAAATCAGTGCCAGCACCAAGTTGGAGAACATTCCTTTCTTTGATGGATTTCCTCTTTTATGGCCAATCAATCTTAATGTTTTGTGTTCTACGAATGCGAAGAGGTAATACCTGTGAATTTGTTCCAGCGGGGTCCACCTGTGTGCATAATTTTGCTATTATCAGGTTAGCTGCTGACGTCTGTGTTACGTAAACTGGCAGACTTCACTGGTGGCCTGTCTATATATGGTGACGAAGGAGTGTTGGCTGATTTAATCAACCCCAAACAGCGGTTGGATAAATCAGGAAGATAAATTGAAATCTTTCTTTTGCTAGGAGTAGAAACATCTGCTCTAATCAAAGAAGACTACCGGTAATAACTTTTACTTCCAGGGTTTTCACTTGTTTGAAAATATGCCACATCACGCAATTCAGATATAAATTATTAGGGCTATTCAGTCTAGGTCAAATATATGTGTTTACACGGGAGCTTCTAAGAATGTGGTTGTATGCTGACTTGTTCTGAAGTCGGAGAGATGACTGCTTGGCACGTTGTCCAGGTCAGAAAACAAGAGGAGCGATCAGAAGCAGCGGTCGACCACAAATGCCGAGGCTTTCCAACCACATTTTGGGCCTCCTGCTGTTTTTCAAAGAGTTTTTTTTTTCTTAAGGCGTAAAAAAAAGAACAAGAACAAAATGTGCTGCAAGTATATTAAAAGTACTAGCTTAAAATTCAATAAAAAATCTACATATTTTTTGTGTTTCTACACAGAAAAAGTTGATAGGGTGTCTACATTTTTTTTATTTGAATAGATAATATCAAGTTGTTCAAAATACAAAATATATTAACTATTTTCCTAAAATGCATGTTTTGAATCTCCTTAGGGAAAAAAAGAATTTTTTTTTTTCCTAATTTCTTTCTAATGCTGCTTAACTGAACTGAACCTGCGTACATCCAACTGGTGGTACGCTTCTCCTTTTAAGCATCCATCATGGCCTCAGCCAACTTTCCTTCCATCTTTGTTTTTTCTGCATCTTCTGCCCAAAAAAGGAATAAATAACCTTTTTTTTCCCTTGTTTTTGCACTTCACTCCCCTTTGTTTCGTGCTTGGCGGATGTGCAAATTAGCATGCTTCTTTTTCAGGCCTGGAGTCCATTATCCTCGCTTATGGGGGTTCTTTATAGTTATCATGGGGGTTGTATTTGAAAGCGGGGCTTGTTTTAATACACGAGTAAAGGCTTGTGGAATGTCAAGAATTTTGTCATTTAGTTTCATCTGTGGTTGAAAGTTACTACAGGGAACAATCAGTCCACATGTGTTTAATTAGAGGAGCTGCAAAGACCTAAAACATGTAATTGTCAGAAAGATTGGTGTCCTGCTATATCGCCATGCTGTGTTTGGTCCTCTTCTCATTCATTTTTATTTCTTTTATTTTATTAATTCATGCAAAGCTTTTTAAATTGTCCTTTTACTAAATTGAGCTTTACAAATGAACTTGCCTTTCCTATAATTGTGAGCAAAACAAGTTATACAATCATCAATCAAATTTGAGTTCATTAGACAAAGCTGATTGGAGTAAATAAAGTGTATGGTTTTCAAATGGTAATCAAAAGGACTAAGGGGAAGATGTCCAAACCAGCTGGACCCTCATAAACTATACAGATTAATGTAAATATTTGAGGTGACCTAAAGCACGAGTAGAGGACTCTATGTACACCATTAGACCAGGAGGACTGGATCCTAAGACCTTCGTTGTGATTGATGATCACCCTCCCATGTAGAGCTCTATGTTTCAAGGACTTGTTGACAGCAGGCCTGAGGTGCCGGATAGCTGCAGTCTAAAGACCTTGTGTCAATTTGTTGATGTGTTGCTGCTCGTTTTCCTGTTGTGGCAACTCTGCCTCCCTTGTCCAACGTATCTAATCTCTGTTCAGACGGTAACATGGGGGGCTTCATAAGGATTCTGCTGGGGAGTTTGCTGAGTCATGGCATGTACTGAGTTATGAGTGCTTCACAGCAATCTGTGGCCAAACATCCATTGCCAACACTAAACATGTAGCAGTTGCCAGGGTGACCTAATCTACGTTTTAGGCTTTGACAAGTGCAAACAAAGGGCCAGCATACACATCAGTATGTATTTGGAAGTCCTAACTTGTACAAAATCAATATCATGGTCATTTTTAAAGCTGGTATTTGTAGAAATGTTGGGGGGTTTTTTGTTTATAGATAAAATATTAATTCAGGAAAAAAATAGTAATTTGGTTATTAATTCCACTAACCAGCAATAGGTTATATTCTAATGGCATCAAAACAACTGCTGTTGGAAATATTAAGAATTAATTTAACTGGTAAACTACATCATCAGTGTTTATAGTGATAATGCCTGACACTTGAAATACAATATAGTACTAAATACCCCCAAGCTTTCCTGCAAGTGATATTCCAACCAGGTTATGATTGTGCAGTTTATTATTTACGAATTAATCCACACGCTTATGGATCTACTTTCACTTAATGCTAATTTTCGGCTAAATCCCTCAATAACTATATGAAGCGGGGACTATATAGTGGACTTTATAGTGAACTCAGTTAACTGACTGTTCAGACAGATTATCACTACTTTTTACTCCCAAATGGTCACGTAACTCTTGCCTCCCCGCACGGGGCCTATGACACCCTTGTCTTGCCACCGACACAACAAATCCCATCCCGCTTTACGAGGAGTGTTCTCACAAAGCATTCTGGGATATATCTGCTTGTCAAGTGACCATGGATGATCACTATTTCCAAAGTGCATTGTGGGAAATTTTCGAGTTCACTACTTTTTCATCCACTAGACAGTTGGACACTCATCTGAAATGGCGTAACCACTAACTATATAGTTCCCTATATAGTGATTAGGGAGGACGTTCAGACACGGCTCTAATCGCCACATAATCCAGAAACACCAACTCTTTTTTCTGTTTTGTTATTTTGACAGTAGACATAAAAAGTATATTTTAAAATACAGATAGTTTAACATGGACAACCAGTAACTCTAGACTTCTCCTTTTATTTTTCATGACACAGTTTCCTCTGCGTGACCTCTCAATGCCTGATATAAACTGTTGTTACGTGTCCAGCTCAATATTGAATGCCGTTTTTTTTTATACTTCCAATAAAAGTGCTTTAAGTCACCAATTTTTCTTGAATGTCCCCTGCATTTGTTTCTTTATATGACATTAGTTTATTGAAATCAGCAGAGCTGGCAATATAGTGATGCAGGGTTTCATCATGGTTTGAATTTCAGGCATCTAGGTTAAATAAACTCTTATCAGCCACATTTATGTAATTTCTGTCTTTAAGAGATCTTTATTTTTTGTCTAACGAATGGAAATTGTTTCCAAGTTGACAGAGCTGAAAATAGTTTAAAATAACACCATGGTGAAGTCATTGAATTTCCCCCCCCTAATTAGATAAATATCCTTTTCTGTTTGCTTTCAAGATTGCTAAATAAGAATGCTGCGGTTATGCATCACCCTCTAAATAGATATGCTAACATGAGTTATGGGCTGTAATTTAAATGTAGGAATTTTGCAAGCCCTGGCCATATGGTGTCCTTTGAGAATCTATGAGATGGTTGATTTGGAGGTAAAGATTTCAGGGTTGAAGGCATTAAATCGGACATGCTAAATGTGGAGCTCATTTCTCATGTCCATATCGATGTCTCAGAAATGTTGTTGTGCTTAAATGTACAGGCTATATTTATTGGTCACACCCTGTTGGCCTAACTTGACACTTTGAATGAGGAAAATAAATATTAGAACCTATAACAGTGCTGGTCAAGGTTCAGTTTAATTTGAAGAGGAACATTTTAAAAGCATTTGCTAATCAGATTGGAGCAGAGATTGGTTTTAATCCTTTCCTATGTGAAATGTTCCATCTTGTGTACAAGCTACTGTCAAATTAGTTCAAAGCTTTTCTAAATAAATACAGAAAAAAAGTTTTAAACAGTTTAGAGGTTGTATTTATGGTTGAATCTGAGCATCCAAAATGTGCAAATTAAAAGTACTGAATTAGTTTATCTCAATGTGTTGATTTATTTTGTAACTTTTTCTCTAGCTGAGCCGCGAAAGTATTTTAATCATAATAGGTCAATATTGGATTTGGGAAGATTTAAGTGTTGGGAATGAAGAGGTTGGTGATAGAGGTTTGTTATATATGTTGGTTCTTTGGCCTGTTCTGTGTGAAGCTTGGATTTCCTCAGTGCTATCAGCCTAAATTATGTTCTCACCAATTTTTTTAGAAATATATTTCAGATTTTTTAGTATTTTATTATATTTTGTGCTTTTACTGTAACCTCGATTCAAAATGTTTCAGAACTTGCTACATGTTTGCCCATTGTCAGAAGAATTGACATCTATTCATAGCTAAAAAAAAAATTGACTGAAAAAAATACCATATTCCCAGTTTCCAGATGGTTATCTTAAATTAAAGAAATTTATGCCGTCCGTCCGTCCGTCCGTCCATCCATCCATCCATCCATCCATCCATCCATCTGTACTTTTTATCCGCTTAAGTTTCTTCTTTTTTTTTAAGTTTGTTATAAACTGATCATGGTTGATTGCAGTTTTAGCATGAAATTTTTCCTCAGAAAGCTTAAAGTATTTTAAAAAAAACTTCCTACAAGTTAAAAAAAAGTGAAAATCAAGTTTGCATTTAAATCTTTTGTTGAAAGTCAGATGACTAAAACGAGTCTACAGGAACCCCCCACCCCAGCGCCAAGGATGTTGTTCAGCCACAGTTTGAACATTTCCAACGAAATAACTTGTTCTTTTGATACCTGGCTTATTTGAAGTTCCTCATCTAGGTGGATTGCTTCTGCTTTGAACAAATCAATTCTTAACCCCTAGAACCCGACGGACCCACCGGTGGGTCCAGCTGCCACGTGACCTCGTAATTTTAACAAACCCCCAGTATTGATGTAAAAAACACATTTGGCACAGTTTGGTGACATTTTTGGATAAATGTGCCAAAATGGCCTCTCCGCCTAAGAAATTTCTCACTAATACCATTCTAAAATAAATATGATTCATCTGATTGAGTCCAAATTTTGTATATTTTTACACAACATTTAGATTTAAAAGTCTGTACTACTTTTTTGTGCTATAAATAATATTTTGGTAGTGTTTTGCAATGTTTATTTCAAAGAAAATTTTGGCGAGGTTCAAAAAATGCAAAATATTTTGTATTTTGTCCCTAATATTTCAGGCAGGGTCAAAGCTACAATGGTGCTGACACCAGAACACCATTCTATGACATCTTACCTTTACAGAGGTACCAACATTTTTTTCTTAAATCTAATAGCTGTGAGGCTATAAGTGATTTACTTTGGTGTGTTTTTGTCAGGCAGAAATTTATTTATACCCCCTGAGGGTGTAAGAGGTTAATGTATCTAAGATATTACTGGCATATTTTTTTCTTCCACCTAATTAATAAATGTGGAAGATGCAGATAAGGAGACTGATTTTTCTTACACTGTAAACGCTGCAGCAATGGCTCACCAGACTTAAAGTCATGCGACATTTTCACATTTTGTTACAGATTTGTTTCATTGCTTCTCTTTTGCATTTAATTTGAATCTGTATGCTTCGTATATGACTCTTCGCCAATGGTTAAACCAGAACCTAAACCAAAGATAAATGGTTTGTTTCAATTGAATTTTTTTTTCCTCCAACTGTATTATAAATGGTTTGATGTTATTTGTTCATGCTTGTGTCTGTTATTTAGTATTAGTAGTACCATTCCAAGATTTTTTAAGAGAGTTTAAAAAAAAAAGGTATGCTCTGTTTCAGCAGATATTCAACTTGTTCATTGCCATAAATGGTCAGAAAACAGGCTAATAATCCGTGTATCATTCGTTCTTTCTATTTTCAATTGTCAATCAAAAAACAAAAAATAAAAAATTGACTGGTTATTTTGTTTTTTATGGTTAAACCAAAAACGAAAAAAGGATTTGTTTTTCATATATCAATTCTAAGCTCAGATCAAGAATACGAAATGGAAAAACGGACAGAATCCGTGTATCATTCGTTCTATTTTCAATTGTCAATCAAAAAACAAAAAATAGAAAATTGACTGGTTATTTTGTTTTTTGTTTTTTATGGTTAAACCAAAAACGAAAAAAGGATTTGTTTTTCATATATCAATTCTAAGCTCAGATCTAGAATACGAAATGGAAAAACGGACAGCAACGCAGAGTTTGATTTTAATATTTAATCGGTACAGTTTACGTGACCCGGAAGTTTGGTGGAGCTTTAGCTAAAAAAAACAATTGGCTTACCCCCATAGATATCCATAATAAAGGCTTTATTATGGATATCTATGCTTACCCCCACCACGTTCGATCAAGCTGCACCAGATAAGGCAGTCGGACCTATCAGCCATGGACAGTTACGGTCGAGGATCCAAGCGTGTGACTCTTAAGGAGGAGGACATGACAACGGAGAAAATCAGCAGGATTTTCCAGGTATAACTTTTTTCTTGAAACTTTTCTGTGCACTGTACTTTTAACTAGCAACAACAAACAGCGTTCTAGCGTCGCCATGGTAGCCACTTCATCACCCCACTGCCTCGCAAAGAGCTATTTCCGGGTCACGTAAACTGTACCGATTAAATATTAAAATCAAATTCTGCGTTTTTCCATTTCGTATTCTTGATCTGAGCTTAGAATTGATATATGAAAAACAAATCCTTTTTTCGTTTTTGGTTTAACCATAAAAAACAAAATAACCAGTCAATTTTTTATTTTTTGTTTTTTGATTGACAATTGAAAATAGAAAGAACGAATGATACACGGATTGGACAGCAACGCAGAATTTGATTTTAATATTTAATCGGTACAGTTTACGTGACCCGGAAATAGCTCTTTGCGCGGCAGTGGGGTGATGAAGTGGCTACCATGGCGACGCTAGAACGCTGTTTGTTGTTGCTAGTTAAAAGTACAGTGCACAGAAAAGTTTCAAGAAAAAAGTTATACCTGGAAAATCCTGCTGATTTTCTCCATTGTCATGTCCTCCTCCTTAAGAGTCACACGCTTGGATCCTCGAGCGTAACTGTCCATGGCTGATAGGTCCGACTGCCTTATCTGGTGCAGCTTGATCGAACGTGGTGGGGGTAAGCCAATTGTTTTTTTTAGCTAAAGCTCCACCAAACTTCCGGGTCACGTAAACTGTACCGATTAAATATTAAAATCAAATTCTGCGTTGCTGTCCGTTTTTCCATTTCGTATTCTTGATCTGAGCTTAAAATTGATATATGAAAAACCAATCCTTTTTTCGTTTTTGGTTTAACGATAAAAAACAAAAAACAAAATAACCAGTCAATTTTTTATTTTTTGTTTTTTGATTGGCAATTGAAAATAGAAAGAACGAATGATACACGGATTGCTAATAACCAATTTGCAGCTTACTTTCATTAGGTGTACATTTATATTCCTTTAAAATATTTAGAATGGAGAAATAAAGAAATAAATGGAATGTGTTTAGATGTTTAGCTGATAACCAGAGATGCACTGATCCTTTTTTGTCCTTTGTGATACATGGGCTGATCGTATTAGTCGATATATGATACCAATCCAATACTACTGTTGAGTTAATTACTGTAGCCGTATACTTTGTCATGTGAGTAAAGGCATCAGTTACTAGATCACTGTAACTGTATTGCTGCGTATGATGTCAATAAAAATAAAAATGATTTGATCGAATGCTGGATTGGTATCATTCATCTGAAATGTGATCCAGCTAATTCTGATCCGTGTATCGGATTGCTGCATCTCTACTGATAACAGCATCTCTGATTACATTCATGCATTTTTGTAAGGTTGTTTTCTTCCACGGCACATTATCCAAAGTCACAGGTAGATAAATATTGTCTGACAGGACAATCATATTATCAGATATTATTGAAAAAATATTAGTTAGTATATCTAATAAATAAAATATTCCTTATTTGTATTTCTGTTTTCTCTGGCAAAAATCTAATTTTAAATTCTTAGATCAAAACGTGGCTAAAACCTTTGAATTTTGGTATTTAAAGCTTTTTGGAGACTATAAAAAAAGCTAACAAAGTACACATAATTGTGGGGTTTATAAAAAAAAAAAAAGCTGCTTTATGTGGTTTAGAGCAACTGGCTGGTTTTCATCTGTGTCGATTACCTGACTGAGATTTGTCCTTTTATATGCAGGTTCAGGAGAAGGATGTGGGAAGATTATTCAGCGTTTTCCCAAGAAGGATTGGGAGGGAACGGCTTTTCCTCAAGGAGTGGAGATGGTGAGTTTAAGCATCCTCGGTAATTACCTCTGAATAACTAACCAAAGAAGCAAGGTGTTTGGGAATGTGCAAGACTCTTACATTGGACTACTCATGTGTTTGTTTTTAAAAAAAAAAGTAAAGGAATAACATATTACACACTTGTCCTCCCAAAATTAGCTGTAGATATCAGCACTTTCTGTTACAGTTGGTCATTGCTGTTTTTTCTAAATTTGGTTATTCATCTAACCCCAAACTCGCTAATCAGAGTTTCACCAAATCACATTTACTGCTCACTCTATGCCCAACTTCCCTGGTTTCACTTCCCATGTTCCTCCATTTTCTCCAGTAATATGAACAGAATTAGCTACCTGTTTTAGTTTGGCCCCTGCTAATTTGAGTGGAGACCCCTTGGGGTCTTTGACAGGAGGTCTGTTATCCTTAGATGGACAATCCAATAGATATAGGAAATATTTTCTTATCAGGGATGAGAAAAACTGTCAGTCCCTAGGGAAACATTCTCATTTGACAGGATCACGCTGCCCAGGACATTAGTGTCTGTCTTATATCTGTTTTTGTTAATTTAAACTTAGCACCACTGATAAACTCCTAATGACTAAGCAGACAGTTGACGAGGGAGTGAGTGAAAAAAAAAAATACATCCCAGAAATTGATCATCCTTATAGTTTCTATTCCTGTTCAAAGGCCACTCAAGTTCTTCCATGTGTTCTTCTCTTTTTTTTTGTTTTAGTAGACTAGTACTGACAACCAGTGATTATCCCTACCTGGGTTTTACATGTCTGATTTCTAACAGAAATGTACAACATAATGCCTCCTTCAATATCACCTAATCTAATTGATTAATATCTATTTGTGTTATTGTAAATTTAACATAATGTGATTTTTAGCTTAGCTAGCAAAGCAACACAGCTAAATTTGAAGACATGAAATGCAGGAAGACGTGAAGGCTGATGAAAGCTGTGGTCCTGCTTGGTTGAAATGTATCAATACTGTAAATAGTTGCTTATCTGGGTGGTATTTAAGGAAACACATGCACACAGAAAAAAAGCAGATGTGGAGAGGGGCTGTCATCTTTTGGAAACTGAATTAAGGGCCGATTTAATCAAATTATCTAGTTTTCTTTTATCCAACCTGAAAGGGAAATCCCAAAAAACCAATAGCTACTTAAAAGAAATAAAATAATTCACTACATTAAGTCAAATTTAAATTGTAATTCCATTTTGTTTTTTGTTTTGTCTTTTTGGTTACAGAGAGCTAAATAACACCATAACCTTAAATTATATATATATATATTGCTGTATAAATTGAAGGTTAGACCTTTTTTTTATTTTCATTTTTTTTGGTCATTAATCTTTTTGTAATATTCAATAAGAAAAGGTTTTAGTTATGCTTCAATATTACTCTTATACAACAGGTCTCTCGCCTTTCAAAGTTACCCCTTTTCCACATTTTCTAGGATCTTTTTGAAAATCTTGCATGAAATCCCACCAACAACCAACCTGCTTCGGGGCTTTTCATGATGTTAAATTGTCCTACGTCTCTCTCTTTGTTTTTTTTTTTTGTTTTTCTAAAGGTTCTTAATACAGTTTGTGAACCAAACTGCCATTTCTGTACAATTAGATACACGTGTCTAGTTTGGCTCAACCATTCATTCAATACCTGATATTTACCCTCCATGATTTTAATGATCTTTGCTAAATAAAAATAGATCAGTGCTGTTATTTTTAGCACATAAAAGGAAAAACCCAGCAGGGATTCTCATGACTTTGTCTGTATAAAGGAAACTTGTACGATGTGTGGTTTATTGTTGTGATTTGGGGAACATACCGTTCATGTTTAGTGTGTTGACACAGTTACAGCTGCAGCTACAGTATAGATTGTTTCTCCATGTGGACATGAGTATAAAAAGCCCAATTGCATTATTGAATGTTTATACAGCGGTATTTATGAGGAAGCTCAGAACAAACAACGCTTTTGATCTGCCATAAATTTTTTATTTATTCACTGGGCGGTTTTAGTGTCACGCAGGCATCTTCCTATACAAGCCACTTGAGTTTGTTGGTGGCCATTAGGAATGTGTCTCGTCATGTGTCACTGCTTAGAGGTGACTAATATTAACTCTGACAAGGCCATTTTATATTTTGGAAGTTAAAAAAAGCTTTTTGCTGTTATTTTGGGGGAATGGATGTCTTTACGATGAGGATGGATCTCATTTATTTCCTTTAATGACTCTGAGGGATAAATTAGGGTGGCGCCACTTACTCAGCATCGTCCCCAGAGTATCTTGTCATGGTTTTTCTCTAAATATAGAAACGCTGCAACAACTTTAAGTGGATCTATTAGTTTAGTGTTTCCAGATGTCATCCGGGGCCATTGCATACCATTTTAAATTGGTGCTTTTAAAATTGAGAAATATAGAGAACTCAATAGGGACATGATCCCTTCCAACATAGGCTCATCTTTTAACTTTCTAAGAAGCACTATGTTGTCAAGAATATTTTGGATTATTATGGAACATGTTGATGATTTGTTTGTTTTTCAGTGAAGCTTTTTTTTATTATTTAAAGGGGGAAAGAAAAAAAAAAAGAAAGAAAAGTGGAGGCTTTTCTAGAAATTTTGTTTCCGGGCTACGTGTTTGCAAGAAAGCTTGGTTTAAAGCCTAATGGCTGAAATTCCTTCTTTGAAGCTTTAATGAAGATACACCATAGTGTTTAACAGACCCACTTAGCAATTTGCATTTTGGCTCCATTTTGGTATGTAAACCATTATTATTTGCAGATTTTCTCCTCTTCATGAAAAAGCAAATTACTTTTTCTTTTTTTTCTTTCTTTCTACAAACACATCTGTAGAAAACAGTGGATCAAGCTGAGCACGAAAAGCATTTTGCGGTCACAACAGGCCCCCAGCAAACTAAATAGCCACAGATGAGGAATGCACCAAGAAAAAGCGTTTACAACTTGTGCTCGGAAAAATGTGTTTCTAATCTTTACAGGCAAGTGATGATGATAGGAACCAGCTCAGATCCTCATCTGTTGCGGATGAGCCGCGTCTGTAGAGGGAGGTCAGTGCTACATGCACCTAGTAAATTTCCATCACTTCACCCTCTAGCAGCGATGCAGGGGTGCTTGGCTTACTGTAAATGGTCAGGGGTTCACTAGATGGTACCACAGTGGGGTCTCGGGGTGAGGCTTTTAATATGCAGATTTCACTGAACGGCTAAATGAGATGAATTAGTGGTCACCAACTATTTTGCTAATCGTTTTTATTTCTAAAGCAATTTAACGAGTTTTAGGCACATTATGTGGCAGAAAAAAAGGTTTCTAATATGATTAAGACTGTGAAGATTAAACATGCATGCACAATTTTGGCTAACCTTACTTCATTTGATAATTGCCTTAAATGTTATAGTTAGATAATTCTTCTGATGGGTTTAGCAAATTCCAGTATTTTTAGATGTTTTGGAGCTAAAGTTTCCTCCACTTAGTCAATTTCAGCTACAGTCCTTACTTTTCATGGCTCTCATTTATCCTATGTGTGCAAATTAAGGTCAACGGCTCAATAGTTAGTTATAATATAGCTTGAAATTTTCTTGTCTCTGTGGGGTGATGACACTGGTGTTGTACAGTGAACTAAATACTTTAATTTCTAAAACCTTTTGATGAAAAATAAAAGGGATAAACATAATGTTGCTCAACTGGGTCTGCCTTTCTTCCTGTTTTTAACTGTAGTTAGAGTAAACATCAGCCTTCGCACGGGTGGAGTTACTTTTAATGGTTTTAAGTGAGAGCTCTGATGACCAGAAAGAGTGGAGTGTGTTTTTTATGCAAACTATGTGGCTTTCCACCCTTGGTGTCATGGGTGGTAACAGCACTTAAAGTTTTGTTGTGTTTTCAATAAATAAGGTTTTGCACAAATTGTCAGAATATATGGAAAGTAAAGCTAGTGTTTGAAGGTATTGTGGAGGATTTTCGCCATCTCCACTTAAAAAACGCGCATGCAGGAGCATACACAAGCCCATTTCTCCTCGTGCATGCTCTGCTTAAAAGTTGCTGTTCTGATAGCTCATACAAGCTCCCTGTGCTCGAATGTCCGCCCTAACCTCTAAATCCCTCATCATTGTATAGAGAGGGGACTGTATAATGGGCTTTATAGCAAAGTCAACTGAACGTTCGGACAGATGATCACAACTTTTTGTTACGTTGGTCACGTAACTCCTCACGTGAATAACTCGCGTAGCTCGTCTACACTCTGGTGCAGGGCGTTGAAGGTGTTGTCCATGATGGATGTAAGCTTGGACAGCACCCTCCTCTCATCCACTTCCTCCACTGAGTCCAGAGGGAAGCCTAGAACAGAAAGGGCCTTTCTCACTAGTTAACCAAAGGGCTATAGAAGCTTTACATCAGAAGCAGATATAAGAGAAGTGTTTTTATTAGCTTGCTTATATCAGAGATTTCATCGAATTCTGATACCATTATCGGAGGTGCAAACCAACATTACAAAGTCTAAAAAACTTTTACAAGTTCCAAAACAAATGATCATTTCAGAAAACAAATTTAAATAAAAAAAAAAAAACTTTTACAAGTTCCAAAACAAATGATCATTTCAGAAAACAAATTTACATTAAAAAAAAAACTTTTACAAGTTCCAAAATAAATGATCATGTCAGGAAACAAATTTACATTTTACAAGTTCCAAAACAAATTATAATTTCAGAAAACAAATTTACATTTAAAAAAACTTTCACAAGTTCCAAAAACAAATGATCATTTCAGAAAACAAATTTACGTTAAGAAAAAATTTTATACAAGTTCCAAAACAAATTATATATATATATATATATATATATATATATATATATATATATATATATATATATATATATATATATATATATATATATATATATATATATATAATGTATGTGTGTGTGTGTGTGTGTGGGTGTGTGTTTGTGTTTTTGATGTATATGTATGTTTTTTGTTTTTTTTTTCACTCAGAGTCAAATCCGGCTCTGAGAAGAAAACAGTATTCTCTGAAAAGAAAAAAACCCAAAAAACAGTCAATTCAGAGGTTACATATGCCACATATTTAGCAAAGAATGCTTGGAATGACACTTTACTCGCTCTGTTTATTTGGTCAGCTTGCTTGTTTAATTACCAGCAACTTTTGTTTAATGCCTGATGTACGTGAATGTTTACATCGGTTTCCTTTAGACAACATGTTTGTATCGTCTCTGAAGTGGTGCTAAATTTGCTGGTGTCTCGTTGATGGCCTAGTTTCAAACAAGCTTCAGCTGGGGGGCAGATGGCAACGTGCTTACATTTGTCTCTAGATTACTATAGTACACAAAGGATATCATGTTTAAATAATGGAATGCAAGGTGCTCAGCCTGTGCAGCCCAGATCATCACTCCACCACCACCAGGCTTGATTAAATTTGGTCCAGCTTTGGGTTGGCAGGTCAGATGTGCAAAGAATAACTGAAAGTCATATTTGCCCTTAAAAGCCTCATTAGTGTGTCTCTACTTTAATGTGCTTACAAAGGTTAATAATTATATAAGTACTTTAGTGATATAAGTCCATTGGTGGTACAGAGCCTGAACTTTGGGCAGATTTGTTGAAGAGTGACAAATGTGGTCAATGTTTCCCCATCCACGGTAACCCAGTGGAAAAGATTATTAACAAATAGAAGTGTTATGAACTTAAGATTGTTTGTATGTGGTGCTAACTCAAAGTTGAGCTAAGTCAATTCATTATGCTTCATGGAAAAATCACTTTTTGGTAATTTTATGTTGTAGTGACATACAAAATAAAAAGCTTTAATTGTGTGTATGTATTATACCCTGCTTGTAGCAATGTGAGAGTACAAATGCACTTATCCCATACCTAGATAGAATATCGGCTCTGATATTGATCGGATATCTGTGATTAGATATCAGAGCACGGAGATCCAATCCAGTGCACTTTAATTGAAACTGCTATTTCTTTCTTTTTGTTACTTATTTATAGCACATTTATATATTTGTTAATTTTTTACCTTTTTGCAAAGGTAAAGCCTTCACTACCATGGCGATCGGTACCGGATATTGGCCGTTACTCTCAGCTCAGATATCAGATTGGATTGGAAAAACCTAGATCAGTGCATCTCTACTGGTTAGAGTAGATGTATTGTATAACATTATTTCCAAAGAGTTTCCAACATCATTTAATGATTGACTTCATAATGAGTAAAGTGTATGATTTGTTATGCATATCTGAATTAAAAACAATGATTGATCAAAATGGAGTATTGCTACCTGAAATTTCAGTTTTTGCATTTTTAGTGTGGTTTTTAATGTTTGAACTTAATACAATAAAGAGAATGCAATTTTCCAGTTTATTTTCTCCAGCAACTTTTTAAGGAACCTCTCTAGAAAAGATAAATTGGAATTGAGCACAGTTTGACATTCGGTTTAATAATTATAACCCTTTCTCTTTAGATCAGCCTCATCCTGACCACATAATGACCGCAGAATGACATTTAAGTCCTGAAAGATAATTGAGGACAAAATCTATCCGTAGCCTCTAATTGAAATGAACGTCGGCATACGTTGAAAATGATGGGTTTGTGTGAACGCTCGGCGTGCCGTAGGATTTGTGGATTTGGGGTGAAGACAGATGCCTTGAAAGCTACGCCCGAGAGGTCAGACGCATTCCTAAGTGCTGCAGAGTTCAGTGTTAAACATGAAGGTCAGCCCATTACATGTACCCTGCAGACAACTTTCAGTCAACAGGCTCATTCCTGCTGTCTCCTCTGAAGTCATAATTCCCGACAGAAAAACAAAATGTCTCCAAAGATATATGTTCGCACCGGCCCTGTTTGATCATATGTCAAAGACTGACGTAGCGTGGAGGGAAATGATATCCCAGCCAATGCTGGAAGGACAAAAATAAAAACCTTACCTTTAACGCCACAAAGACGAGCAACAATTTGTCTTTAAAGTGCTGAAATAAGTCAAAGTAGCATTATGAAGCACTTAGTCTCAGTACAACTTACTCTTCATTGATTGATTTTTAATATCTGTAATTATTCATGTTCATTAATTATTAAATTAACTTTATGCCACTGTAATGCACTACACTTTTTCATGTACAGCACTTAACAATGTTTCACTACTGAAATGTATTATATAAATTAAATATAATAAATAAATACAAAATATAACATAATAAATATATATATAAATATAAATAAATCAAGGCTGCACTTAAAAAAATGAAAAAGTCTTTAGAGCTGTACTAAACAAAATTTCTTGTTGTATACACTTGTGTGTACAAAATGAGAAAATAAAATCTGTCTAAGTCTAATGAATTAGGGCTGCAACTAATGATTATTTTGCAAAAGGATTAATCTGTAGACGATTTTTTTTATTTTTATTAAAGGGGTCATAGAATGATTATATAGGGTATTTGGTGCTGATTCTGATGGTCTCTGAATATGGTGTGTTGGCATATTTGCTATTCTATGCACCCTAATGCAAGCCTGGCAATCCGATATCATTTTGACCAGTGTGAGGAATCCTCTGTATAGCTCTTATCCTGGCAGTCTCAATTCAATTTAATTCAGTTTATTTATATAGCGCAAATTCACAACACACGTCATCTAAAGGCACTTTACAGTTCACCAGATCAAACAGTCAATTTGATTCAAAGTTTTCTATCTAAAGAAAACCAGTTAATTGCATCAACTCTTTGCTCTCCTTGCTCGTATGTGTGTGCTTAATGCAAACACATGAGCAAAATGCAGAGGTCAAATTCCTGTATGCCTAAAGCGACGCTAACAAATGAATGATTGCCTTTTTGTGTCAAGGTAATAATCCATTAGAATGAAGCAGAAATCCATTTAAGGTCAAAAATGTTCAGAATCACCAAGGTTATCCATTTTTAAATGTATAATATGGTGGCTTAAACACTCTCCAATGACAAGTTTACTCATAAACTTTAATGTTTTTGAATTTTATCCAACTTTGACCTCTTTCCATCTCATACAGGCGGTATCAGGTGTGTCACAGTGAACATCTGTGACCTAATCTTCAAACTGACCAGTATTTAAGCTCAGACTGGTCCATAACAAACTGCTTTTGCTTGGACCACTATTCAGCTTTAATTTACCGTATTTTCACGACCATAAGGCGCACCGTACTAAAAGGCGCAGTCTCAGTTATGTGTGCCATTTCTGTATTTAACACACACATAAGGCGCACTGGACTATAGGGCGCGTTTTTTATATACATGTACATGTCCTCTACTACCTTTAAATAGCTCTACTGTATTTAAAAATACAGCGGGGGCAAAACTGAGTATGACTGTGCTTTATTCATGTATTTATTACAAAGTATTAATCAAACCTGGGAGCTGGCCGTGAGACAGACACATCGCAGATGACATAGCTGTGATCACTCCTAAATTAACCTAAAATCCTGAAACCTGCCGACGGAATATGTTCACTTTTATTACCGGTATCCTGGTGCCTGCAGTTTAAATTATTTAGATGAAAAACACCTGCCAGCCACCGCGTGAACCCGGAGGCTGCCCAGCCCAGAGGCTGCTGATGAAAGGATTTCTACTGTCGGTGCACCGCTGGTATGTGGGGGTCTGAGCGCCTCCGACAGAAATAGTATAGGCAGGATAATAATCTGGATGAACTGACTGCAATTATTAAGTTTTCAGGTGGACTTTCTCACTTAAAAACATATTAAAACTACTTTATTCCCACTGATCACAGAAAATATAGCTGCAAGATTTAGATTATTTAGATGAAAAAACACCTGCCAGCCACCGCAGTGAAACCAGAGGAGACCCGGCCCAGAGGCTGCTGTTGAATTAAGTTTTCAGGTAGAAAAATAGAGCGGGAGCAAAACTGAGTATGATTGTGCTTTATTCATGTATTTATTACAAAGTATTAATCAAACCCATCAAAGTCATCATCCTCTGTTTCTGAATTAAACAGCTGCGCTAAATCAGACATGCCAATTTCCCCTTCTTCGCTGTCAGTCACTTTCCGTGCCGGGTGGCTCCTCGGAAATTATGCCGGCTTTTGCGAAAGCTTGAACAACAGTGCCAGCAGACACGTTAGCCCAAGCATCAACAATCCATCCGCTAACGGTGGCGTAACTTGCCCGGCGCTGCCTTCCACTTATCGTGAAACTGTGGTCTTTGTCGGTCATCCATCGCTCCCACGCTGCTCGCAGCCTTACTTTGAACGGCCGCTTCACACCGATGTCGAGCGGTTGAAGTTCCTTTGTCAGACCCACCGGCATAACGGCAAGCACAGCGTTCATTTGATTCACCTTTTTTTTCACATCGGCTCTGAGATGGGCACGCATGGAGTCACAGATTAACAGCGATGGTGATGCGTGGAAAAAAAAACACCTGGTCTCCTCACATACACCTGCCTCAGCCACGCTTTCATCATCTCCTCATCCATCCAGCCTTTTTCATTTGCCTTATTATCATATGTCATCAGAGCGCTGCGTCTATCTCGCTGTCAGCTCCCAGATCAGCTTCTCTGATTGGTTGATGCGGCGCGTCCAGCAGCAAAACTTCAATTTTTCCATCTCGAGCAGCAGCAGCGCGTTGGCAGATGCTTAAACGCTCCCGACGCGCAGCGCCTGCTGCTCAAAACGCGCTGCGGGACCTTTTGCTGCGCCTATATGCGCGTCAACCATTGACTTTGCATGTAAACTCGCTGCTTCTGCTGCACCTGCTGCGTCCGGTTCACACCGATGTCGAGCGGTTGAATAACAGCGAGCACAGCGTTAATTTGTTTCACCATGTTTTTCACATCAGCTGTGAGATGGGCACGCATGGAGTTACAGATTACCAGCGATGGTGATGAGTGGAAAAAAAAACACCTGGTCTCCTTACATTCAGCCACTCTTTCATCATCCCCTCAATGAGGTAGTCTCAAAAGTCGCAGTTACAACACACATAGGGCGCACCGCACCAAAGGGCGCACCGCACATTTTGAGGGGAAAAAAAGACGTTTAAGTGCGCCTTATAGCCGTGAAAATATATCACACTATAAAGAAGTCACTGGTTTTGAGACTGGGCCTCATGATGGTGAAGTGATCGACTACTGCCTTGCAGCCCCTGTCTCCCCTCTGGGATCATATTCTCCTCCTTCATGTTTTGGTTCATTCTTGTTGCCCTGACTGCCTCCCACAGTCCAAAGTGTTTCTGTTGGGATAAATAATTTTTCTAAATAGCCTTTAGGAGCAAGCACATGCAGACATTGTTCTACGTTGCCATGCAGTATACTGGATGACCATCAAGGGTGCCCTATTCCCATCTTTACTGACCATCCTCAAATCCTTCAAAGATAAATGGGTTTGGAATTAGTAAAAATGGATTTAACGGATCTCAATATTGACATACACTCCATATTGATGACTAATCAGTGTCATGAAAGTATATTTTTAGAATACCCCCATTTTAGCGATAACTGGCACTAAATAGCTGCTGTGAAATTAAAGTAGTCATCAGATGATCAGTAGCCAACTGTAGACTACCTGTTCTTTTTGTTGGAACCACTGATTTTTATTTTTTTATTAAATTATTTCCCGCCTTTACAGTTTCCACCAAACATCTTTTTTATTGAATACAGTTATATTTGTATATGTCAAAATTACGGTTGCGCCATTAATGGATTTTTGTGTTTATTAAAAATGCATTTTTGGAAAATCAATTTTTTTTCCCACCAATCCATTCATTGGCTTTCCATAACTTGCATGTGACATCAGTTCATCTCTTTTTGTTCTTGTATGTACAACTGATAAAATAAAATGTGTGATGCCACTACCTGCAAACATTTAGTGTTATATTTCCCTTGTTTGTTGTCACAGATGTTGTTGTACCGCATTTTTTTACGACTTAAATTTTATTACCCTTTAAATTAAGGAAAGTTTCAAGAGGGGGTTATTAAAATAAGAGCTATTTTTTAAAGCAACTTTTGTCATTTGTATTTTTATATGATGGAATTTCCATGACAAAAAAATCTCGTTTTCCTAAGCACCAGACAATAGAAATTGCGTTAAAATAGTGGGGTGAACATTATAAATAAAGTTCAAACTGCTGTTAAACAATTTACTATTAAGAGCACATTTAAAGATAAAAATACCTTAAACCCACCTTGTGTGTTCTATCTTAAGGTTTCTACTCTCAGGCCGGGGTCCTTCTGATAAAGGAAGGTGACCTGATTGGACCGCCTTTTAGATATTTTTGTCTTACCGCATTTGTCTAATTTGTCCTGTCTTGAACGTTGACTTGTTGAACTCCGAGCTGCTCTCAAATCCCAGCTGTAATGAGGAACGCTGCTCTCACTTCCTGGAAGGATGCTGGAGTTATTTAGAAAATGTTTGACCTGTGGGTGTCATGTGTAGATATGCGTCTGAGTAACAATTTAAGGAATTAATATTATATAAAAAATGCTCGAGCATCTTACTCATTATCATTGTTTTCGGTCCGTCTTCATGCAATAGAATGAGCACTAACATTCGTTTTGCGAGGAGTCGCTTTTATAACTTTATTCTTGCAGTAAATTGAATAAACCAACAATGACCAAGCTTAAATGGATTATTCACAATCAGCAGCCGGAGTTAGTCAGGCATTAGGCTCTCTGCCAAGCCGTGGTCTAGTGAAAGAATGCACTCTAATTGTTTCTCTTTATAGACCTGCTCGAGTGACCATAGCTCGACATGTCACAGTGCACGTCGATACCCGCGTGTTTGCAAAACTGAGAGAAAAATCCCTAAACATTACATTCCACAAAGAAGGAAACCATTCCAGTCGGGGAGAGAATTGGATGGTGTTTGTCAGGAAGATCCACAGATGAGTAATCAAGGGTTTATGTGCTAGCAGAGCTAAACACATCAGGGAACAAAGCTGGAGCTGTCAAGCCAGCAGGAATTTCCAGGCTGAAAATCACTGCTCCTGATCAGGAAACGGGGAATACACAGGATGGGATTTAGCCGGGGAACATCAGAGACTGAACACACATGAACTGAAGCTCCTTTCAGAAGTTGACTGTTTTCCATTCACTAGACAACAGCTGAATAAATCGGTGTGGTGTCCGGAGGGGGTCCTTGTTTTTTTCTTTGTTTTTCCATCACTTTTTGCTTAAATAATCTCTCTCGGTTTGACCTACTAATGTAATAGACTGCATTCAATGCAGCCTGCAGCAACCAAAACAATAGAAAAAAAATAAAATCTTTCAACTTTATTATAAGTAATTTAGGAGAAAGTGGGGAGAATTTATGCTGAAACTCTTCTTTTTTTTATTTTAACTGTCTCCTTATAGAATCTTATCATACATGAATCATACATCTTAAAGGAATAGTACACCCAAAACATGATTAGCCTTCATTTTCTACTCACCCCCATGCTGAACAAAACTCTGGAGTACTTTTTTGATATCTCAAATGCATCTGGAGATCTGGGAGGCTTCTTGCTGTCTGCTGACATTCAAATAATGGAGGTCTATGGCGCCCGAGGCAGAAAGGTCCACAAAAGTCCACAAAAACGTGTCAATATTCCTCCATACTGCTCGTCCAATGTAATCCAAGTGTCCTGAGTGGGTAGCGTCCATAATTTACTCGAAACAAAGTCATTTCGAACGTTTTAGAGCCTAAACAGTAGTGTATAGGATTTCCTAATAGCGCCCCCATGCGCGCTCACGATTCTACGGAAGCCGGCAGACCAAACCAGCGCATTCAGCTCGGCAAAGAACTCATGCTCTTCCTCAACACTGAAGTCCTCAGACATTTTTCTTTCGTTGTTTCTTTCTTTGCACAGGTAAACAGCACATTTCTTCTTCTACGCTTGCATTATCGGCAGAGCAGACGCTGAATGCGCACTTTCTTCCGGTTTGGTCTGCCGGCTTCCGTAGAATCGTGAGCGCGCATGGGGGCGCTATTAGGAAATCCTATACACTACTGTTTAGGCTCTAAAACGTTCTAAATGACTTCGTTTCGAGTAAATCCTGGACGCTACCCACAATTGGGGAAAAAAGCCGCAGCTGGAAGGAGTTTGTGTACCATTTAAAAAAACAAAAACAAAAAAACATTAAGGTTGGTTTTCTTGTTGTGGGCTGCGTGGTAACCTGTAGGTCCAAAAAAGAAACCAAAAAATGTCTCGACGATCATTGAATTTGGTCGTGTTCTACGCCATCAGCCTGGTGCATTCAGCAAGATCACTTCAAGGAGGTAACATAACATTCATACTAGTTTTAATCACAGCATTGAGTTAAGCTCTGCCACCGTTTCAAAAAATACTTGAATTGCAGACATCCAAAAGGGTTTTTTTGGACAAAAAAGTTTTTGTGACATCACAGTTCTTCGCTATGCAGCTCTAGGATCAAGTGGCTAATGCAGAAGAGATTATTTGTTAATTACAATGATTATTGATTATTATCTTGTCTCCTTGAACCACAGTTGGCCCTGCAGATGGCTACTCAAACTGAGCCTGGTTCTGCCCGAGGTTTCTTCCTGTTAAAAGGGAGTTTTCCTCTCCACTGTCGCCAGATGCATGCTTGGTGTTAGAGATTGACTTTTGACTCAATGAGTCGATGCAATCATCAGGTTTTCCTTAGATGGAAAACTGAACCAATCTGACTCTATGATCTGGTTGATTTGTCTCAGTAAAGTGACTTAAAATGACGTTTTGTGAATTGGCACTATATGAATAAACTGAATTTAATTATTAAAACAAGAGCAAGGCCTCGATCTCAACTATAAGATCGTTTATATGTTCAAATATGTTTGCCCTCCCTTTGCTGAACTTTTAGTTTAACTTACAACTCATATTTTTAAAATCTTGATTCAAAATACATTCAGTAGACTGTGTGCAGTGTAGCCCACAAAGTTTTAGAGGCATGTTTGTTGAGAAACACAGTATGATGTACTGAAATAACATAAAATATGAATTTTATTCCCTTACCTAAAATTAACTTTAAACTTTTCTTTTGACTATTAACCTATTTAAGTTCCTAGCGATATTATGAAGTATTAAAGATGTCCCGACACAGTAACCTCTGACCACATGTAAGGGGGAAGGCTATTGACTTTACTATCACAGAAACTTACATCAAAATAAAATCATTGTTCAGTTTAAGGAAACAATTAAGTATTTTTTTATTTTTTATTTTAATCAATGCCTCCAAGCATCCATCTCTGTGCATACTGTATGTTAAAGTGAATGTTAGGCACATTTGCTGTCAGCCTTCTGATGTTAACAGTTGTTGATTATACCTTGAAACCATATTTTTAGGTTTGACAAAAGCCATTTGAGATGTCAAATAGGGAAAATATTTGAAATGGCTTTCATCTTATGCACTTTTAATTTTCAACTTGGAGGTAGTGGGTGTGCAGCCACCAGCCAATCGCATGTGAGGGTGTGAAGAGGATGGAAAGTGGTGATTCGTTCAAATTGCTTACAGACACGCACACACACACACACACACACACACACACACACACACACACACACACACACACACATTGATATATCTCATTAAAATTACAAGGTTTAACTTTGCCTTAACCTTAGTATAACTTTAACACATCTTTGTTGTGTAGAAATACAGTTCAAAAAGTAATTGTATTCATTTTTTTTCAAGCCAATGTCTTTAGCCTGTATGAAAAATATGCAGAAGACCTTAAATAATAAGAATACGTAATAATGTTGTTATAATTTAAGATCTACATTATATCTTCAAATAACAAGCACTTTTATTCCAGTCAAATTTTTTCCAACACAGAAAATCTTACAGCTCAATCAAAAGTTTACTTTTTCATTTAAAGGCAGGTTGACCATAATGTCCATGGTGTCATTAAAACATATATAGTGAGACTCAGGAAAGGTCCTTAACTCCCCTTTCTGTTTGTGTTTTTATTTTCTTATCATACTAGATTAGTAGGTTTTCACAAGAGGAACAAAACTTGAGGTTTGAAGCGTTTTTCTGAAAGGCAGAAGTGAGATTGATGCTGTAGTGAGTTCTGTATGTTGGCCAGAGCTCCCAGAAGGTGGTGGAGGAAGCACCTGTTCTGCAGCCATTATCTTCCTGCGCTCAGAAGGGCTCTGCAGTTCGACACATGATGGCCATTGTGCTGGTATCCAAGCTCAGGATAAAGCTGTTTACCCAGCTCTTTCATGCATCACTCCATGTGCTTAGAATGCGGTTTGATGTTTGCTCATCCTAGACAAAACAGAATAACAGCCATAGGTTGAAAAAAAGCATAGATATGCAATATTTTTATTATTTGTCTATTATAAAATATCATATTTTATTCTTAGTGAATTTAATGTAACAGCATCTTCATCTTTAATGGAGAAAACACTTTTCTAGTTTATTTTAAATCAAAACTACAGAGACCAGGCTCTCCACCAAATCACCTCCCTCTCATCCATCTGGACCGGTATTTTATGGGATTGCAGAGGGCTAAAGTGGGGGAGTCTATGTTTGTTATCCAAAAGCTAATTTTGCATTTATTTTGCAGCTTCATTTGGAAATATGTATTTTTTTTACTTGCTACTCATTTTATTTTTAATTTGGAGTCGTATAATCAATCTGGATCCGTGCTTCTCCGTGAAATTGAGCCATTGTTGCATAACTGGTCGTAAGTATTACTTTAATATTTACTTTCTCAGCTAAAATTACCTGGACCTGATATTCGATTTTAGACCCATTCATTATTAATATTTTAAATCCAGTTTGTGGGGGAAAAAAATACCACAAAGGAGTGTTTTGGTCAGCACTAATAACAAGCAAATGCTTTTCATTTTTACACCTGCTCAGGTCAATACCTTATCTACTACCTGAGACGTTTACCAGGGAGACATTGAAAGCATTAAGCAAGTGGAAATTAAAATTACTAAAGCAGATAAAATCATTGCTCAACAAAGCAGGTGTGAAATGTCCATCAGCTGTTTATGAAGTGATCCATGGTTTTAAGAAACAGTGAAGGTTCTCCTTCTGACCTCTACAGGTACAGAAAATCAATAAAAAGGACTGATTAGTGATTACCGTAGTGTAATAATAAAAAGTTTCTGAATCCATGGCTCCAACGTCACACTCTTTTTTTATTTGTATGGGTTTTCCTACATCTGTTTGGTTGCATCAGTTCTGGAAGTCATTCCAGTGTTGGAGTTTGTTATACAATAATTAATGCCATTAAACTGCTTTGGATATCAATCTTCCCATTTAAACCCATAAATAATCAAATTTGGAAAAAATCCCGGACTTTCCTTGGATTACTAAAGGGAATTTTCTGCCTTTGTTTATAATCCACAAATTTTATTTTTACCCTAAGCCATTATTCAGCTTGTTAATGATTGGATGATGTATTGCTGTATTAACCCACTTTAAAAAGCTGTGAAATGCTCCGTGTTTTTTTGGGCTGAGACCCCTGGATGGTTTTAGATAGAATGGATCGGTTCTATTTGATTTATTTCAGTAGGGGAATACCGAATCCCCTGAAGGATTTATTCTTTTCCCTTTGTCAAGTTTCATGTGGTACATTTGCTAATGTTTTATATTTAGGATAACGCATCTGCCCCGAAGTTAACAAAATCTTCTAAAGCTATGAATCTGAATAAAAGGGTTTAAGGGAAGTAATGCAAACTTTACCAGATGCGTTTGTTGGTGGACTGTATCGCTAAGAAACAAGCCTTTTCTGTTGCAGGTTCTTTTTCTGGTTGTGCATTTCCTGAACATATGGTACTTATGAAACTTTAAGATGTTGCAGATGGCTTTATACTGTTGGACTTGATTACTTTTTTTTTTACATTGATAGTCTTGATCGCAGTGTTCTAAAAATAACCTTGAAATAAACCTTATGTGCTGAGCGTTGCATAACATTGCCACAAAATTCCTTAAAAGTGTTGGTGGCAGGCAAAAGGCAGAGCTTTGGAACCGGCACCTCAGAGCCTTTTGTAATGGATCCAACACTGTGGTGCGAGCGATGAAGCCTCCACAGCCACTGGTTGAATAGCACTGTTATTATGGTTGTGTTGTTGACAGTTTGTTTCTTTCTAATCATCCTCCTGACCTTGACAGAAGCAGCAAAGTTTAAGGGAAACAAGTGTGCGCATGCTTGTGCGCCAAGCCACCTGGCTGGAGTGGAAACCTCTACTTGTTTTGTCCACCGCTCATCCTGCAGCGCAGATAAAGACAGAACACCGGCCAGGCAGCACGCCATTGACCTTTTCACTCTCATACCACTGACACCTTGCACCGCACTTTCCGTCATTGTGTTGTCTTCCTGCCATGAGCCTTTACTATATGAACAAGGAAAGAATGAGGTAAAGGCAGGAGGATCATGGAAGCTGTCAAGTTTTCCTCTAGGCATTGTCATGAAACGTAAAACATCAGTTGGAAACTTTATTATTCTTCAGTACTGTCTCAAAGAAAGCTTCTACTGTAGATTTGAGATGACTTTGGTGCTTCCATGTTAGCTCACGGTATTCACACTGCTGCACTTTTCCCCACGTTTAGTAATGTGACTGCCCTGATCCATACAGTCGTATAAAAAAGTTTGGCCACCCCTATTAATTTTAATGATTTTGATTTCTAAATATTTGGGTGTTTGCACCAGCTATTTCAGTTTGATATGTCTAATAACTGATGGACAGTAATATTTCAGTATTGAATTGAGGCTTATTGGACTAACAGAAAATGTGCAATATGCATTAAAACTGATCATTTTATTGATTGAATACCCTTTGAATACCCTTTTCACTGACTTACTGAAACACAAAATCGGGTTGGTAACTTCATTAAGATTTGAACTTCATAGCCAGGTATATCCAATCATTAGAAAATACATTTAAGATGGCCAGCTGCAAGTTGTTCCCCTGGTTGAAGATTCATCATGGCCACCTCAAAACAACTCTCAAAAGATCTGAAAACAAAGATTGTTCAGCATAGTTGTTCAAGGGAAGGATGCAAAAAGTTGTCTCAGAGATTTAAACTGTCAGTTTCCACCGACTGACCCACAGCCTCCACTCTGGGTCTCTGAGCAAGACCCTTAACCCCACACCGCTCCCTGGGTGCTGCACAATGACAGCCCACTGCTTCCCAAGGGGATGGGTTAAATGCAGGATTTAGCAGTGGGCTGCATTTAACCCATCTAAGGGGATAATTAGGAGGACCACTTCTTGTGATGATCCACCTGGAAAAAGAACATCTTCCACTATACCTTTAAGAAGTGGCTCTAGCCCCACTGTGCCATATATGCAGAGTTCTCAGCAGGTTATTTTATGAGCATAACAGAGGCTTGCTATAGCAAAATTATTTAGTTTTTAAATATTCTCTCCTGCACCCCATCTTCTTTTTTGCCTCTTTTCTAATAAGGCCCACTCCAATTCCTTTTATTCTTTTCTACTTTTCATAGTGGGGTTCGACATTTATATCTTCCCTCAACATGCAAAATGTAAGTAGGGCTACATTACACAATAACGAGGCAAAATTCTCCTAACATTTTCTGAATGGCAGTGTTTTTTTTTTCAGTTTAAGAGTGAAGGCTCTGCAGGATCTGAACTGGCAAAGTAAATGCATCATTCATATCACTGCTTTAATTTTGATTTTGTCGATTTGGATCCTCCAGTTAATTCAGCCCTATTTTAAAGAAACTCACTGACTGGCCAAAAAAAAAAAAAAAAGGTTTATACACTCTTAATATTTCATTGGACCACCTTTAGCTTTTACTGCACAAGCTGGTAGAGTGTGATCACTGTGCAAAGCTTTTTCCCTTACATCCCAAAGATTCGCAATGGGGTTAAAGCAGGGGTGCTTAAGTCCGGTCCTGAAGAGCTACCACCCTGTAACGTTTAGATCAGGGATCTCAAACCGGTTCCAGAAAGGGCCATGTGGCTGCAGGTTTTCTTTCCAACCAAGCAATAGCACACCAGACTCCAGTCACCTAATCAACTGAGTGCAATCTGAACATGATGACTTGATGAGATGAATTTATATTTGATCTCACTCCCATTCTACTTTAAGAAGGTCTAGGAACCACTAGTAAACCTGCAGATTGAGAGAGGAGAGCTCTGTTAGGAATATATGGTACATTTAGATCTGTTATCATTTGATACAAGATTGAGGTTGGTTATCTAGGGCTTTAAATGTGAGAAGGATGATTTTAAATTCTACTCTGGATTTAACAGGAAGTCAATGAAGGAAAGCTAAGGGAGGACAAATATGATCTCTTTTTTTATTTTTAATCTAGAGTTTGTGGACTTCCTGATAGTAAAAAATTACGATAATCCAGCCTTGAAGTAACATTTAAATGTATAATCTTGTTTCTCAGCATCACCCCATGGCAAGATATTTCTTGTTTTGCTGTATTCTGGAGATATATATTCAATTAATCTTTTTGATATGGGATTCAAATTTCAAGTCCTGGTCAAAAATAACACCAAGGTTATTATCATCTGAGACTAATTTAATGCCATCCAGATTAAGTGACTGACTAATCAGATGCTTTCATCAAAGGTTTCTATCTAGACTGAAACTACACTAGGAGATCTGGGCTTTAGTAGGGAAAGCTACTGAAACCTAAAGTCTAACATTTTACTTCATTATTTGCTTTGTTTTGAATTTTTTTTTAAAGGCTCAATTTTGCATTAGCTGCTCTTGCAGAGACATCACTATCTTGCCTTTGCTAATAATACAAATGAGCACTCACTGCAGAAAGGCTGAACAGTTGCATCAGTTCTTAATTTGGCCAAAATGTGTATCGGCAAGTCAAAGCATTAAACCAACCATTTATCGAGACATGTTGATCTCCTCTCTGTTTATCTGATAAAACAATTGATGAGCACCTGACTATATATCCTTTAGAACACCTTAGTGTTTAAACCGAAGCTGACTGACTTTAGTAAACTTAGTCATAAACTGTTTGACAAAACACTCATTACTTGGGTCTCCACGTGCTCCATTAAATCCATAATAGCATATCAGATATTACTCCTCTTACTTTGATTTCTAACTCTACTGACAATCCTGTTGTGAAAGGTTTGTGGGTTTGAGCTCATGTGAAGTAACAGGAACCCTTGAGGTGGTTTCCAATCCTCCAGAGTCGGTCTGTTTTTCCCAGTTACACGATGCTGGTTTGTAGACTGAAGGCTATAAAGTTTTTCTCACTTCCATGGTTTTAACAGAGTGCAAATAAGGTGACGTTTAAAAAAGGTGCTCCCTCTGTTTCTTTTGCCTGTAGTCATCCCTCACTGCGGCTGCTCCAGTAACAGCCAGCCTGCGCCGGCTTGAGCAGGCATTAGTGCCCAGTCATAGCATAAGAATCTCATCTTGTCCTGCTCAGACAATTGTTCCCATTTTCCCTTTTATCTCTATAATTGCTGCAGAACTATATGAATATCAAAAGCAACGATCCGAGTTACTAAATTATCACGCTGCCAGTCTTCTGGCCAAACTAAGGCACATGATGCGGAGGGTTTAACTGGAGGGCAGCGGTTTAGTGTGCTTTGACATCAGCAAGTGTGTCTCAGAGTTCCTCTGTCATTTGATTAGGGTCTAAAATGGGAACAAGTGATGCCCTTTCTCTCTGCACCATGTGTGGGTTTCAACGTGTGGGCATGGCAATGTTTAAAGGCCAGCTTTCCTATGCATTGACCTTTGGACGCTGCAGCACTACCCTGCAGTGGAACACTTAGCAATGCAATAGATGAAGACAAACCAGAGTGGAAGCTGCTTTTAGGTAGTTCTTCCACTGCCTCTGTTTTGTTTCCCGGCTTTTCTCTGTAGCTTTGTCACTCAAAGGGCAAGGCTCCTACAAGTCTCTCTTTTTTTTTTTTTTTTTTTCCTGTGGTGTTATGCCTGGTAACCTTTTCACAAATGCCTTTGATTATTTTCCTCTTGTGAAACCTCACCAGCACTTATTTCACACTTATCAATGTATTGTGTAATAAATAAGAAAAAAAAGTTCAATGTTTTTTAAATTTAGATTATGTTCCTGTGTGTATATATCTATCAGTTGCCATTTATTCTTTAAATGACATTTGCAGAAAGCACTGTTTAATGAAACAATGGCAGCCACTGAGAATATCATAAGGTTCATTAGGTGTCCCGAGCCTGTACATCATCAATGACCCCTCACCCCCCCACCATGGACTGTTCTCCCTCCCTGCCCTCTGGAAAGAGGCTTCGCAGCATTCAATGCAGGTCCAGCAGATTCTGCAACAGCTTTTTCCCCACCGCCATCAGACAGCTGAATGTTGGAAAAACTCTCCATCAATTGCAAAGACTCTGCATCAAACTGATCATATCAATGCGTTTTCTTTTGCACCGTTTTCTCCCACAATGTTTACATTTGATCACTGCTGTACTTTAAGAAAAGGGAAATGTCATATACAAAACAAAATTTCATTTTGTATACACTATGTGTATACAAGCGATGCGCTTCCGCTTCTGTTGTTAATACGATACTCCACCCAAGCTGCAAAAATTAAGGCACTTTTTGCTTTTAATTAAATTTAATAAACATTAGGCTAGCATAAATTATTAAATGGTTATTTTCAAACAGTACATATAACCTATGAACTCTAATATAAATCACACAATTGTTTTTCACACAGTTAATCTTTTGCATGGAGCTGTCTCTAAAAACCTAATTAAAACACAATAATGCATACCTGGTGTCTGACACTGCAGCTACGTCTCCAATATAAGTCAATTAGGGATGTCCTAATGTCGTATGGTATTGAATATCGGTCCAATACAGGCAAAAAACTAAACCAAATACAAAAAATTTGATAGTATTACCTATTTATTGACTACATTAAAGCTGAAAGATCCTGCCATGCCTTTTCCTGTCAACAAAACATCAACCAACATTGTGAATTTTAATTAGGCTTTTAATAAATGTCTAATAAAAGTTAGGGACATATGATCTATTGTGTATAACCCAGGAATTTTCCTTTTCTGTGAAATGAATAAACAGCCATAGTGTACATCCTTAGGAATAGCCTGCAGCACTATTCTCTCTGATGCGGTGAAAAAAATCTGAATTGCACATCTGACCTGAAAGAAATCTGATAATTGGAAAACACTGGAAACTTGGCTAAAGATTTAAAGAGTCTCTTGTCATCTTCCGGGCTATGCACTTCCAAATGTGTTTATCTCCTTCATGTCAACAATGAATGGCATAGCTGGAATAGTTTAGAGTTTTTTTTTTTTGCACTTGTCCTTGGATCCTGTGTGGTCACACTGCACATACACACACATGCACGCAAACACCTCACCACAATGCAGCTTTTAGCAGATTTCCTGTGGCCTATTGTATCTGCTGGAAGATGGTGGCATCCTGGACCAAAACTCCAGGTTGAACAAACCAAATCCCTCCCTCTCTCCTTCTTTCCTCACTTCCGCTCATAATCTCCCTCTTCCTGTGCTCCTTCTCCTCTCCGTCTGCTTTGTGAATCTCGTCTGCTCTTGTTTTTATTACCTGCACCACCTTACACATCCATTTAGCCATTATTCCATCTGTTTTGCTCTTGCCCTCCCCTTCGTTCAGCCTATCATCTCTCCACCCCCCATCTGTTAGACCAAAGGAGCAGTCTAAACAACATATTTTTGAGCCAATTAAGCCTCCAGCAAAAAGGAAGAAAAAAACAGACACAAACACTCAAACTCTCTGACCTGTGTACTCAATCTGCTTTTGTGCCATGTTGATTCAATAGTTATTGCATCAGAGGAAGTGCTCTGTAACTATACATGTCTATGTAAACACTGTGCCACAAAACTGTTTTTTTCTGTCAACCTGCAGATGTTTTCTGTCAGCTTGTCATTTGTTAATTCTGCTGTTTCTAAACTTAATCATTTTGCTGGATGCATTTTATGATACTAAAAAAATTTTTCTGATCTTTTTTTTTTGTCTAAATTGCTTCTAAAATCTGTGGAATTGTGCAATTATTCTCAGTTAACAGTGTTTTTGAATAGATGAATATAAACAGATCATTATTGTAGAGAGAAGGGGGGGGGGGTCTCATTATTGGGAAATCATTAATCAGCTCTACTTTTCTAAGGTGTTAATGATGTTCAATGTGTAACCCCAGCCAATTTAAAATAATGCATATATTTTACTCCCTAACAGACAGGTTAAACTTTTCTCATGCATTTTCAGTCGAGATTAAACATGGTCTTACTGTGTTTGAGCAATAAGCACACCTGTAATTTAAAATTTTTAGATTGGATCAGGTAGCTTCTGTCACATGTCAATAAACCCATAAGCTATGCTCTTAAACTCCCAATTGCCCACCAATCTGCATATTGGTGTATAAATTAGTGTTTTTGCAAATGTAGATGCAGCAGCACTCAATTGTTCAGCTGGACTAGAGAAAAGCTCCGTAATTACAGCGCATCAAAGAGTGTTACAGAAGAGTCGGACCTTTACCTTTAATTTAATACAGTTTAATGTCCAGTGTTGGGCTGTTTCTAGGTTCTTTAGTGCTTTTCTGAATTAAAATGCTCCACATGGTGTGGCTTCGTCCATGATAGTCATGGAAAATCATTCTAATCACGCTACTTCCTGCTCCATGGCGTGCTCAGTAGACGTAATTGCCGCACTAGAACAGGATGTCCTGTTTGTGCTTTCTGTAGGGTTTTTAGCCATGACGTTAGGCAGTAATATGCTGATGCCCGGCCACTAAGTTTAAGTGTTAAATGTTTTTCCAGGAGGCATATTTACAGTTGTGGGTTAGAGTTGTTTCTTGGGGTATAGATATGACGTGACACGCCACGGCAGAACGGCTTCTTACGTAATGGCCATTAGGGGTGGTGTTTATCGTACCTGAACACACAGTGAGTCAGGATGGTGATGGAGGTCAAATAAGACTCCAAGAAGAGGGACATAGAAGATTTACCAAACCTCCATGGCCAAAGCGGCTAATTAGGAAAAACTCATCTCTAAATTTCAGTGTGTGATAATTCTTCTGCAGGTTTCTAGGGCTTCTACAGGCTTATCAGGTATGCAATGATTGCAGAGAACTGAATAATCCTTTATGATTAAAAATCCATGTTCTTTTTCTTCCCCCAAATGTCTCTGCAGTTTTGCCAACCTGGAGGTTGGAGGCTGTCTCGAGAAAGGAAAGCACCCACTTTCTTCACCGTTGTGCTGACAGACATCGATTCAGACCGCCACTACTGCGCCTGCCTCACATTCTACGAGGCTGAAGTGAACTTGCAGGTGAGGCCTGTTGCCCTGACTCCCACTCAGCTTGTTCCTGCAAAGGAGTTTTCACAAAATAAAACAACACAAGAAGGGATTGTAGAGAGAAATCATTGCTATTCAAATCTCTTGTAAGATTATTTTGTGTTTTCTGGACTAGTGATGAGCACGAGGCTATCATCGTGCCATGGTTTTCCTTGCATGTCTGTCTGAACCCCTTAAGGCAATCTCAGTTGGACAGTCCAATGGTACTCTGTTAACAATTTCCTTATTTTATTTTGTTTTTTCTTTGGAAACCTGTTTGAGTCTTTTTTGCTTGTAGGAATGCTTGTCGCGTGTGTGAGGTCTTCCAAGATTTCAGGCATTATTTGAAAATAAAAGGCTGTTTGGATCCTATCTAATAAATTTTCACTTGGCTGAGGGATTCTCTCCTACAGACTGAAGATGGACCTGTTCTTTTTCCAGCTCAGTTCGTTTGTTTACACGTCTGCACAACATTGGGTTTGACTGCAGATCAGCGGTCATGGCATAAATGTTCGGAGCTCTCATTATTTATTGATTACAACACACATGTTTGGAGGAGAACATTTTATACTGGAGAATTAACTTGTTAATCTGTGTTTCTACCAAAAGCCCAGAGGTAATTGTTTCACTGTGTCGAAGGCCCTTTGTAGGATGCCGTAGACGGCGCCTGTCCCCCTGCCCACGGTGACTTCACATCCTTTCACATGTGGACAGCATTCATCAATCCCATTCCAGTCAGATCAGCGAAACGTTTTCACGTTAAATTTGAAAGGCAGTCGTGCATGAAAAATGCGTCCACTCCAGGCAAATACAACAGTCATTTTTCTGGAATGTTACAAGATTCCTTTCATATTTCCACAGTTTTTTACCTCAGCTTGTGGTAATCAAACAATAGCCTTGACTTTTTTTTTCTTCAAAACTAAGCACATTTTCCTGATCTAATCAAAACATCAGAGAAAAAAGGGTTTGCACTAATGTGGCGCTTCAAATGAAGAAAATCACCAAAATGAGACCAATCATTTGCTTTTCTCAAGAATCTTTGCAAGGGGTCCAATCTAGAGTCTTTAACTCCCACAACTCATCACTGCTTCGAGAAGTTCATCTGATATAGATGAACACATGTTGCAGTTTAAGCTTGAACTGCACGACACTGGATAGATTATACTTTTGCCATTTCACCATGTTGGTCATCTGTGTCCAATGTGGTTACCTTGTGCAGGCAGACCCCATCCAGCATAACCTGCATGCAAGCCTGATCTTATGAAACTTTTATACCTAATCGTACATTAATATTACTAAATAGTGTCTTAAATAATGAACAATTTAATTCTAAATAGGGCTGAAACAATTAGTCAGATGAATCGTGATTTTGAAATAATCATCAACTAATTTAGTAATCAATTAATCGTTAAATGGAATACAGAGACTCTAAAGCATGCCTTTAGCTGATAGAGCAACACACTTAGAGCAGTAATTATCAACAGATTAATGATTTTGCAAAATAATCATTATTTGCAGCCCTAATTCTAAGTAATCCTTTGTGACATTGATTTGTTGCACATTAAAAACTGTAGTGTTATATTTTCTCACTATGATGTGTTGCTGCTAATCGTCGTAACAATTATTTACAGTTCCTCTCTGAAATCACACTGAGCTTTAACAACTCAACCTCCGTCAGTAGTTATTAGCGAGGCACCGACCGATCGGCCAACACCTACATGTGAACCACATCTTATCCACCAGTCTTACTATATTTACCTCCATAAAGGTTTTGAAAATCAGTCAGTGTTAATACTCTTACTATTTTTATATTTCAGAGCTTTACGTCATGTGCAATTAAAAGAACTTAAATGAGGACTGGAAAGTTGATGATGTATTGTGGCATTATAACACCTGACAGTGTCAGTTGTTTAAAATAAAATTAGAAACGTCAGTGATCGGCTGGAGGATTGCAATCGCCGCGTTTCTTACAGCACTTGTCAGACTTAATGGCAGCGGGCCGAATGTGGACCCTCACAGCGGTTTATCCGAGTCTGATGAGCCAAAAAGTACCATTTAATCTCATAAAGTAGATCTCTTTAATTATATACATTGGCTGGAACTGCAAAATGTATGTGAGTAAAGTTATTATACAAATTCTAAATGAAATAAAATATTTCACTTATACAGCTGCATCCAACCCTTTTAAAACCTAGCGATGATATGAAAACGAATTTGACGAATTTGCCTCTGAAGACATCACAGTTGCTTACCAAATCCCTCCTATTTACCAGGTATAAAGATTGTACTTTACATAATTAGAATATTATTTAGATTACATTTTGTAACTCATTTTATAAAGATATATTCCACCAAAAACATGTTAGGTTTTTTTTCAACTGTAATACATTTTTACATTTTCAGTTCTCTAATTGTAATTGATTTTGATAAAGTTGTCAGCCAGAAACATACCCTGCTAAAGAGTCTGGCTGTGCAGAGTCTGTATCCAGGCACACTTATGGAAAGTTGTGGGGAAGGAAAAAGTGTGTTAGAATAAAGGGCAGCAGCAGCAGGTGTAACGGCTGCATAGAGAGGATTGTTGGTTCGTGTTTCTAGAAGCAGTGCATACAATCGTATCCAGGACGCGGCCTGCAGCTGTTACATGTCTGATGTTAAGTAAAGTAGGAATCAGAAAGTCTTTTATTCAGTCCTATAAAAAAAGAAGAAAAGTCTGGATTTGTCAAAAAAAAAAAAAAAACAGTAACTGGTTTTCTTATGCTAAGCAGCAAAAGCAGAAGCGTTCACCAGAATTAGTCAATGCATTCTCCAAGTTAAAACCTAAAAACCTATTTTTACATTTTTTGTGTCGGTTATGCACTGACTGCCATGGTTGAGTGAACTTCCTATTTTCTAAGAACACGGTCAACATTTCAGTGTTTACAGAAAAAGAAAGTTTGACTGTGCTGCTCTGTAGGCTAAAGCAGTCTTTGGTGGTTGACTTGTTTTAAAGTCTAACAGGAAACAAGAAAAGATCAATTCTGTTTGCAAAATACACTTTTCTGTTTGTTTGTTTTCCACTTCTCCGAAGTTTTGATGATATTCAAGTAAAGCCCCTAGCGGAAGTGTTTATGAATGCTAAACTGACATTTGATGAAGGCACGTGGGTAATAAATAATGTACTTTATAAGAAGAACTGTAAGACCGTATCGTTATTTCCTTCTTTGTCATCCCTGCCGTTAAACGGTATTCTCAGCTACCTTTCGCCTCCTCACATCCCTGCAGACATACTCCAATATTCCCTTTAAAGCCCAGGAGATCCTCCTGAAACTTCAGGGTGTTTTGACAATCTTCTCTGACGTTCTTATCTGCTCACATGGATCTCTGGGAATGTTCAGACAGCCCGTGCAGGAATGTGTTTGTTTAATAATTAAAGCAAATTCTAAGAATAATGGAGAAATATGACCGACATCTGACTGAGGTATTTTAAAGCCTCCATCATGAGATTAGTAAGCATTCTCTGCATCTCTTCACCATCTGGAGATAAAAAAAAAAAAGATGGTGCTTTAACTAGGCCACCAGTGGGGTGACAACTACACTAAAACTGAAATGCATATTTCTTTGCTTTTTTTTTAATATTCTTCCATTAAAAACATGCTGGGAAAAAAACTGTTTTTATATTACAGCGACGGTGTTCAGGGTCCTCATTCTTTTTTTGTTCTTTTTCCATTTTATTTTCTGTATTTAGTCATCCTTTTGGGATTCGCACTAGAAGCAAATTTACAACCATAACTAAAACCTTTTTTTTTTCTCTATTTTGTCCTCAGAGGGAAAATATCTCCGCTGATAGTTTTGTGTTTGTCTTTTGTTGGTATATTGTGATAAATTTTCTTTTACAGCTTTTTTTTTTTTCAAGCTTAATTTGTGATGCACTTTATTTGTTTTACAACCTCCCATAAAGCAAAATGATTGGAAACTTAATTATCGGCAATTTTATTCCTTAGCTTCCAAACATCTTGGATCACTGAGGAATATTTGTCTCAAAGAATGCGCACGTGCCGAGTAATACTTGTCAGATTTGTACTAGACTATGTGATAAGCTTGGAGCACACTATGTATCCCTAAACCAAACTAGGAGCTTAGAGCTGCTTATTGGTGCTGGCCGGCTCTACCGTCCGCTTCCAGGTGTATGACTCTGTTTCTTTTTTATTTTTATGTTTTAGGGCTCCAAAAGCATTGAGGCTGATGGAGATGAAGATGAGGAGGAAGAGGAGGATGGTCTGATCCAGCCAGCTCAAATCTTTGCACCAAAAAGTCTCATCCTCGTGTCCAGACTGGATTATCCTGAAATATTCCGGGTAATAACGGACCGTTTGATTAAATCTTGATTAAAAATATTTTTCTGTTTTTCCAGGAGAAATTCCTGACATTTTTGCTCGAATTATTGCTTTATCTTTGTTATCCTGAGATCATCAGAATCTGCGCTGTGTTGTCTGGAGCATAGGTCAAGTTGGTTTAAGTGTAAGCGTGCGCGTCACTGCAGGGAATTGGAGGTATAACTTAAGCGCCTCTTATTATCCCTTCGAACAAAATTTTATTTTAAGGAAAATTTTTTACGTCATTAAGTCATCTGCTGATCGAAACTGTCCAAAGTTTACCCAATTGTCCCTGCAATCAATTTTCTTTTGCTGTCATGATAATAATAATATGCTGTATATTAAACTGCTATCTGTGTTTTGCTTGCAGGGATGCCTGGGACTGATCTACACTGTGCATATTGACAGCCTGAACTTCTCTTTGGAGAGCCTGGTGGCCAGTCTCTTTACCTTTCAGGTTCCTGTTGCAGGTGGATCTCAGGTAGGCCTTCTTTCTGCAGCTGGAAGTAGGTCCGAACTCCACCGGTCTAACAAAAAATAATCCATCACTGCATACAGAGGAAGTTTGAGGCCTGATTTGTGTTTGTTGTGCAACCAGTAGGGACGTCGTAAGCAGAGGTAAAAGTAAGCCAGAGCTGTCTGGTACTGCGTACCAATAAAATATTTAGGGGCGATCCGTGGTTCCATCAAGAGCTGCTGGCTGCTATTTTGTGTCACAGTTGCCAGCTTGATGGGACGAATGTGCTGTTGTTAAATTTCACACTCACTCATTCAATATTTGTCTGATGCACACTCAACTCTGGCAAACTCTGCTTCACCAACTGTGCTTTTGCAGATGTACGTATTTGTGCGCTCCGTGCGTAAAGGTCCTTGTCTGCACGTCCTTGTCGTTCACCTCGATTCCCTCAGTAGCTCATCGCAATGCCGACTCTGCCATCGCTACTTAACATACTATATGTGGATGATTAACACTATCGACCAAATGCAAGACAGACAGACAGATCTGTCCGTGTATAGAGTAGAGGATTATATAGATATATACGTATATAGATTATATTGGTCTCAATCTGGAAAAAAAAATAAAACGAAAACACATGCAGAGTATAATAAAAAAAAATATAGGCAATAGACTTTTTTATTTTTTTTTTATTTTATAGTACCGGCACGAATTTCCATCTATTTCAGCCCTGGTGTTGAGGCAAGGCTAGAAAGCCGTCGGTAATGCTTTAGACCACATGATTAGGTTTTTTTGTTTTTTTTTTATGTTAAACAGAGCTATTTTCTTCTGTACACTGGGTTCAAGGTTAGTGAGCTTTAAATCTGGCAAGATTGGAAAATAAAAGAGTGATATTATAGTTAGGATCCTTTTATAGTTGGGATTTTTCATGATGTCTCTTGTTTAGAAGGCAAGTAGAAACGTTTTTGTTTTTATTTTTAGAGAATTTATCATTATTATTTATTTTTAATTTCAACTTTTTAATATCATGTTGTTTTTTGTGCTCAAATTTGGTTTTCTTTTGATTTAAAAAAAACAAAGAATAATAAAAAGACAAATATTTGAGACAAACTAATCCTATAGCTATACTTTTTTTATCTGGCTATGTCATATTTGGCATGGCCAAATAAAAAAATTAAGCAATTATTATTTTTTTTTCAGAATTCAAAGAAACCTGAACATTGAGGGCTTTATGAAGGTAGATTCGTTTCTTCGTCATTCAATCAAAAAAAAGGTTGTGTTAATCAGAAATATATATTTTCAATTAAAAAAACCTTCACTTCAATGAAAAATAACTTCTAAATCAAAACAAAAAGTATTTGAATGCAAAAATATATTTGAGACTAAAAAAAAATACATTTGAACAATGCTTTTCTTTTAATGAAAATGTTTTTTGTTCATTGAAGTAAAGTTTTTTTTTTATTGAAAATATTTTTTTGTGATTGAAGCAACCTTTTCTTTTTTTTTTTTGATTGAATGATAAAGACACAAATTACCTTCATAGGGCTAGGGGGGTAGCTATTACATTGTAATATACAATATCATTGAGCTGTTATGAACTCATTTTTCAGTGTTGATATACAGAAGTATTCAGCCTAACATAAACAGTTGGTTTCCAAGTTACTAAAGGTCATTGAGGAGGTTGGAGGCACAGATAAGCAAGTGCAGAGGGAGGAAAATGTGGATTTATCATTGCAGTATTTAACTTTAGATTGAAAGCTATAACAATCACAGCTGTTTTTAAAGTATTTGGTAGCTGAAGCTGACTGAGGTCTGGCTCAAATTAGAATGACGTACGAGGTGTCAGATGGGCAATCACCGGGTATCCGAAGACTCCGGCCAGGAGATATTCAGCAAACCAAAGGCAATGATGAGGAAAAACTGTTTGTAATCTAGTTGTGTATTCAGCAGCAAAAAAATCTATGTAATTCATTTTTTCTTAAAATAAGTGCATTTTTCATTGAATTGAGGCACTTTGCCAATGGATTAGACGATTTCCCTTTAAAATAAGAAAAAACAATTTTATTCTTCTATTTCAATCTAATTTTATCTAATTATTGTATTTTAAGAGTAAAAAATACTAATTCCATTGGCAAATCATCTGATCTACCTACTCAAATTAGGGATCAATACACTTAATTTAAGAAACATTGACTTATGTCTAGATTGTTTTTACAGTTCTTAAAAGAGCTGTAAAATGTTTTTGTCTCGTCTTTTGGCCTTTTGGCATCCAAACCTCCATCTATTAAAACCCATTTCTAGGCCATTTTGGTCTTTATGAGCTTAATAACAGGACTAAAAAGATTTTATTTTTTTTAAACTACAAAGCTGATTTAAACTGATTTAAAGACCACAGTCAGGGATTTGTTGTTACCCACGGAGCAGAGTAAAGTTTGTTTCTTGTAATTTTTTTTTTTTTTCGTGGTCTGTAACCAAAGCAGTTTTCTTTATAAAAACAACAGTTCACCTGACCATAAATCTTTCTTACTGAATGTTGGTTATGCTACAGCTTGACACCGAGGTTGATGCCTGTGGAAATTTACCAAAACATCCCTGTGACATGTTTTCTCCTCTCTGTGTTGCTCTGTAGAAACTGTTCAGCCTGGGAGCAGGAGATCGGCAGCTCATCCAAACGCCTCTGAACGACACCTTACCCGTCACCTTTAAGAGTGTTGCCCTGCTCTTCCAGCAGCTCGGTGGGTTCAGGCTCTAATAAACTGTAATCCTGAGAAGCATTGTGACTTTCTGGGTCATATAGGTGAAATAATACAATTAGATGTAACCTCTGTTTGCACCTTGTTGCTCAGTTTCCCTGTTGTGTGACTGGACCGCACACCATTACATATTATTAGCTGTAAAACTTGTTTTAATATTCCATATACCAGCTAACTGTTTGTGTCTGTTTATCACATGATTTGCACTATTAGAGTCAAGAGACTCGCTGAAAGCCATCAAGAGCTTCATGTCATTTCTATATTGTTGCTTAGGGAACGTGCTTGCTTTTCACTTTTCAGTTTTCCCTTAATTTGCCTGAACTGGAATGAACACATGATCCAGATTTGAAGCAGTCTTCAGGTTTCTCTTGCTATAGGTTTTGCAATCCATTGATTATGTCAATTTAGAGGATTTGCGCAGGAGATATACAGGCTTTGTTAAATGCGTTACACACGGCTTATTGATGGGGACTCATACCTGGGGGGGGATCTGGCGTTCTGTTCACCTCTTCATGGTTTGGGAAAAATCACATTATGAGCTATTGAGCATTAACTTGTACTTGAGGTCATCTGTGAAGAGCCACACCTATTTTTATTTTGCAGCATGGACTTATTAGCAGAGGGGGACATTGAAAAAAAACAAAAAATCACCTGACATGTCTTCTGCAATGGAAAGTTGGCCTCCATTCGATGAGGGGAAAGTGCCTTAGCACAGTCCTTTCTTTTTTTTATTTAGACAAAATGAAGAACATACACACGATAGTTTTAATTGGGGTTATGCATTTGCAGCCAACCTAGATACACATACCCATGTTTACATTAAAACCTTCCACTGGCTGTCCAGTCCTCATAAACCTGCTTCATTAATCAGTACTTGCAGTTTTGTTTGCTCATTTTACAGCCATTAGACATGTGTGGAAAAGCTGCTCAGCTTTAATTTTGTTTAGTTAACTTTCACGGTAATAAAGGGCAACGCAGAGGAAGGGTTTAATGGAACATGGGGGGGGTTCTAATGCATGTTTTCAGCTTTTTTTTAGTGGCCTTTTAAAATTTGGAGCATGAAAATTATAAATGTCCTTAATTATTTGTTATTAAATCAATTTCTTTTTCTTTTTTGATTAAAATAGGTAAAGCACCTTATTCAATGTTCTATCTCTGAGGTTTGGGTGTGTTTTCAAAGTTTCTAGCTGCCATTAGTTTATTTATTTTTTAGAAAAGGTACTTTTCTTCTTGATTCCCATACTTTTTAATAGGACATCAACTTATTCTAGTTGAATTGCTTCCTTGTTTAAAAGAAATCTTATGATTGTTTGATCTGGAAACTGAAACTTAATCAAACGGGTTTAGTTTTCAACACTAACATTAGGAAAGTCATTTAAGGATTGAAAAAATAAAAAGTGAAACATTTCCAACATTTAGGGCAACTTTTGGTCTTGAACGTCTTCCATAGGCTCCATTTTTACTCACTTTCTTGTTGTTGAAGGACTTCCATCTTGGCATGGGAGGCCTGAGGACCTCTAGGTTTTTTGTAACCTTCTAGATGAGTTATAAATGCACTATTGGAATAATTGCATCGGTCATTCAATACTTAGAAGGTTCACCACTGCTCTTTTTTCTTCATAATATCGCTGTAAGGGAATCTCAAAGCCTTAAAAATCTCCAGAATGATAATCAATTCAAGCCTAATATATTTAGTTGGTGCTTAAAATTCCCTAATGGATCATCTTAGAAGGAAAACGTTTCCCCCTCCCTTATATAATATATTTATTATCTATTTACAGAGAAATGAACACTGATCAATTGATGGATTATATGTAGACTGGGGGTGGTTTTATCTCTACTGATTGGGTCATCTTTACATCCATATTAGGATGGCTGTGCGGACATGCTGGTTGGTATATCGCTGTGTGTGAGCACAGGTCACAGAGTCACCGGAGAGGAATGTGTGTTTAACATGTCGCGTTGCACAGGAAGTACATCCCCCCTCCGGGGTCAAGACAAAACGGGCCATCAACAGCCCCGCTGTTTGTTGTTGGTGGGCTTTGTTTTCCTTCTTTCTGCTGCTGTTGTTAACTTCTCTTATTTACGGCTCGGAAATACGTGCCTGTTTCCATGAGATAAGTTCACACCTTAACTATTCTGAACCTGGACTTAAGCTTGAGTTATGTTTTGAATATTTTCACCATAGAAAAAGTCATTAAATTGCAAAGAACTTAATCGCTTTCTTTCACTCTATCCAGTTTAGTTGGAAGGAATTTGTTGAGACTCGTGTTTCCTGTTTATCAGTGGCGGGCTGCTTTCTGGCAATGTAGCTTCCAGACCCAGCGCCCCAAGTGGTGCGGATATGTCTGCCAGGGATTCTGTCTTCTTATCACCCAATGTGTGATGCATTGGTCTGTCAGATGCTTGATGGGAAACAATAACAGGAACTATAAACTTAGAATTCATCCTGATTGTCACACCGGTATTTGAGATATAATTTATAAAGTATGAGAGGATGTGATTTCCTTTGTTTTTCGGTCACATGGGGCTATGAATGATTCTTAGTTTTTATGCAATTTGAATAAATCACAACAGTTCTCAGAAAAGTTAGAGTAAGTACAATTATTATATATTTAGTTTCTGGGTTAAAGTAGCTCATATCTTTTATTGTAAATCAAATCATGATGTTGCTTATAAGAAAAAAAACAAGTCAATGGTTAAATTAAATTTAAAGAGAGTTTGTTTTACTTTGCAGTCTTCTGAAATCATTTTATATATTTGCAGAAGAAAAGGAATTAAAGGTTTAGTGGAGGATGTTCTTTTTCCGAGTGGATCATCAAAATAAGTGGTCCTGAAATGGGCTCGTGCACGCTTTTGCACGTGTTTAAGAGGCATTTCCACTACGGACCAGGTACAGGGTTGTGCATGTGCATTTTTTTCTTCTTTTTTTAAGTGGAGAGGGTGAGTCTTTTCAAAAGTTTGTGAAAATCCTCCACTATACCTTTAATTCCTCTATACCTTTTAATTTATATCTAATAAAACAGAAAGAGATGCTGCTAAAATCAATCAACTCACTGTACCACTTCAGGCTTCTTCCTCTTTCCATCATAAAGCTAACAGTTCGTTCACTGTCCCAATCCTCAGTCACCTTCAGATTTTGCTGTTTGTTTCCAGGAGCATTCTTTTATGGTATCTTTAATGTTCTGGATGCTTTCAAAGATACGGTGCTCTTTTGAATTGTAGCAGAAATCACTAAAGTTGTGATTGACATTAGTGAAACTCCCAAATGAATTGTGTTTGTTGTAATCTGTTTTTGATAGTGTCCTTCATGATTAATGAGGAGTGTTTGAAGAATGAACTGGAACTGAGAGGAAGCCAGATTAAAAGCTCATCTTTTTCTCTTTTTTTTCAGGGATCCAAAATGTTCTCAGCCTGTTTTGTGCGGTTCTGACAGAACACAAGGTTTTGTTTTACTCCAGCAGCTACCAGAGGCTGGGAGAAGCATGCCGTGCCCTGGAAGCCCTCATGTTTCCTCTGAGATACAGGTGAGTGTGCAGATGTGCACACCTGACTAATACTCAGGTGACTTTCCACTAACACTGCTTTTATGGCTCACAAGTCTTGTGGTTTAACTGATAATTAAGCTAGCGTTGTTGTTTTTTTTCCAGCAGCCTGTTTCACAAGTTAGCAGTCTATTTTCTATTTATCAGAAATCCTTTTTTTCCTAGTAAGCTGCTCTGTTTTCATCTTCCCTGGTTTACTTCATAATCTATGCATAAGTCTTCCTGTTATGAAACCAATTTCTGAGTATAAAATTTTAATAGTTTTTTTGCAAGCGGTTAAAATGTGATTGGTGTTGACTTAGCATATTTTAAACATGTGATAAAAAAAAAAAGCAGAAGGATTACTAAAAACAGGAGGCACTGAGCTATCAAAACGACTTACCACTAGTTTGTTCATTTCTGACAGAACATTCAGGATCTCGTAAAAACAAGCAAACCCACATCTTGTTTCCTCTGCAGTACCAATTATCAGGATTTATACATATATTTATAGTTTTGTTCCGTTGGATATACTGTCAATGTACAGAAAATATTGAGCTCTTTCAAAACCCAACATGATTCCAGCAACGTCGCCACTTTCAGTTGCTGTTGCTCACTTGACATGTCAGTAATTCGCGAGGCGGGCGACAGGCTCCACTCCTGCTGCTTCAACAAGTCATCAAATTAGGGAGCTTCTATCTGCAGCTTGTCGGTTTTAACTCGGCGTGACAGACCTGCATTTTACTGGGTAGGTCATGGTGATTTATCCATTACGGAGAAACATACACCAGACAGACCCTGCAGAGATGCGCTTAGTTCAGGAGCTTCGGCTGGATCACAGCTCCTGCAGGAGCACAGCTGTAGGGGAGGAGTGTAAGGCAGTGTAGATCAGAGTGGGGCAAAGTTCTGGAGCTACAGTAGGAGGACAGCATTCCTTACTTCATCCTATGTCAGCATAAATTATTTTTATCTTCCATCCTGATTGAAAAAACCTTCACCCTACATCACAGCCACATCCAGCCCCTGATTGATTGTTGTGACGAATGAAGACAGAGAAGCAAAGATTTTTCAACCTCAATAAAATCCATCACCAAATAAATTATGATTGTGATCGCCATAATCAGGCCTGTCCCATTTCTCTGCATTATTGCTCTCCTGAACGCAGCTCTACTTAGTAATAAAGTAAAAAAGGAACATTTAGGTTACTGGAGGCGCTTTACACCGTGTGATTTTCGGGGCGATTTTCTAGTCATGCGACAATCTTTCAATCGGCCCGACTTTAAGCCTGGTCGTGCGTTGTGTAGTGCACTGGGGGTTACAAGTGGCGATTAGCCTCTCACGACCACCTCCTGATCAGGAATCGTGAGGTCGGGAGAATATCAAACATGTTTGATTTTCTCCCGACCGTCATGGGCAAATCGCTCAGGGCGCAAACAAGGATTTTTCTTTTTATTCTTCCTCTCAGATGTAAACACAGCAGCATGGTAGGGATGCGAGTAAAATGCAGCTTAGTCTGCAAAATTGACGGACCGCCGCAGCCACGCCTGCTCAGCCACGTCCTTTTTCCAAATTCGTCGTCGCCCTTTCTTTCTAGGACCCTCAGCGCAAAATTGCACAAACTGCCAAGGCAGTGCGGTTCACTATAATGAGCTTAATATCCCCCTTCTATTTGTTTGGCTTCAGGGTAGAAAGGTACAGAGCAGCTCCATCTATCTGCAGAGCTGAGTCCGACGTGGTTTTTAGTCATACAGTGAGAGCAGGTAGATCGCATCAGAGTGTCAGGCCGAACATAAATCGTGAGCTGGGACTCACGTTGTACGACTAAACCCTGCATTTAGTCGTACAGTGTGAGCAGTAGCTGCGTGCAACGACTGAACAAAATCGCACAGTGTACGCCGGGCTTTAGGTGGGATTCCCTCCAGAATTGACCGATACCGATATTTACCTGATATGATATCAGCATGAATCATAAACACTTCTATTATTGATTTAATTGTGTGGAAGAAACGGAACAATACGTAACAGCATCAGGTATGAGATCAACTGACCCTTTTCTTATTCGCATAAGAGTTTCATAAACTTTAAACAGAACTTTCTATGAGCGTTCTAATATCAGAGATTTTAGAGGCGAGCTGATATATTCCAATATACATTTTTTGGATCAAATTGGATACATTTTCTGATATTAATCAATCAAATCAATACATCCCTATAATGCATTATAATTAATGTCCATTTAAATCACTGAATGGAGAAATCAGTGGTCAAATATATTTTTGCTGTAATTCTAAAACTGTTAGTTTTTATTTAAATAACATAAAATAACCTTTATTCCCTTAAAGTTAGAATCCTAAATTGAAGACGTCTACCTAACCTTAAAATCCAACATGGCTGCCCTGCGCAGAAAGAAATGCTAGAGCCACAATGAAGACTTTTTCCATGCATTTAATCTCTACAGAACTTTTTTACCAAATTCAAACAAATCTTCCTTTAGAGAAAATGTTGCCTTGGATTTTAAAAGTAGGATTTTGTGTGTTGATCCTGTTCACTGATCTGTTCAATTAGCTGATGAATTCAGTTGGTATTCAACATGTTTCAGCTCTTTTATAAAACGTTTTTTCTGATTGGCTGCCATGTGAATCAGTGGCTTGTAATGTAGATCTGGGCTCTGCAACCTTTGACCCTGGAGCCACAAGCAGCTCTTTAGAAACTCAACAACGGCTTTTCATCACTTTGGCTAAAATTATGAAAAGCAAGCCTGTTTTTTAAACAATAGATCTATTAACAAATGCATGTTTGTCGCATTTTCTCCACCGACTAGTAGGGATGGGGATCGAAACCCGGTTCCATCAAGGACCCGGTTCCACTTTTTTCAAAACCCGAAAATCAATAACGTTTGGGCTTATCGATACCACTATCGAGTCTGGTCGTTTTCTTTTTTTCTCCCGGAGGTCCTGTAACATAATTGTGTGTCCCTCGAGTCGCGTCACAGCATTTAAATCTAATCAATCCCAATCACTGCAGCATGTACACCAATGTTTTGGAATGAAATTGTAAGCAAACAGATATTAAAAGTAAAACAAGTGAAGTCTGGCACTTAATTTTGCTCGCGACTCGAGAATGGCTGAGCGGAAAAGACTCCTCCTCCTCCTGCTGCTGCCGCCGCACCACAGTCGGGCCCGTCTTCATCATCCACTCAGAGTACCACTGGTAAGCGCGCACACAGACTTTGTAGCTTGTCCGGTCAGTTAAAAATAGTAATTGTGGAATCCGTGTTGTAATCGGCAGCATACAAGCTAGTTAGCTTGAAAAGTAAATAAAGTTTCAGACGTGCTGCGTGATGATGTGTTCAGATTGGCTCAGTAAAACGACAATTAGGTTATCATGATGCGTTCAAGTGTAACGTAAAGAAAAGGGAAATTGAGTTTTTAGTGAGAAACATGAGTAATACAGTTGTATATTGCTCTAATTATTTTAGAATATATAATTAAACTACTGATGCCAACATATATTAAAAATTACATTTAATTTAAAATACAATTATTTATTTGCTAAATATTTTCCTAATCACTAAAAACATGATGAAAAGTGACAGTAGACAATAAATTAACCAACAATTGTGAAAATATATTCTAGTTAGTTTTGTCATTTCGAAGTGGCCTATTACATTAGCCATGTTTACTGAAGGCTAGAAACGTTTTTGTTGAGCTCACTTGTTAAGCAATAAAAGCAATACCAGTTCTGTTAAAAAATATTGTTGCATCGTCTTTCCACCAAATAACAGAAAAGTATCGATATTGGTATCGATAAAGACTCGGATCAATAAGGAGTATCGATAAAGGTATCGATATCAATAAATATTAACGATCCCCATCCCTACCGACTAGTTGCACTGAATTTCCAAAAAACTGGACTTGACTTATAATGGCAATGTATTTTTTGATCTTTTTGATAGGTGGGACTTACAAAAAGATTGGCAACCTCTTGTAAATGTTATTAAAAATAAGTTCTCTTTTTTCATGTGTCCATGTGATGTTTGTATCTCTTAATTTTTTTTTAAGCAGGACTCAAGTCAGTTTTACTTCAGTTCACAAAAGAAATTTAACTCATAACAAAAATATGTCATTTTTTTCATTAACACAAAATATCAGCAAGGTTTTGTAGATATTTCTCAAATAAAACGTTTCTTTTTCATTTAAAAAGGTCCAAATGAGTTTTATAAGCTGGACTGAAGTCATTTATTTTTTCAATTCACAAATTTAATTGATGTTAATCAAAACAAAAGTATACAAATTATATTTTTCTATATATTTCTTATATTATTATATATTATTATATTATTTTTTCCTAAAATATCAGTAACATATTGAAAATGTATTCATGCCCTTTTTGAAAGTTTTTTTCCCTTCATTTTAAAACCTAAGGTTCTAAGTGGCTGTCTGGATATCTAAAAAGGACGAATGTCCTGTGATAGATAGTTATTAAATATAATATTTGCAGCTCTAAGCTAGAGTTATTAGCTGGACAGAAGTCGCAAATGGCTCTTTACATTGTTTACATAGCTCATCTATTTAGTTCTTATGTTGGTCTTGTTTATCTTGCAAATGATCATAAAAAATGGGTGAACCACAGAAGGCAGCATGAATGACTCAGTGGTACCATAGGCAGAGAACACAGAGATAGTTGGGCACAGCTCTCAGAGCGGACTGTCCCCTAATAAAAGGAATCCCAGCTCCATCCTGGCCTCCCCTGTGACTTGAGTGTCGTTTGGCAACAGAAGTTAGCCAAGATTCTCGTTATGGGCTGGCTAACAGCACGCATGCCGGCCCAGATGCCTGCATATCCACACACCATTGCTCTACTATTTATACTGATAAACCTGGGGATGCTACAAACTTGCTAGAGGCGTACCAGTCCTCAAAACCCATTTTTACATCCAGCTTTCTTTTCTTATTTGTCAAACTCCAAAAAAAACATTTTATTTATTAGCAAAGCTGGCAATTTACTGGTTCTGAATAGCAGGTAGTCCCTTGGAGATGCCACGTGAAAGCTAAAATTAGGAGTCAGTTTGGCGTTAGGTGCGTCATGCAGAAGCCTAAGGTTAAAGCTGAGTGGACTCAGTTGTCACTGAGAGCTTGTTTGAAGCTGAGGGATAGGATTTGTTTTTTCTTTTTTTACTGACTCTTCCTTGCGCTCCCAATAAGCAACCCCTGACTTCTCAGATAAGACGTCATCCCCGGGCGTGTTGCTGCTAGCACCATCGGCACATGTTGCTTGGTGCTTGCACACGGTTGCGGTTTATGTGCTGCACATGCTTGTTTGGTGGAAACCTTAGTTTATCACCTGATAAACCAAGAAGTTAGTGAAAGCATGCTTCCGCTGATGGTCACGTCATTAAGCTTTCTTTATGCTAAGTTGGGGTTTTTTTGCACGCGAAGCAGGTAATGCAAAACTTGCACACAAAAAAAGAAACAGATATGGCAAGTGAAATGTTCTAAGTTTTCAGCTGATGTTAATCCTCTGATTTATGTTTACCTATAAAATAGTTCTTTTTTTTTAAACAAAAGAGGACACAAAATGGAAAATAAACATTTACCTTGGCTCTAAAACTGGAAAGTGCCAGGATGTACGGCTTTGCTGTCTGATATTTTCAAAGTACCTTAAGGAGTTTTATTCAGTGTTGCAAGATACCAGTGATGCATCCATTAACGCCAAAGTTCATGAACTAATCCTTCTAAGATTTATTATATCATTTGTACATTTTGTTTCGGAAGGTTTCAATTTTCTGGTAAATAGGTGTTTTTATAGATCTGTTTGCCAGTAACAGTGTTTTCACCCTTATGTTATCTTACCGTGACTCATTATTTTGCATTTCTAAAGGTGTAAGGCAGTAGCTGCTCTATTCAGGTCTTGAGTAATTCGGGGTTACGGATTAATTTGTGTTTAGACATGTTTAGACATGAAAAGAAGTACATGATGTGTCGTAAAAACTTTCTGTTTTTTTCCTTGTTGTTAAACCGCACTTGTTTGTGTAAGTGATAGTTAATAAAATGTTCCGAAGCTTTTATGTTAATTGCGAAATTGAAGACATGCATCAGAAGTAATAATGTCTTATTAACTACAGCATTTCCAGGAATTGTTTTTTCTATTCTTTAATCTGTCTGACTGATATCATTGCATATTTATTGTATAATAATGTTATGTACTTTTTTTTTTTTTTTCTTTCTTGTATCTAGTTACCCATACATTCCTATTCTACCTTCCCGGCTGCTGGAGGTGTTGAGCTCACCCACACCTTTCATCATTGGAGTGCACTCCATCTTTCAGAGTGAAATCCAGGATCTGGTGAGAAGTTATTTTTAAGGATTTTATTAAACTAGGTATTTAAAAACATAATTCATGATCTCTTTATTATTGGGTGAGATTACTGTAGATAAGAATAAACCTTTCCTGTTTAGGGTGAGTTAGCTCAGCATACACATACAGTGGGGAAAGACAAACATTTATTCAGTTACTGATCCTGCAAGTTCTCCTGCTTAGAAAAAGGAAAGAAGTTTGACATTTTCATCACAGGTGCACTTAAGATTGGACTTAAAAATCTCACCATAATTACCTGGTTTACTTTGATCAGTCATCCTGTTCTCATCCTGTCCCAAACCATGATGTTTCCACCGCCGTGCTTCAGTCGGTTTGGTGTAGGGGTGCAACTCTAAATAATTCTACCCCCAAACACGAGCAGTTCAGTTTTTGACACAAAGTTCTATTTCGGTTAGATCTGACCACATGATAATCTTCAAATTCTCTTCTAAATCGTCCATGTGCTCTGGCTTAAGCAGGGATACACGCCTGGCACTGAAAGGTCTGAGTCATTCTCAGCGTAACGTGTCACTGATGGCAGCCTTTGTTGCTTTGTTCGCTCCAGGTCATTCATGAAGTCTATTTTCTCTCATAATCCTCATCATGGTTTTAACCCCTTTGGATTAAATATTGCATGGACCCCAGATTGAGGGAGATTATCAATGGTCTCATTTTGTCTCTCTTAGTTAAAGTGTACCTATGATGTAAATGACTGACCTCTCATCTTTTTAAGTAGGAGAACTTTTAAAATCAGTGGCTGACTGAATACCTTTTTGCCCCGAGGTAAATCTTTTATTTTTGCTACACACCAAACTCCTAGTATTTTATAGAGTTCCTATTAACTGTGTGACCTGGGGAAATATTTTGGAAGTCCTAAGCTTTTAAGAGATCCTTGCTACAACGTTGGTCCATTAGTTCTGACAGAACAAGTGCAACTAAGTCTGATTTGCTCACTAAAACTTTAAAGCCAAAAACCTCCAGCAGGAATTTTGCTAAGGCTACTCCTAAACATATACTTTACTGTTCTTTAACCAATTTGTAACTATTAGTGATGTGTTTAGGCTCACCATACTGGAGGACATGTTTGACATATTTCTTCAATATTTCCACCAAATGTTCCTTTTTTTTTTCTTCTTGTGATACCATCTACTCTGAGAAGGACGCCTAGCCCTCCTGTAGCACCTTCCCATACAGTATCATGCTGCCATCCCGTACTTCACAAGATTCCCTCTTTTTCTCCGTCATTTTGTCTAAACACTGCAACACTAGTTACATTGTGCCCAATCGCATGCCTCCGACAATTATGGTCTATAATATCACACAGCTTTACTTAAATGTATAGTGGAGGATGTTCTTTTTCCGGGTTTTCATCTTGTGATATGTTTACGTAAGGCTATGCTACGTGCTCGTCCCCCATTTTCACTTACCGGTGGTGAGTCTGATATAGTGGAAAGAATTGCAAATTTTCTTTTGGAAAGTAAGCTTGTATAAGTGATGCAAACAGCAACGTTTAAACAGAGCGTGCATGAGGAGAAATGGGCTGGTGCATGCTCTGCATGTACAGTGTTGTGCTTTTTTTTTTTCCCAAGTGGAGAGGGCAGGTCTTTTCAAATTTTGTGAAAATCCTCCACTCTACCTTTAAAATGGTGCCTTAAAAAAAACCCAAAAAGATCTTTTGAATTAACCCAGCAGCATCGTGCATAACCGGGTCATCATTATCATCATACAGGCTTTCACAAATAGTTAACTTCTTAATTTAAAGATGATTACAAAACAGTATTGCTCTCAAATAGAAATGTATATATTTGAATCCTAACTAAGCTAAAGCAGGAAAGCATTAGTCTGATTCTGTTTTAGAAAAGGTTCATGTGATGTTCAGTCTGTTTTATCTGTAACTAACTTCCGTACCTTTAGAAAATTCTTCATATATATATATATATATATATATATATATATATATATATATATATATATATGTGTGTGTGTGTGTGTCAAACCATCTAATTTGTAATTTTTTTTTAATGCTTTTACCAGCTGGATGTAATTATTGCTGACCTGGATGGAGGGACTATAAAGATTCCTGAGTGCATCCACCTGTCTTTACTCCCTGAACCTCTTTTGCAGCAAACACAGTCTATTCTGTCACTGGTAAGCATTTAGAAATACTCCAGAACTTACATTGTTTTCTCATTTAGACCTAGTTATGGGCCAGTTATGTCACTGTTTGTAAAAACAGCTAAGATGAAAATGAATAAAATAATTATTCTGTATTAGGTGCTGCACCCTGATTTGGAGATTGCAGACAATGCCTTCCCTCCTCCACGCACAGCCTCCTCCAACCTCAAACTCCTGGTAAGCGAGCTTCATGACCTAACTGCATTCATGACTCTTAAGTTGTCTGATTATTGAGGGCAGACGGCCTCCTGTTCCCCTCTGATGGAGGGCAGGCTGCTCTTCTCAGAAATAGTTGCTTATCAGGAGCAGTGAGTGCATATTACCTTAAAGACAAACATACCTATTGCATAATTATCAGTTATTGCGTTTCACTGCATTAGTGGCATACTTGTTTGATGATTATGTGTATTTTTGTGTTCCCTGACAGGACAAAGAGGTGAGGGCCGTCTTTCTCAGGCTGTTTGCACAACTCTTCCAGGGCTACAGGTCTTGCCTGCAGCTCATCCGAATCCACTCAGAGCCCGTTATCCACTTTCACAAGGTGAGGTTTTGTTATCATGGAATTTCCAGAGGCAAAATTGGGGAGAAAAATCGAAATTTCCAACATACGTCCTTAAATAAACTTGTTAAGCAATTTCTCTTGGTAAAAAACACGGCTCCTTTAATCTGCCGAGAATGTTTAGGCGAGCAAAGTGGGTGGATTTACACACAGACCTGACAGATAAACTTGTCAAAGTTGTATAATGTTTGTGTTTGTGTGAGTATGCCTATTATTTTAAATAGGTTGCGGGGGGTTCTATGACTCTTTGTCGATGCTATCTTCTTGTTTACCCGGGCAGAGTGCCGTATGAATTGTATTAGGTTGATCGTTTTGTTTTGTGTCAAGACTTGCTGTTTGTTCATTTCTGTGGTATCTCCATGGTAACCCATTTGCACAGCATCCTTAAAGTACCCCACATGGGTCACATTATCAACCAAAGCTGTGCCTGGAATCTCTGAGCCGAGTGTTTTATCTCCTCAGCCCACAAGCACAAATAATTACACAAGAAAATTCAATTCATTTGCATGCAGTCATTTATGATAAGTAGATTTATTTCTCCTTTCTTCCTGCTAAATAAGTTACCCATGTTTTAGTTTATAAAAAACCTCATGCAAAGATTTTTCTTTTTTTTTCTCAAAGAAATATTTGATCACATCTTAAACTTACTGTGATCAGAGTGCTTGTTTTTGAGTCTGCTGTAAATCTCTCTGAGTTGGATCGCACTGCTGCCATCTGTGTTGAATTGAACCTCCTCCAATGCTGACATTTTCCAGACAGCCTTCTTGGGCCAGCGAGGCCTCATTGAGAACGATTTTCTGACCAAGGTTTTGGATGGCATGGCCTTTGCTGGCTTCGTTTCAGAGAGGGGTCCGCCTTACAGAGCCTGCGATCTCTTTGACGAGGTATGGCATCACCGAACACTAAGCAGGGGTTTAAAGAAATTACTGTTTATGCAACCCTTTTGTAATGTTTAGATACACTGTTCTGCCGAGGTTATTTCCATTTCAATCACATTTAGTTCCCTTTTTACTGCCTTTGTCAAGAGTTGATTGAATTGATTTGTTCTGCATGAGCTTCCAGCTTTCATTGTCTTTCCTTATGCTGTCCCTGACAGCTGGTGGCCTTAGATTTTGAGAGCTTTAAGGAAGAGGAAGCAAACCCCAGCAAGCTGCAGAAGCACATCAGGGAGCTCTCAGAGCAGCTCTACAGAAACGTAAGGCTTATTGAAAAACCTGATTAATTCTTTCTCCTATTATAATAAGAATCCACGCTGAAGAACAGCTTACTCTGTAGCTTTACATCAGGTAACCGCAATGCGTTTTTTGTAGGAGAATCCGAACCCTCACATGGCGTTCCAGAAAGTGCCTCGGCCATCTGAAGGATCCCACCTGCGTGTGCATCAGGTACCCTTCCCGCTGCTCGACGATGAAAAGGTGGAGAAGATGCTGCATGAGGGTGTGGCGAAACACAGCACCACTCCTGTTTCTCCTCGATCGGAGAAGAAGTGTGTTGTTCCTGCTGGACCACCTGTTGGTATGACCGTCATTAAAACCTCTAACAGTCAAATTCATGTTTTTATTTCCCTCCAGTCCTTTTTCTATGTAAAATAACTTTATTTTTGTTTTCTTAGTGCAAAGAAGAATAGGGAATAATTCAGTTATACATTATTTTAGAGGAAGAAGAGTAAATATTTGTTTTTCATGTGCTTTTGTCTAAATGTTATGTCCTTTCATTCAAATGTATTTTCTTTCTTTAGTCCTGTCCCTTCTTTTACATCCATTCTCCTTTTTTCCTTCATTCTGTTCTTTCAGTCCTTTCTTCCCTCCTACTATTCTTCTCCTTTCTTTTCTTCCCTCCTTGTGCTTTATTTTATCTCCTTGCTCATATTGTTTCTATTCTTCCTTATTCCCCCATACTCTCAATTTCCTTCCTTCCTTCCTTCCTTCCTTCCTTCCTTCCTTCCTTCCTTCCTTCCTTCCTTCCTTCCTTCCTTCCTTCCTTCCTTCCTTCCTTCCTTCCTTCCTTCCTTCCTTCCTTCCTTCCTTCCTTCCTTCCTTCCTCCCTTCCTTCCTTCCTTCCTTCACATCTTCCATTCATATTTAAAGTTAGTTAGATTTTTTCAAAATGACTGTTTAGAGTAGCTTTGTTCTTTAACCAGCTCTGATTTCCCTTTTCTTCCTTTCCAGTGTCCATCATGGGCAAATGTGGCTCCGTGTTTAACAGCGCTCGCAGGCTGGAGGTGGTGAAGAGCTGCATTTCCTTTATCTTTGATAACAAGACCCTGGAGACTGAAAAGGTGATGCACGCAGTCTTTCAGCAGAACAGCTAATCGGCTTTTAAAGATGCTCATTAGCCGGGACCGTCTTTCCTCCGAGTTACGCCACACAAAAAAACAGTTACTAAGCTGTAAAAAAAACTCTCCTCCTTTATTCCTGTAATATGTCCCAGCTGGCATTCAAGCACTGGATTAGATACTCTGGATCATTCATCTGCTCATTTTGGATAAAATCCCAGATACAATTTCTTTATTAAATTGATAATATAGCATAGGCGTTATTCAGTTTGTGTTGCATATTTTTTTTTCTTGCTCTGTATAATATCACATTTCCTGACTGTTGCCAGGTGCTTTATGTATCCCAGTTGTTTCATATAGGTGTTGTGTAACCCCTGCCTGCATTTTTATGCACAGTAAAGGAATGCATAAAAATTCATTCCCTAAACCCTTCAGGAGAATGTAAAAATAAAATGGTCAGTAAAATACCATAAGCTGTAGAGCAGCTCAATGTAGGCATACTTTACTAATAGCATAATCCATTTTCCCCCCAGAATAACTATTTTTACCAACTTTCTTTTGCAAACTATGGACATAAATTGCATCTTTTTCTGTGGGTTACTTACCAAATCACGTTTTTCTCCACTTTTGAACCCCATCCCCCCCCATGTAAACAGACCCTACCTGCTGCCCTGCGTGCCCTGAAGGGAAAGGCAGCTCGTCAGTGTCTGACGGAGGAGCTTAGTGTCCATGTACAGCAGAATCGAGCCATACTGGACCACCAACAGTTTGACTACATCGTTCGAATGATGAACTGCGCCCTTCAGGTGAGTTGCTTCGTGGTAAGAGATTTGTACACAAGAGAAGGAATTTTCACCTGGAGTGGAAAGCATCACAGTTTCAAGATCTTTATTAAAGAATTAAACCAAACTGTACTTTCTGATCTAATTTATTTTACTGAAAGCTCCTGCTTGTACTCCTGGTGCTCGGCTTATTTAGGCCCAGGTCGCAGGGACAGCAGCCTCAGCAGAGACATCTCACTTCGTACACACTTTCCCCATCATGTTCTGGGCCTCCTCCCGGTGGGACTTGCCTATAACACCTGAAGCAGATGTCTGAGCCGCATGTGCTTACTGCTCTCGATATTGAGGAGAAGCTCTACTCTAACTTAGACTTAGAGAACTTTTATTGTCAATTTTCGTCTTTGTACAACTCCATTTCCTTTTCTTAAAGTGCAGCAGTCTTTTGCAGAATGACCAACCTCATCCCACTTCCTCTAATAGAGTGTCCAGCCATCCTGCAAAGGAAGATCATTTATGCCTATTGGATTTTTTTTTTTTGCAGATTCCATTACCTTATTTGACGGTTAAAGCCTGAATCGACCCGTAAATAGAGACCTTCTCTTTCAGCTTCCTCATCACCGCAAAGAATCACTGCAGTGTCTGCATAAAGGGAGCAGTACTCCCGCTCCATTCTCCCCTCACATGAACAGAACCACAAGATTCTCCACTCCAGGCAGGAATTCTCCTCCAACCTGAAGAAACTACCTTCTGCCGGTTTAGAACAATGGAGTCTGAGTTGGAGGAGCTGATCCCTGCTACTTTGGAATCTGCAGCGAACTGCTCCAGCTCATGCTGTAGGTCTTGGCAGGAGGGAGCCAGCAGAACCGCAAAATTTGCACAAAGAAAGGACAATATCCACTAGTCCCTAAACTAAACTCCCTCCAGCCCTGGGCTGCTTCTAGAAATCATGTCCATAAAGGTCATGGGGACATGCTGACCCAACCTAGCTCTCAGTACCTCCCATGGGCGAGGCTTCTACTAAGAGAGAGTCCATCCTCTCACAAGGAGCTGGATTCCAGAGCCTATGCTGTGCGTAGAGCTGAGCTTACCTGTCACTAGTCGGTATTGCTCAACCTGGAATTTACGGTGTTCATTAAGCTCTTTGTACAGTTTAGACTTAGATTTAGACAACTTTTATTGTCATTTTGTAAACACAGAGTGTATACAACAGAAAATGTTGTTTAGTACAGCTTTCAAGACAGTAAATGAACATTTCTATCAAACCTGAATCAAAAATATCCAAAAAATACTTTAGCATTGATACCATACTAGATTAATATCCATTAATATCGAGATTAGGGCTGCGACTAATAATTATTTAGCAAATCAATTAATCTGTCAAAAATTTTTTTTATTAATTCATTAATATTCAGATAGCCAAAGGTTCCCTGAAGGTTTTTTCAAGTTAAACCAGGTGAAAATAAACTTTTCCACTTGAGGAGTTCTGGATAAAGGATATTGACCGACGAAAGCATTTTTTTTTCATCTTAAATGCAAATTTTTTATGCATTTTTTTAAACAATTTTTCTATTATTGCTTCTTTAAGTGCGTCGCTCTGTCGGCTAAAGGCATGCTTTAGAGTCTCTATACTCCAATTAAACATTAATCGATTGTTATATTAGGTGACCATTATTTCAATAATCGATTAATCATGAAAAATCCGATTAATTGTTTCAGCCCTAATCCGGATACAGTGTTTGGATACCCAAACTTTTCAGAGTATTAATAATTCTGAAAAAGGTTACCATATCATAAATGTTTCAATGAGGGATTTTAAAGAATGTTTCAATTTCAAATTTTTAGGCAAGCTGCTGAAAAAAGACATGATCTACAGCGAAACGTAGGAAAAATAATCATTTAACACACCGTAAAGAGACTGATGGGGATTGTTTGTGCCCCAGATTTTTTTAATGGTAATCTTTTTTTTTTTTTTCACGTCTGTTTAGGTCAGAGGTGGGCAATTCCAGTTCCTGGGGGCCGGTATCCTGCAACTTTTAGGCTGCGTTCACACTGCAGTCCTTGATGCTGAATTCCGATTTTTTTTTGCAAAATCCGATTTTTTTGTGTTGCCGTTCACATATATGTGCTCTCCTGTGGAAGTGCAGTCCTACAACCCAAGTGTCCTGCATGCGCAGTAGAGGACGCAATGACATCACAGACCAGCGTGCTCTGTGTTTACGGAAGTAAACATGGATGGTATTGCCGGAGCGCATCTAGCGGTCTTTCCCAACCATAAAAACACAATCTTTTCAATATGGTTAAACATAAATAATCATCTGCCATGGTTGTTGTTTTTATTGCCGCTTCTGCGCAGCAAGACGCAGAATAGTGACCTTTGTCGGGTATTAATGATGTTCAGGTCGGATGAATCCGACCTGGTCGTTCACACAGGACCACATAGCCAAGTGGCCTGGGTTGAATTAGAAAAAATCGGATCGGTGTTGTTCACACAGCCATGAAAAGATCAGATCCAGGTCGCATGTGGGAAAAAAAATCGAATTTGGGTCACTTAAGGCTGCAGTGTGAACATAGCCTCTGATCCATCCTCGGTCCAACACAACTGAATCAAATGGTTGAATTACCTCCTCAGTATGCATTCAGTTCCTCCGGAGTTCTCTCAATCATCTAATTACTTGAATCAGGTGTGTTAAAACCAAAAGCACATCTAAAAGTTGCAGGATACCGGCCCTCCTCTGGTTTAGGTACCAGGCATTTAGTAAGGAATTAGCCTCACACTATCTGTGGAGGGAATATAAATAGAAGATGCTGTGGCCAGTAATTAGTTTCATATTCAGTAAATGAACATTTCTATTCCATAAAGTGAAGCAGTGATCAAATGTAAACAGTGTGGGAGAAGAAAATATGGTCCAAAAAACATATTGATATGGACGATCAGAGCATTGAATATGTATGGTGCAAATATGCAGTATTTTTGGTTTGGTGTTAACAGTTTGATGCAGAGTCTGTGACATTATTTATAGTTTTCTCAAAAGTTCAGCAGTCTGATGGCGGTGGGGAAGAAACTGTTGCAGAATCTGCTGGACCTGCACTGAATGCTGCGAAGCCTCTTCCCAGAGGGCAGCAGGGAGAACAGTCCATGGTGGGGGTGTGAGGGGTGATTGATGATGTTACGGGCTCGGACACGCAGCGCTGGGATGAAATGCCTTTTATGGAGGGAAGCACTTGATAACAAGAGTTTTAATTGTTGATTTAATTCAGTCTTCTATGTGGCGTTCTCTAATTCTTTACCATGTGCTATGAAGCTACATGTTCTTCAAGCTATATTAATGTGACTGTTCAGACATTTTTACATTTCAGCCTTTTCTTTCACCAGACTGCTTGTTTGTCGTCTCCTTTCGCCGCAGTTCTTTTGCCCCCTGTAAAGGTTAAAGAAATGTTTCAGGCAGCCCATAAGGAGTCATGAAAATCAACTTTTCCACTGGAGGAGTTCAGGATAGAGGAAATTGACAGACGAGTCATCTAGACCTTACTCACCCTCAGCAGGGTCTTTACTAGTGGTCCATCTTTTACTGCCCTGAATCAGCTCATTCCAGAGGTTGAATTCATCTAGAGATGTTCTTACAGAGTGCAGTTTTTATGGGGGTAACTCGAGATTCCATGCATTTCTTTTCCCTCAGAAAATAACGGAATGTGAAGAAAACATGCAGGTCTGATAGATGAGTCATTTATCTAAGGAGTCATAGCAAAATGAACTCTGTCAGTGCAAGAAATGTTTAAAAAAAAAAGGATTCATGTTCATGTGTTCTGTATTTTCATGTATAATAGATCATTTTATACATGTTTACACAAAGCCTTAAATCCCTTGGTTATGACTTTATTATTATACAGAAAATAAGGTTAAAAATGCAGAAAGGTCTAACTTAATATCCATACTCTGGACAGAATTTAACACCATTTTCAATAACAGCGGGGGGAAAATTAGAGACAAATATATTTTTGATATTATATATATATATATATATATATATATATATATATATATATATATATATATATATATAAACTCCTTTTTTAAATCTCAAAATGGAGTATGCTTTTTCAGCAAAATTACACATGCTAGTTAAGAAGGAATTGAAATAAACAGCCCAAATATTTGACAATATTTGAAGCTAGCCAAAATTGTATTATTTATTGAGCAAATAATCCACAAATCTGAAATAAACGGTAGCTAAAATATGCAAACAACACTTTAGCATTGATACCATACTAGATTAATATTGTATCCAAATTAGCGCTGCAACTAACAATTATTTAGCAAATCAATTAATCTGTCAATAATTTTTTTTGATGAATTCATTAATATTCGGATAGTGAAGGGCTCATTAAAGAAGATTTTTTTTTTTAAGTTAAACCAGATGAAAATAAACTTTTCAACATGAGGAGTTCTGGATAGAGGATATTGACGGACGAAAAAAAAATCTTTTTAATCTTAAATGCAAAATTTTTATGCCTTTTGTTAATTTTGCTATAATTGCCGTTCTAAGTGGGTCGCTCTGTCAGCTAAAGGCATGCTTTAGAGTCTCTATACTCCAATTAACAATTAATCGATTATAATATTAGTTGACGATTATTTCAATAATCGATTAATCAGGAATAATCCGATTAGTTGTTTCAGCCCTAATCCGGATACAGTGTTTGAATACTGAAACTTTTCAGAATATTATTATTTCTGACAACGCTGACGGAACATAAATGTTTCGATGATTTTAAAGAATGTTTCGACTTTAAATTTAAAGGCAGGCTGCTGAAAAAAACGATGTGAAAGTGAAATGTTTTTTATTAAGTCTGTTTAGGTACCAGGCATTTTGTGAGGAATTAGCCTCACACTATCTGTGGAAGGAATATAAATAGAAGATGCAGTGGCCAGTAATTAGTTTCATATTTTGCGCTGACCTCTCCTTCAATGCTCAGAAAGAAATCCTTCAAGCACATCTGTGTTTGCGTGTGTGACGTCCGCTGATAAAAATGTTAACGACGGCTCGTGTCCTTGTTGAAATTTCTGGAAAGTGTGTTAACGCGACACATTGATCCGCGATGATATCACCGTTCCGAGGCCAATCACAACATTTGTCGTGAGCTGTCTGCTGCGGGTTAACATGCCGGCCCCCCCGGTTGTTAGGATTTGATACCGTTTCCCATCTAAAGGTTTTCACAGCTGCAGGAAGTGACCTAACAGTTTACAGCAGTCTAAAGGTTAGGACATTACAATCAGCTTCAGTTATTCCTTGTCAATACTTCTTTTATTTGTTTTAGTCTCTCACTAAAAAATGTTGTTGACACATGATCAGGAATGAATTGATGTTGCTCATTTTTCCTGTTTAGACTGTTTTAATCACGATCTCTGCCATTAATCAGACGCAGCGCTGACTTTCGTTTAGGCATTTACTCATTTCATTACACACTAATTAGTTTGTTTGTGCGACTGAGTGTGTGTTTGTGTACACACAGGTCAGCAGCACAGCTTTTAGAAATTAAAGTTGTGCAAGCCATGTGGGGGAATGAGCCCTGCTGTGGATGTGTCGTGGCATCTCAACCATTTCCTGTCAGATAGGATTATGAGCCCTCTGCGCTCTTATGGCCAAGGGCCTCATGATGGTGCTCAAAAAAAAAAAACCCAGACTGAAATGCAGTTTACAGTGAGGCGGGAGGTCCGTGTTCATGGGGGATGCAACAGTCCATGAGCTCTGTATGGCTGGAGCAGAGCACACGTTAAACACAGATGTTCATGTCTGTTTTTTTGACCATTGTCCTGTAATCTAATCCCTATCAACATTCGAACTCTGCGTACCGGACTTAGAATGCATTCAGCATTTACTTTATGAGATTTATACGTGATTTAGATGGCATACGGGTCTCCTGCTGTGAGAACAGGGCCCCTTTCTGCCTCATTGGCCTTGATGGAGATGACCTTTATGTAACGTGGTCACTGGGAATTTTGGCCCGATCTCATTCCCATAACTTTTCCTCTTGGATATTCACGAGAACATGAAAGTTTTATATCTCTGTTAATCGTCTTTAATGCTAAAGAAAACGCATTTCGAAGAAATCTCATGGTTGTTATGGATGCAGACGGATATTCTGTAATTGTACTCTGAAGGGCCAATTTATTTAGGTTGACTTTGCTGGAGCTGGCTTGAACCTCCACCTCTGCCTTCAGGGTCGCCTTATTTCCTTTGGCCTAAATTCAAAAAGATGCTGGCAAAGGGAATCAGAGCTTTTGGTCATCAAGCCATTGATGCTGTGGCGGAGCTGTAAAGGGCAACATTTGAGTCCAGTTCCAGTCAAACCAGCTGGCAGTGAGACCCAGGCTCTCTAACTCCCAGCATTATATCCTGGTTTATTGTAAAATAACTGCCTTCCCACCTCTGAACTGAAATTCGTTAGATTAGAATTCGTTATTTATAATTACTTAGGAGCGGGTCTCGCAGCCATGGAGGCAGACATCTTTGCGCTACGGCAGCGCAGAGCCAACAAACTAGCGATTGCGAGATCGCCCATTACGCTCGAAAGTAACTACGGCAAGTTGAGAGAGATGAACTGAGATGGTACTGAAATCTATACCCTACACAGACTAATTAAAATACTATCTGTAAAATTAACTATGTAAACAAACCTCATCACTTGAGAAGGTAGGTGATGCGGACGTCATGGAAGACATTTTGTCCCGTAACGCTCGCCGTACTGTTGGGGGAGAGAAGCGGTGGGGGGGAGATGTTCATGTTGCTGCGGTCTGCAGTCTGGACGTTAGATGTCGCTGAAAATTACACACTGTAGCTTTAAAGTGCATCAGAAATATAATCCATTATTATTTTTAATGCTATTAAGATTTTTTTTCTACTTTAATTAAACATTGGAGAAATAATTATTTACCGCACTTTCACTCTTTCAATATATTATATTATGTCATTTTTCTTGTTCTTGTATTTTTCTCTTAACCCTTTATAGGGCACTCAGTAAAATACTTTGAATTTTAAAGTATTTCACCTCCAATAACACCCTCAGGTCAACAGTGTTATTAGAGGACCTTATAATTAAAACCTTATTACTTTTTTAACATTTAAAAAAGGTACTTTTATTTTAAAAATCTAGGTTAGTGTAATCAGTAATAGTCGCTTGTCCTAATATGGTCAAATAAAATTCACAGTGCTTCTATAAGAAATTCAGGGGGGAAAAGTGCTTAAAGGAAGAAACACATTTTTCTTAAAAATAACCCTCAGAACATTAATACTGACGTAGGAAGTTATTTTTTAAATTCAGTTTTAACTTTTTTACTGAGTTTATTAGGTTTCTAACTTTTATTTACCTAATTAACAGTAGGTAATATATCACACACACAGTAGGCAAGATTGCTGGTGGTATTTTATGAAGCAGTTACACTCAGGTTTCAGACAGGTTTGGACTCATGATTCTGCCTTGTCTTCTGCAAAGTGGTGTTTGTATCCAAGTTACCAAAAAATTGATATCTTGGAGGATAAATTATTAAGTACTTGGAGCTACCATCAGTGCATAGAAACCTGCGTTGCCTTCCCTTTCCTCGATAGAAACTGCATTTATTTTGTTACACTGGCCTCTAATGTCCCATCACTCTGACAGTTGTAATTTCATCCCACAGTTTTCTTGGAAAGTTCCACTTTTCTTATACTCACAAGAAGGAAGTTACTGCTTCTTCACATCCTGCATGTTTGCAAACACAGCCTCCTTTTTCTTGTTTCTTTTTTGTTTGCCTGCATACGTGTCAGAAAGAGAATAGCTCTCTTAGTCATTGTTGCCGTTTCTGCCCCAGGAGTTTCAGGAATTAGGAATAATGGTGAGATATCCAGTAAATAATGGAAGGAAATGAAGACAGCAGGGTGTCTTAGTCAACAGGCGTGCAGAGTGGCAATCACTTCTCACCCACCATTCTTGAAATCCCAAACAGGTTAACATCGTTTCCCCCCGCCACCATTCTGCAGCGAGAGGTACTATTGAACCTAGTGACAATCACTGAGCCCTTGTTCCATCTCAGTTTACAGCCGTCGCTCCAGCTAATCTCATGCCATGCCCTGATTTCTGTTGGCTGTGTTAGTTGACCTTTAGAGCTTCTGAGTTGCCTCTTAGAAACTCTGTTTGTATAGCTGATCATGCTTACTTTATAATTGTTAGAAAAAGCATTTCCCCCCCCCACACAGTTGTCTTTAGTTGTTTTTGTTTTTTTTTATGTCAGACTTGTATGTTTTTAGATCATCACCCTGAATGAAATATAAGCTGAATAAAACAAACTGGCCCTAATAATTGGTTTTACTACTCCAAAACACTTGCAATGACATATTTCTGTGGGAGTTTTTGACTATGCCATATAGCAGGGACTTAATGGCTAAAATCTTTTGCATTTCATAGTCTATCAAATGGAATTAGCTGCAGATTCTGCTTGTTCAGTCCATTTTGTTTTTTGTTTTTTTCTTGAACTAATCCTATGTGGGTATCCTTGTGTGTTAAAGATAATTTTAATGGTTCCATGTATTGCAGAAAATCATCTAGGTCGTAAAAAACAACAAAGCAGCCCCAGACCATCGTACTAACAACACAGCGTTGGACTGTCTGTATGATTTTACATGTTCTGAAATGCTGCTGTTTAAAGTGATACACATCTTCCAGAGAGGAAGATCTTGGCATCATCTTTACAGACAATATTTTCCCCAAGTCTTCAGGATCATGAAGATGCATTTTTTTTTTTTTTATGACACTAGTGGAACTAGTGGCTGACAGGAAAGGGGGTATGATAGAGGTAGAAAGACAAAGGACCACAGGTCGGATTCGAACCCGGATCGACCTCGTCGAGGACTAAGGCCTCTATATATGAGTCGTACATGCTAACCACTGTGCCACCTGATACATTTTTCCTTGCCAGTGTCAGTTCTGCTTTTATCCTTTCCTATGATGTGCAGTGCTTTCCACCCTGGAACCTTTCAATAGATATAACAGGTGTCTTTCTTATTGCTAATCCTAAACATGTAACATTTACTGTTGGTTCATGTCTGACTCTTCTATGTCCTGTTTCTCTCAGTCCTGTGCAGAAGGTTCCCGAAACAGCATTTGTAGCCTTTTTATGCTCTACAAGGTTTTTCCCTGCTGAACCCAGTGTTTTGGTAGACTGTAGGGGGCAGTGTAGGGCACAGAACACAAGCTCATGACACCACTCTACATGTAGAAGTAGAAAATGCAATCGTTTATTGCCTCTTCATGTAATCTCTTGTTGTCCATTTGTTAGTTATATTTATGGCTAACTTATAACACCCAACTCTATGTTTAAATTTGCAAACCGTCGGCAGTAAGATCTGTTCGTCTGTCGAGGGTCTATTTAAGTGTTTATAAGAAATAATTGAGATCCTTTTTTAAGTGATAAAAAGAAAATATTCTTTTTTTTTTTTAAAGAAACTTTGTGAGGCTGTCTCTATCTTTAGTATAACACAGGCTATTTTCAGTGCGAAAAACTTTACGTTTCTGTTTCATCAGGTTTTTTTTCTGGGAATTTGAGCAGTTTGTTAAATATTCACACTTTTTTTCTCTCTTGTTCCACTTGTTGTTCTGTTTGACTGTGCTCCATGAACTCCTGTGACCTGTGGCTTTGTTAGGGATGCTGGTAAACAAAGCTTTGGTGCCGCTCCAACAAGCTGGAACATTTCAACGCAACCCAAATAAGGAAAAACTTGCGACAAGTAAAACAGAAATTATGTTGACGGGGCCAGGCTTTCATGCGTTTTGGATCTTCTTACTCGGAACATTGTATCATCAAGAATGAGTGAAATGGGCAGCATTCCTTTGACTATATCTCCTAATTGTATCTCAGTATCTGGGAACTGCAGCTTCTGAAAGTTTGCATTCACAAACAGTGCAGAGAAATTCTCAACATTGCTTTAGATGAAGGCTGATGCCGTCTGCGAAGACACGCTGGGGGTCATGAGGTTTGGTGGCAGGTCAGAAAAAGGGCTGCTGTTTTCAAGGGGTCTTAAATCAAGCTTCCTCTGACCATTTCTTTTCAGCAAATAAATCCCAACACAGCTCACCAGAGATAAAAACCAATTTCCTGTTAGTCAAGTACTTTAAACCCCAACATATGTACTTTCTCCCATTTTTATCCCCTTTATGTTGTCTCTGTACAAAAAGTTTAGTTTGGGCCCCTAATCCTCTCTACTTTAAGCCCCTTAATTCACCATTCATCTGTCTCAAACAGGCACGTCTTCTTTATAAATAGTAAAAGCTCTCTTTGTAATTGTTGCAGCCTGATTGATGTTCTGGATAATTTAATGGACAAAATATTTGGATTTCATGGAACATTTTGTCATTTATTTGAATTAGTCTCATATGACGATCTGGTTTAAGAATGTTAAGGCCGACATTGTCAATAATCTGACAAAACAATAAAAAATAGCTCTTACAATTGTGTCAAGGAGGGGATTATATAAGTGTATTGAAAGCACATGGCCTAATAATGGAATTGAAGAGACCAGAGTGAGAGTTTTGGCATTCCTTTCTATGAGGATCGCCCAGATTTTTTATATAACATACTCTGTGAAGATGGATTGTTTGCACATCAGGTTTCTCCTTAAATCATATCTCCATGATGCTAATTTACTGCAGGTGATTAGTTATCCACTTGGACTTGGCCTTTTTTGTAGGTCTGGTCCAGGAATATGGAGTTTATCTTATTAGGTTAAGCAGAACTGATTGCTCTTCAGCCACCGTCTGTCTAACCAGTGAATGAGATCATTGCTTCTATGTTTGCAGCTCGACTGATGAAAATATGAAGATTTTGTAACATCTCTGCTGTTTTGTCTCACATTGAGTCTCGTCTCTCCTGCAGGACTGCTCTACCTCAGAGGAGTTTACAGTAGCTGCTGCCCTGCTGCCATTGTCAACAGCCTATTACAGGGTAAGGAAACTCCTTAAAAACAATAATGCATGTGTTGGCACGCTAGAGAATCAACCTACAGTGTAGTAGTGTTTATTGTCTTTCATTAATGTGCACTATGTTGGCTAAATGTCTCCACGGCTCTTCGAGTTTGATGGTGTTACCAACTTAAAATGTGTAATTTGGTTCAAATAAGGGCTCTAAAGTTGACTGATATTTGGGCATGTGAGCCTGGAAAAGTCTGGTATTTCAAATAGAAAAAGAGAAGGAACCCTGAAGTGTGATGGAAAATCTCCTGGGGAGGAACAGCTGTTTTAACCTGTGACCTTTGTAGATTTTCCAGTATGCACATAATCAGCGCAGAATGTTAAAGCTCCCACAGGGAGGTATCAGGAACAGACCATGGCCTTTGATTCTTAAAGCATAACATTGGTGCGGTAGAGATCGAGCTTTCACCACAACAAGGTCCTAATAGCTTGGTTTTTGCCATTGCCACATAGACACAACCTGCCCCACGGGGCTTTTGGCAGATACAAGGGCTGTGTTGGACCTGACCCTGCTGTCCCTCACCATATGGTTCAGCTTCATGCCACTGGCTGATGAGACGTACCATAAAAAGCCATAGCGTTCTTATTTTTGCGCCCCCGGGGCTTCCAGCTTGAAAAATTTGTCAAAATTGTGAGTCTCCAAGCTTATTTTGGTAAACCATGTAACAATTACACCCTAAAAAACACAGTTTATATTTCCTAAACATATTTCTGAAGATAACTAAAGTGCAGTTTCCCACTGTTTTAAAGGGAAGATTAGGAATGATTTACAGCTCATTGGAAGGAGTTATGGGCAGAGAAATGTGTTTCTTGTTTTGTTATATAAAGAAGATTGAAATCTTCGACAGGTTCTACCAGAAAGGGTGAAAAATAAAGTACGATCAGAAAGAAAATTTGCCAAATACCCTTTACTCTGGGAGGTAATGGGCTGAGAAGTGATGAACGAATATGACATCTTTGCTAAAGCTGTCATATTTGAAGGGGGAAAAAAGGCATGCGTCACCCTGACACCTCGCCATTGGCTCCTCATTCTTCTCAAATGTTTGTAGGCATTTTTCTTCTTTTTTTTTAATATTCCTGTCCTTAGAGTTCTCTGAGATTTTGGTGTGGGTTTTTTTTCCCCCGCAGAATAATCTACCTAATGTGGCTAAAACATGTAACTTAATAGCACACTTGCATGTTGCTTCCCAATACTTCCTGCTTTAGAAGATGTTGAAAAAAATGAAAACACATCATGCTTTCAAATACTTCCTATCAGCAACTGGTTTTGCTGCAGCCCATCATATCCAAAGTAACAGTTTCAATATATTTGTAGTTTAATAGCTTAGATGTGATAATCTAGCGGTGCAGAAACTTTTTTTTTTTTTTATTAAAAGATTTCAACAACAGAACATTTTCAGGTCAGTTTTGCAGGTTAGAGCCAAAGCCTGGCAGAGAGGGAGAGGAGAATGAAAGAAAACTATGACAACCATGTGCTTTACCCTTATAGGCTATATGAGGAAGGTAAATAGCAGAGAAAGCTTAAGTAGGAACAGAAGCTCTAAACATGTTACTAAAAATATTTGAACACAAACTGCAGGTCAGTGACAGGTGAGCTTCTTCAGTGACAGACTGCTGCACCCTAAATGCACCAGGGAGCGTTATCATAGATCCTTCCTTCCAGCAGCTGTAAGACCTTATAACCATCACTGTTTCGAACAACCTCAATAAATTGTTCCATTCATGCTGATTTTTGCAGTTTCTGTCTTAGTCAGTTAAATAACACGCTGCTGTCATTTTTGCACATCTCTGGTGTTTGCAGCTCTGTTTCCACATATCCGTTATGGTGACAATGTCCACAGCTGTTATTGATTTTTTTTTTCTCCAGATACAGAGTATGTATGTTGTAAACTGTACAGTACAATTCTCTGTTTGTTTTATTTTCATATGTTATTTTTATACACTTTTCTAATGTGCACATTGTGTGATCACTCCTACTATAACCTTTTGCTGCTGTAACACCACAATTTCCCCATTGTGGGACAGTAAAGAGATTTTCTATTCTATTCTAAATGTAAATATTAACACAATATGAATGAACACATGCTTCCTAAAGACTATAGGAAGCACTGCAGTGGCCCCGATGCTCATTTTTAACAAAATTGTACTTCATTTTGTCTGCTGTTTCTGTGGACAGACGGAACTGACACCTGAGACTGATTGAACTAATCCTTCTTCATAGTGGCTGAGGCTGCATTAGCGCTGGTCCCTTGAAGTGCTTTGCACAACATTCTCTGCTGATATATGTACGTTTTCAGGAAAGAAAAAATCTATTTCACCAGGCACTCAAAGGAGTTTCTGATCCTGGGGGACGTCATAAAGACTTTGGATGGGTTATTACACCCAGCAGTCAACCTGGACAACTAAAATACTGGGTGGAGGGAAAAAAAGTGGTGTATTTGCTGGATTGTTAACCACAGAATTTCAATTACCTTGTTTTTGCCGTTATATAGAAAATATTGTGATGTAAAGAAGAAGAAAATATAATGGAATATGAACAGAAATAAACAGACTGAAAAGCATGACCCAAACAGCATCTGGATATCAAAACATAACCTGGAGAAACCAAAGTAAACATTGTACACAAAAAGAACACGAAATAGTAAAAGTAAAAAAAAAAAAAAAAGTTGTTTTTTTTCATATAGCTGTTAAAGGAAGTTCCCTAGCTTTAGAAGTCTGCTGCTCAGAGACTTTGGCTTGTCAGCTCGTTTGGTTTGTAGCTCCTGCAGCTAAGCTGTTGTTTCTTCCAGCTTTTCAACTAAACACTCTGTGAAGCAGCTGTTTAAGGATTGGTTTAGACAATTTACAGGGATCTTTCGACTTTGTTTGGAGGTGGGTTGAGAAGTACCTGCAAGCCGTGTGTGATTTACCAAAATCCCATGGAAGGTTTGGGAAGACAGGGATTTGTTCCAGAACCTTCAGACTAACCAGAGTTCAGAAAAGGGTCAGATTCGTCATTTTCTGTTGTTCTCCCTGACTGATTTGGTTTATGTGTCTCCACATTTGGACGTGCCATTTTCTGTTGACATGCTGTTTGCTTTTAATGCTGTCAAATTATCGTCATAATGTTACTACATCTTTTCCAAGTGCGGTTTAATGCCTGTCGGTGCGAAACTCTCCTCTGCTAAGGCACTCCTCGTCGGGTCAGATGTCAGACTCTGGTGCAGTTCTTGTTTGATATTCTTGGCCAGATTTTTCGCTGCCTCATGCTGTTTCCATACTCAGTAGTACCGTCGCCATGGTCCCAAAGTTTGCAGGTCAGGGAACGTGGGAAGCGTCTTCTCAAATGACCGTTCCTCAGATCCTACGCTACGGGTATACGCTGTTTAGCTTTATTGCTTCCCAGACGCTGACGCTGAGCTGACGTTATTGCTCAGGTTTGGTGTTTAGATGTCCTGCTTCTCCGTCTCTTGGGTCTCCCTTTAACTTTGCTTATGGGGATAATTTTAAAGTTTGTTATCAAAGTTTTTTCTTCTGTCCCTCCCAATAACAGTGGGAGAAACTCATGAATAATAATCTTGTGTAGAAGAATAAACAGAAAGCAACTAATCTCCATTACAATGTCAATGCAAACAGCCTCTTTATTTATCACTGTTTATATAACCATCTTTAATAGGTAGTAATAAAGCAATTATTTTCTTATATTTAGTTTCTCTAAACTTGTTGATTTCTTACCCTGCCTTTAAAAAAAATTATTTAAATGGTTCAACTTGAAAAATTCATAAACTCAAGCATAATTAATGTTAATAACCTCTGGAGGTATACCTTATACAGAAAAACAAGGACCTTTTCTACACCTTTTTATGTTTTACACTTTGTTTTTAGGCTGGTGGGTTTATCAGGAGATTAGCAGGTGTCCTGGATGGCTTGATTTGTTGTTATTCTGACCTTAGCAAGCTGATATCTCTGCCAACATGGAAATGTGTTTAACTTCAGCTTGATAATAACAGATTGAAAAGCTCATTCACATCTATTGCTCAACAAGAACACTTGACTATTAGCACTCGTGTTGATGGAGTTTATCCACAAGCTAATTTGTCATCCTACTTCGTCAAAGAGCTCTCTACATTGTCCTCACAGTGGATGGTGACGCACTCGGCAACCTTTGTCTATGCAAAATGCCCAGCTTTTGTCTTATCTGTTTGTTTTATTGCAACACATTTAAAAGTACTTGAATAGGATTTGCATTTCTTCTGGAATTTTTTTCTTCTTAATGCCTATTTTGTTATTCATAAATTATCACATTAAAATCCTTGAAAAAATGTTAATATCAGACAAGGATAAGAAAGCTGACTTGAAATGAAGATTTATTTGTTAAGGGAAGAAAGGAATCCAAACTAACCTGGCCTCGTGTGACAATATAATTCCTGCTCCCATTGAATCACGGATTAATTTTGCTTCACCAAACTTCTAGTTGTTCAAATTTTCTTCAGGAGATCAATAAGCAGATGTTTTAGTCCTTTCTTTCTACTAAATTTTCCTTGGTTTGTAACAAAGGGACACGTGGAAAGTTGCCAGATTGAAGGGATTGTTTTTGGTCAAACATTGATTCTCACCAAGGACTTGCACAGAATCAAGTGGCTGTTTTGTATCAGAAGATCAAGAATGCTCTAAATTCTTGCAAAACATGTAAATAATGTTGTTGCCTGAAGGCTTGCGACAGCATAGATATGACTTTCTTCTCCCAACATCGCTGTTCAAGTATCCACTTGTCTCAGTGGCGACACGCGTAATGTCTTTGTCTCTCTGCAGAGCTGCATGCATGTTTTGAGGCCATAGTCAATCACGCCGTAATGGTCTTAATCAGGTTCTGGAGTTCAAAACAAGATGCCAAAACCTGATAGCCTAATTCCTCTGACCTGTACACTCCTCTCTGCCCCCCACCCTTCTTGTTATTACTTCTTGTTTTTCACCCTTTTTCCCTCAAACCCGCATTCCTCCTCTCCGCTCGTCACACCGCCAGATGGGTCCCATGGTGCTGCACTCCCTCCTTCGCCTTCATCTCTTTGCCTTTACCTTCCTCTCCCCCCTCCCCTTTTTTCTGTCCTCCTCCTTGAACATCTGCCTGCTAAACACTTGGGTAAGCGTTGTGCATGATCCTCATCAATAAGAGAGGCTGACCTCGGTCAAATTGACCCAAGCATATCCGACAACTCAGAAAAGTACAGCCAGGCTGAATATAGACATGGCTGACAAATAACACACCCATACCCCCTGTACAAACATGGACACACACAACATCTGCTTTAAAACACTTTAAACACTCAGCTTACAGAGCGGTATGACTACATTTCTTCTTATAATCATGCTCCAAAACTTAATTGTGCAAAGTTTGACAGAGGCCACATATTCTCCAGACTCGAAGTCTGCAGTCCTTGCACAATGCTAGGCTTAAGCTGCGTTATAGCTTCCTTTTTATCAGCTCTAGATGCATTCTTGCTATTTATTCCAGCAGTCCCTCTGGCCTCCTTCCCATACTCACTTTGAGACAGCTCGCTTGGTTCCTCTGATAGCAAAGTGAGATAAATCATCTATCTTTCTGAGAGAGAACAGTTAATCTAAACACGCGCTCATTAATGTCATCTAAACATTGGCTTATGATCTACTGCAAGTGTGCACTCTGGTGGCCTGCGTCAGTCGTTTAGAGGCGCTCTAGATTTGAAGTAAGGGGATGTTTGGTGTTAGTTGACAGAAATCTCATACAGAAAGAAACAGATTTCGCTCTTTGCTGTTTTCAGTTGAAGGTTTTCTGTTCTTTTTTTTCAATAGCATTGAACGTTCTTTCTTTTCTCTTCCTTAAATGTCAAAATTGTTAAGTGCAGAAATAACACTTGTTTTGATAAGAGATTTTTCTACCTGGGCCGTGGATCCCTTCAGCTACTCTGGTGTTTCCAAAGGCCACCTAATGGCAGCACAGCTGATATTTCTCTCCAGGATGGAGTCACAACCAAACAGGAACAGAACAGATGAAGCTACCATGAGAAAAAGCAGAGAGCATAATGTTAGAGATAGAACTAACACATTCTGCAGAATCTTAGAACAGAAATAGAATCAACGAGAATGATAAAAAGGGGTCCCTATGCCCTCCCGCAGTCTAAACCTATAGCAGCATAACTATAGAGATAGCTCAGGATAACCTGAGCCACTCTAACTATAAGCTTTATCAAAAAGGAAAGTTTTAAGCCTAGCCTTAAAAGTAGACAGGGTGTCTGCCTCACGGACTAAAACTGGTAGTTGGTTCCACAGGAGAGGAGCCTGATAACTAAAAGATATGCCTTCTATTCTACTTTTAGAAATTCTAGGATCCAATAGCAAACATTAACACTTACCTGCTTCTCTGATTAATGCTGCCCGTTCAGCCTTTTTTTCTATTTTATTGTTTAGTTTAGCTGCACAATCCTGTGTTGGCAGGGTTTATGGTTGGGCCATTTTTAAATGGCTGCCTAAAAAATGAGCCCTTAGGTGGTAAAAACAGGAAATGCTGTCTGTGTCCTTTGGTCTCCTCAAAGCATTTTTTCCTAATGCTCCCTTAAAAACCTCTTCTGTGCTGATGAGTCTATTGATGCAATAGCATTGAATTTTAGTTGAGGGCACCAAAGGACAAGGGGCGTAATGTGGGAAAAAACAATAATATACAATGTGGGTTGACCTATCACATAGAATCCAAGGAGAGTACCTTCAAGTTTGTTGTTGTAACATAACTAGAAGTAGTGACTGCTCAATACTATTGTTTTTTAGTAGTTCTAAACAATTTTTACCTAGAAATTCTCACATCTTGCATTAGGTAAAAACTGTGCAACATCCCGCAACTATTAAACATATGTGCACCTGAAAGATGTTGTCATTGTATGTCATATTTGCAGCACATGTTTACGGTTTGTTCGATTTAACTTCACCGGATTCCTCATTTAAACCCAAACCAAGAGGGGAAACACCCCTACCTACTGTTCATTACATAAGGGAAAAAAAGAAAGCTACAACATGAATGACGTGCCTCCATTCGTTAATAAAACAAACAGGTCACGCATAAATGTCTTTGATAATGGTGTCATGGGTTATGTTTTCTAAGATTTAAATGTTTGCCCTTTCCCCTAATCAGTTTGCCAATTCAAAGAAATGTAGAAAGCAAACTGCTGACACCTCAGCTGACATTAAATCCGTGACGAATCATCACTACATAATGCCTGATCTGCTGCTCTGTGTGGTGGGATGAGAAAAACCTTTTTTTATGATTTAACTCATTTCCAAAAACTACAGTTTTTTGTTTTATTTTTTTAGTTTTAATCTTCTACTCTCACTTATCTGTTTTTGTTTGCCTTTGGAGAAAATCCTTAGATGGCTGTTTGTGCTGCAAAATTCTTAGATTACACATCAGAACCAACATAGGAATTTTTACAAAAATTAAAAACACTTTCATTCAGTATTCCTTAATCAAAAGCTGTGACTATCTAGTACATCTTTCCAAAGCTACTGCTTTTGATATACATCTAATTTATTGGACTGTCTCACCCTCATCTCCACTCGTGCTGAAACCTTCTGTCTCTTAACTTATAAACCCTGACATCTGTCTTTTAGTTGATTTCAGGGATCATTAGTTGAAATAGCTTTCATAATGTAAAACAAATTAACGGTCAAACAGAGTTTCTATTTTCCTCTTTTTATATATAGACAACATTAACAATAGTCTGCAATGAGTGTTTCTTTCACTGAATTAGCTTTTTTCCGCTTTAGCATTGCTCTTTGACTTACTGAAAAACACTGAGCATCGATTTGATGCTTATCTTTTAGTTGTTTTGTGTCTTTGGCAAATAGGAGGGATTTTCATGCTGTGTTAGGGGTTAGATGGATTTGTTTTATAAAATAAGGAGTAATGGGTTGTTTTTTGTCCCTGTTGAAGCATTATTGCAGTGATGAAGAAAAGGTTTAAAATATCACAATATGTATTTATATGTTTATGTGCAGCATGAAATCCAAACTGTATTGTGATACAAATCTTATGCCTAAACTTAACCCAAATTATGTAACAAGATTTAATTTCTAAGTTTTGTGGTTTTCTTCTTGTTTTGTTTTTTACATTTTATTTCACATTTCAATCTTTCAGGTGTGTCTTGAAATGATGCTGTTATACTTTTAGGAGAAAATGTAAAAACAAATAAAATAAGAAACCTAACAGATACAATAGGCTCTCGCAGCCTTCGCTGCTCGGGCCTAAAAATAGAAGTATAGCTTAGGGCTATAAGGTCAAAATGGAACACACCCTAAATAAAAAAGGACACTTCTAGATATTTGTTGTCAGCATATCCAATTTTTTTTTTTTTTTTTTAACCTAACATTTCTATTCGATTACTCCAGCTGTTCTGCAAGTAAAAATGTCCTTCCTAGAAAACTGTGGTGAGGTTCCTGATGATGGGATGACTCAGCCTCATGTTCACCACCTTAAAGCAAGAATGCTGTGAGGCGGGAATTAGGAGGCATACCTTAGTAACCACTGTTTGTTTTCAGGTGAAATGATTCACCAATAGACATTGTGGTCCCGAGCTTGAACATCAGTTTAGGAGTTATTGTTTTACTGACTGACTCAGACTGTTGTTTCCATTCTCTTTTTCTTATCCGTGAGCATAACCTGCTCTACCTTAGATGCTCTCATTACCCAGCAGAATACCAACCTTTAAACACCTTGAAATGTGCGCAAACGGACCTCAATCTGACGCGTCTGGTTTCCCCTCAAATTGGTTTCATCTTGGTTATTTAACTTTTAGGAGAAGATCGACGGGGGGCGTAGCTGTTGTGTAACTGTCCATCAGTGTGGCTTTTAAGCTTTTCAAGATGTTTAACCAGCACTTACTATTAAATACTCTTTTAGTGAACAACAGCTGAAGTTGAAAGTTGAAGCTGAAGTAAAAAAAAAAAAGAAATGAACTTTTCCATGGTTTAAATGTGGCATAGATGCGGATAAGATAATATTTGAAGCAGGGGGAATAATGGTTAACAAATGAACGGCTGTAAATTAGAAGGAAGATTTAGAAACTCGTTAAGGATGGCTCTGTGGGTGTGTAGCCATTAGCTTAGGCTCAGCCTGCTCTCCGTCTCTGGGAGTAGAGCTGTTTAGGTTATGTCTCTTGCACCCGCAGCACCCCCCTCTCGTTTTCCACAGCAAACGATAAAGTGATAATAGACCCAGTGGACTGAGTAAGACTCTGGGGAGAGAAATCAGAAGCTAATCTAATATCAGACTCGAGCCGTGCTTGTGGCCCTCAGGAAGGACGTCTGGTGCAGGTTTGTTTTCTGTTGCAGCTCATTTCTGCAAACACTGCCTCTGTTTTTCTCATGCAAGCTTATTTTCTTGGGCCTGCTCTGCCTTTCCGACCATACATTGTTCAGTAGTATAGAGCAACGTCGATGCTTTCAGCCGAGGACTCAATGTTCCTCTAAAGTAGTTGTTTTTTCCTTTTTTTTTTTTTCCGAGCCACAGCTGATAGGCTTTGCAGACCATTCTAATGAAAAACAACAGCTCTGTTTCCAAATCCAGCCTGACACAGAACGCCTGAGGGGTGGTATGTCTCTCCAATAGAAGTTATCTGTTTAAAAAGTTACGACTTGCATTGAATGATTGATTGATTCCTCTTTAAACCTCACGACTCTCCTCACTTTTTTTGGTTTCTTCATTTTAGAAATCTAGCTGACTCGTTTTACTGAGAGATTAACTCGGCCATTCTGGCTGCAGGTATTATTGGGTTTGATGATGACTTGCAGCCTAAGAAACCCTAAAAATGAAATCTGTAGCTGCTTTTATTATTTGTAATTGTTCCAATTGTCCTAAAAAATAAAAAATAAAAAGCTTTAAAGGTTTCATTCACATTTCAAATTGGGATGATAAACCAGTCGGATGATTAACGGATTATTTCCAAAGTCTGTTATTTATTTCTGAGCCAGAAGTTAGGCTAAAATTTCCCCCAAAAAACACTGAAAATATTTAATTTGAAGACATTTACTGTCAGACGTGTGTTCTGCGTATTTTTTTTTCTTTTTCCTGACATCAGCTCTGTTGTGTCGTGCAGAGACTGGCTGCTGGAGTGAACCAGTTTGCCTACACCTGCATACAGGACCATCCAATCTGGACCAACCAGCAGTTCTGGGAAACCACTTTCTACAGTGAAGTCCAGGGTCAGATCCGGACACTCTATTTAAACACCCCAGAAGAAAAGAGAGCCATCACCACCATCCCCAAGGTAAGCACGATATCTCAGCTGAGTCTTTCTTTCTAAATTCACACTAATGGTGAAGTAGAGTAAATTGAAACTCAAGCTGACTTAACTCTGACCTCAGCAGGATGTGGACCCCCCGTACCCTGCAGGTAAAGACGAAGAACAGACAGCCATGGACCTGGCTGCCGAGCAGCTGCGCCTCTGGCCCAGTCTAAGTAAGGAAAAGCAGCAGGAGCTGGTAAAGAACGAGGAGAACACCGTGTTTAGCCAGGCCATCCACTACGCCAACCTCATGGTTTACCTGTTGGTTCCTCTGGACACCAGCAAGAACAAACTGCTGCGCAACGCACCGGTCACCGACTGGGAGAGCGGCAGCAACAGCATTGTGACAAACAGGTCAGGATTTCATCCTTTGGAGGATTTCTTCCATTTTTGCTTTACAGTGAAATATTCCAGATAGTTAAACTGATTCTACGTAGAATCAGACAACCAGATTAAAAACAAAAATAGGTTTTAGTATAATATTTTTACATGAAGCAGACTTATTTCTCTGAGCTGGCATGCAATGCATAGTGGAGATACTACATCATCTTACCCTCTCAGCATCTGGGCGACTCCTGAAATAGATGTAAAACGATGGAATCCAAGGGAGTGTTGGCCTAGTGGTTAGAGCAGTGCACTTGTGCTCTAAAAAGGTTGCAAGTAACCCGGTTCAATCCTTTCAGCCTCCACTCTGGGTTCCTAAACTAAAACCCTTAACCCCCACTCTGCTCCACACAATGGCAGTTCACTGCTTCCAAAGGGAATGGTTCAAAATGCAGAGAGTGAATTTCCCCATTGTGGGACAATAAAGTGATTTAAAACAGAAGCAAGTCCACATCTGACTGAAATACAACAAAAGGAAGGTTTTTAGGCGGCCTAGTCAAAGTCCATACATAAATTCAACCAAGAGGCTTTTGCATAACCTCAAACAGGCTGTTCATAAGGCTGGTTTTCTGTTGTTTTGTTTTTTTTCCTATGAAACCAAACTGGATCCTTAGAGCGTTTGCAGCATTGCATTGTGGTAGCGTTATTCTTTTTATAAAACATGACCAAGTTGGAGCTTCAGTTCAGCTTGTTTTAGAGAATTTAAGGTAAAGCAATCAGCCTCAGCTGTAGGTAGTTTTTTAGTTCAGAGGATGTGAGTTTCTCTGTGACAAAGTGATGAAACGTCTGTGGGTGGATGTGGCCTAACTCACAGTCTACATGATACCTTCTGTTCAGGCCAAACAGGCGGCTGTATTTTATTTTATTTGTTTCCGACTTCGATCCTTCATGTCAGCCTCTGTTGCTGCTGCATAAAACAGAACTCGGCTTGTTTTCATCCACCTTCAGAGTTTTCTGGATGGTCCACCCTTGCATTTTATGGAGGATGTAATTTTTTATTTCAACAAGCGTGAGACAATGTTTTGGTTTTATTTTGTTCTGTTTATTTTTGGAAATGACAGAAGTGTTGCAGCTAAAGGTTTACTTATGTGGAAAATATTTGAAATGTTTTGTCTTCGATTTCTTTTTTTTTTTTAATTCCCAGACTTGTTTATTTCTCCCAGGGAACATTTCGATTTCCCCATTCTGTATCTGTCCAAAGGAAAAGGTTGCATCACTTTTTCATGTGAAAGAATCTCCTGGAATAATTCAGTTAGAACTATAAATCCTGCCATCATCACTTCGCTCATGGCATGCTGAACAACACTCGGCCATTCAATGCTCTTTATCCAGAGTGCATGTTATATGTGAAGCCTGTCGGTGCATGGCCCCCTTCCCTCTAAAGCCGCGGTTTGACCTTTGAACATAATTTCTGCAGCATCGCTGGTAGCATGGCGGAGAGCTTCGATACAGAGAGTGGGTTTGAGGACTCTGAGAGCAGCGACACTGCAAACTCTGTGGTCAGATTCGTTGCTCGATTCATCGACAAGGTGTGCACAGAGAGCGGAGTCACCCAGGAGCACATCAAGAGCCTGCACTGCATGATCCCAGGTGCAGCCTTCACACACTCAGTCACTGCTCAGATTCCCTCTGCTTTATACTCAGTACCTCTAGGATGCCTGCATCCACAGACATGAATGAGCCCATTGCCTCCTACATGTTAAACGGACATGTCAGAAAGTGGACATGTGGGCTGGTTGTGTGTGTGTGTGGTGGTAACTGATCCCCGTGTCTGACCCACAGGAATCGTAGCAATGCAGATGGAGGCTTTAGAGGCAGTTCACAGGGAGAGCAGGAGATTGCCCCCGATTCAGAAGGTGAGTGTGATGCTCTACATCCAGCTGTGTGGAAATGTTTGTGTGGAGGGCCTTTATAATTAAAGAAAAAATAAGAATTAAAATGTCAAACTAAAAAGGATCAATTAGAAATATTTCGCAGATAGTGTCAGGTGACTGTAAAACACTTTAGCCATGCAGTTTCCAGGTCGTGTGACCCATACCATGATGGTTTACCACCGTGCTTCACTAGGGCTTATGTGAATTAGATTTTAGTATTAGGACTAGTTCTGGGAAATTAATTTTATTTTCATAATAACTATGAAGGTACATTTGTGTCTTTATTATTCAGTTAAAAATAAGGTAGCTTCAATCAAAAAATATGTATTTTTAAAAAGTTAAAGTATTTGAATCCAAAAATATAGTTGAGACTCCAAAAATTGCATTTGAACACCTTTTTTTTTTTTATTGAAAATGTTCTCTTGGCTACGTTCACACTGCAGCCTGAAGTGACCCAAGTCCGATTTTTTTTTTTTTTTGCCCCACATGCGACCTGGATCTGATCTTTTCATGGCAGTTTGAACAACACAGATCCGATCTTTTCCAATCCGACCCAGGCCACTTGGCTATTTGGTCCTGGATCCGATACGAATCTGATTTTTTTCAAATGTGACCTGTGTCTAAATGTCCAGGTCGCATTCATCCGATCTAAACGCCATTAGAAGCCGACATAGGTCACTATTCTGGGTCTTGCTATAAAGAAACTGCAAGAAAAACAACAACAATGGCAGACAATAATGCGGAGAGCAGTATTTATGTTTAACCATCTTGAAAAGATTGTGTATTTATGGTTGGGAAAGATCGCTAGATGCACTCCGGCACTACCATCCATCTTTACTTTTGTAAACACAATACACGCTGGCCTGTGATGTCATTGCGTCCTCTACTGCGCATGCGGTACACTTGCGTTGTAGGACTGCACTTCCACAGGAGATCACATGCAAGTCGCATATATTTTAAAATGTGAACAGCAAAGCAAAAAAATCGGAATTGAGCATCAAGGCCTGCAGTGTGAACGTAACCCACGATCGAAGATCTTTTTTGTTTTTGGGCCTTACATGGGTAGGAGATTTGTGTCTTAATCATTCAATTCCAAAAAGTTTTCTCAATCATAAAAATATTTTCAACCGAAAAAAAAAAAAAAAAAAAAATTTTTTTTAAATGAATTAAGTTTTGAAGCCTGGAGTAAAATGTCTACATGCTTATGGTTATTACAAAGGCATTTTGAAATAAAATCACAATATTTGTTGAAAATAACCAATATTTTAGCCCTAAAAAAAGAGATTTGTCTGGTGTTGGTCAGGTTTTGTCTTATTGTAAAAATGTTAAGGTTTATCATCCTGTAGAGTCTGTCCTGATTTGGCATTAACTGGCTAGAAGGTGCAATCCTTGGGAGATCTGTTGTCCTGGCTGTGATAAAATCTTGTTCCTTGGGAAGGACATACTGTCTTAAATGCTACCAGATAGATGGGCAGCAGCAGTTGTTCCCCTCCGATCTGCATCGGCATTGTTATCTTTAGAAAGGATTTTACTCGCGTCACGACTATTGGTGCGTTTCATGCCTGCGATTGCTAAATTTATTCTGGTTTGCAGAGCACCAGTCTCATCCAGTTTTTGTTTTGTTTTTCCGGTCATCGTTGCACTTTATGTTTTGACTTGTGGATCCAGCTGTGCCCTACATCAGCCAGTTCTCTACAAATCACAGAATACGCTCGTAAAAATACGTAATACTATTACTGTCTAGGGAGCGGCTTGGAAACCAAGATGCACGTTCTGCTGGCCGCTCACGTGTCGGTGTGAGACCCAGCTTCCATTCTGGATATTTACAATTGCCAGAAAGCATGAAACAACAGACTCAATATTCAGGATTAGTCTGAATAAGTGGTGTTACAGCATTAAGAAGCTGTACTAGGTCACAGGGCTTGCAGATGTAATGAAGTACACAGGTCTCCCCTCTCTGTCCTGATTTCTATTCAAGGACAGAGGCTATAATTATCTCTGCGCCAGAGTTCAGGTGCTTTAGGTGGGCTGTGGCCTTAATGGGAAACCCTCTGATTGATTGGTTCCTCTTCCATTTTTTTTTTTTAATTGTCGACCAACATAATGTTTCTTTGGCAGCTCTGTGGGTCAAAAGGGCGTGAAGCAGAGAAGGATGCAGACATGAAATTAAAGAAACTCATTTCTTTTGCAACTTTTCAGTGCACGTTTTCTCCAACAATGGTGCAATGTTAGGTTAGGTTCTAGAGTGAAATGCATTCAAAACCCAACCCCTTATTTGGGTCTTGTAGAGGGGAATCATGAAATCTTTCTCATGGGGGAAGCCCTGACACACAGTATGACTGAAATCAGTGGAAATGAATGCACACTGGCACAACATAAGACGCATCCTGCATCTTATGAGTGCTGAATGGAGAAATGAAGCAGCAAATTATAGACATATTGGCCAAAACCAATACAAGAAAAAAAAAACTTTAATGCCAGCCAACTAGCTCCAATCATCCTTCTTCTGCCTGCCTGTCAGAGTCGCAAGGAGCTGGTGCCGATCAGCAGTCTAAAGGTGGCGTTCGCCCTGGACGGGTCAGCAGTCCATCACAGAGCAACTGATGGACAGACAGCCTAGGGGCAATTTAGAGGTGTCAATCAACCTGATGGTCATGTTTTGAACTGTGGGAGGGAGCCAAAGTATATGGCGAGAACCAATGCATGCAGAGGGAGAACTCCTCACAGATAATTAAAGTAGGGAGTGCCATGGGCCTACCAGTTCCAGGCTGTTTGGTTTGGATTAGTCAAAACCAACAGTGAGAGCCATTTCCACAAATGGAAAAATGTGAAACTTGCACAAGTTTAACATAGAAAAGGTCACAGGAAACCAAAAAGCACTGCTGACCTAACCCCTTTAACATCACTATGGCATCTATGGGGTAGTTGTGAAGCCAAAAAGAACACAAAGACCATCTCACCTTTGTACAAAGTATTGCTGCCAAAGTTTGCATACCCAGTTATTAGCTTTAGAAGACATTTAATTTGAGAACCTGGATGGTTTTACTATTTCTTTCCTCCAATAAATGCAATCGTTTTAAAATTCATAGAGTAAATATTTTTGCTAATTTAAAACATTAAAGTAAGGGATAATAAAAATGGCCTTTCATTCCTTGCTTCTTGTGCATACATTTTTTTAGACCTTATGGACATAAAAGCTCCATTAAATATATCTTGTAACTGAGAAAGCTATTATTTAGAAAGAATGGGTCAGGTCATGCATGATGATTATTCCATGTGGAAAGTATTTTGATAAGAATTCTTACAGCGACTGTGATTGCTGACACATAAGCTGAAATTTAAATTATGACCATTTTCATTTTTTAGATTTAAAGCAACCAAAAAAAGAATAAAATGTCAAACGTTTCAGTTGCATTGAGTTTGAAATCTTCTGATATAATTACAGAGGTCTGGATGGAATCACCTCAAGTTATTCTGCATGTGCAAAATGCATCATATCAGCTGTCCAGATGGTGAAAACATAATATGAAAATCAATAGCTCAGCACAGTAAATGAGACAAACAACCTTTATGCCGAAATTGAAAAGGGAAATTATTCTCAACAGAGGCTTGCAAATTGTTTGTTGTTCTTGGATGTTTTTGGATCCTTTCAAAATGCTGTGGTGTTTTTTTTTTTTTTTTTTTTGTTGATTATGTGCACGTAAGGTTTAATCCTTTCCAAAAAGGCCATATGGTGCTCTGATTAGACTTTATGATGATGAATTTATTTCCTAAATCTAATTCTGTGATGCAAATCTTGCTGCCGAGCTCTCTGCTGTTAGCTCTCTCTTGTCAATGAAAAATGCCGGAGCTGAAGCTGCGGACGTGCCTTTAAACAGGTAAAGCATGAGCCTGTTTTTCTGCATAATGTTTTTATTTTCTTTCCTCAGCCAAAGATTCTCCGTCCAGCTCTGCTTCCTGGGGAGGAGGTGGTGTCAGAAGGACTGCGGGTGCTGCTGGACCCTGATGGCAGGGAAGAGGCCACGGGAGGGCTCCTTGGGGGCCCCCACATCCTACCAGCAGAGGGGGCTCTGTTCCTCACCACATACCGCATTATCTTCAAAGGCATTCCCCATGATCCATTAGGTATATACTGAACCTCAGCAGAATAGATCTCTGATTCAAGGTTTGTCACTTATTCTGATACTGATCTTTGCGTCTGTGTGCAGTGGGGGAGCAGGCGGTCATCAGGGCGTTCCCCGTGTCCACACTGACCAAAGAGAAGAAAATCAGCATCCAGAACCAGCTTCAGCAAAACATGCAGGAAGGCCTGCAGCTCCGCTCCGCATCATTTCAGGTAAACATGCTCCCCAGGCCGTTGGTAGGTTAGAGTTAAACCGTTAATCTGTAGGATATGAGGTGATCTAACCCACTGGGGGTAATACCATTCAGTGTTGTTCAGACAGTTTCTGAAAACTATCAGACTCTTCTTGTTTTTTATGCAATTGTCCACATCTGCATTTACAATTAATGGCACCCACACGGTAAATAATCTTAATAAGTCATCTTTTTCTTAAGATAAGTGTATTTCTTCTTGAATTGAGGTGAGTGAGTCACTTTGCCAGTGGAACATAATTTACATTTGAAATAAGATAAATCAGGTGTATGTAATCTAATTATCTTATTTTAAGAGTAAAAATATTCATTCCATTGGCAAATCTTGTCATTTATCTGCTCAAATTAAGAGTAAATGCACATAATTTGAGAAATTTTTACTTATTTCTAGATCGTTTTAGCAGTGCAAAAATAGATGCTTGCATTGAAGTCAATTCAGATTGCAGTAGATGTCGCAGTCATTTCCAGTCTTCCTGCTGATGAAGGTTCTCAGTCATCCAGGTCATAGTCATTCCATAGAAATTCAAAAAATATCCACTGGACTTGGTTTCCAAGATTTGAAGACGTTTTGCCACCTCTCCAGGAAGCTTTCTCAATTTGAATTGAGAAAGCTTCCTAGTGTGATTTTAGGAATCATCAGGTTTTATTTTAAATACTTCCTATTTACTCATTTAAGGTTCCTCAAGCCTCTGGAGATTAAAAAAGCCTATAGCATCACAAATTCTCCATCATACTTTGGAGTCTGCAGGAGCCGCTTTGCACCTGTTTATGTTTGGCTTCAGAGTAAACTCCCCTAACAGGTTTATTCCAGAAATCTTAGTTTATTCTGTGCAAAGGAAACAGTCAAGGTTTGAGGTCTGTTTTTTTTTTTTTTTTACTATCCTTTCACTGTCTGTTCAGTTTTAAACCTGAAATGAAAAGCCCTGTCACTTTCAACTTGTGTTGTAGTATAGATCACACAAACCAGTACTCCCAGTACTCTTTGGTGTCGGTTGGTGTGGTCCTGACTACAACAAAACTTTCAGCTTTTGTCAGACATCCTATTGTCTCCATTTCCTGTGTAATCTGTAAATAGTTTTCATATTTATTTATTTCATAGCCTCTTACAATTACTCTGTGTTTATATATAACATTTGTATTCCATACATACATAGATCACATGTAAATAAATATTTATATCCTGTATAGCACTTCTGGATAGATGCAAACTACATTTTTTTTGCTTTGTACTTGTGACAGTGTAACGACAATAAAGTTGAATTGTGTTCTACAGTTCAACCATAATTGGAGGTCATATTATTTTGTCTTTCAATTTTAAAGAGTAGTGAAACGAGACAGGCATTAAAAAGCACACATTAGAAAAGAAAAAGCATTAAATCTTTTTTCATATCAAATGATGGTGGTGTCAGTGTTTTTTTTTTTTTTTGTTTTTTTTTTTTTGTGTTTGTGTTTTTTCATTGATTTCCCTGTAATGCAGTTTATTAAATGTTGGGGTTTTTAAGTTTCAGAGAAGCAGTGTCAGACTAGGTCAGGGGTCTGCAACCTGCAGTATGTTGTTCTTTGGACCCTCTACACTGGCTCTTAATAGGGACAAAAATTATATAATGAACTAACTAATGTATTCTCATATTAAATACCAGTCTGAGAAGCTTTGTTGTTTTTATAAATAATATATGAATTGAATTTTCACAATAGAATGACATCAAAAGAACCAGAAGTATGTTTTTAGAGCTAGTTTACTTTTATCTCTTATGTGTTTTTTTTATTATCATTATTTTTAGCTTTATATGAAATAATACCCTATAGAAGAAAATCCTTGCATAATTTTAATGAATTATCTCGTGTTTTTCCTTATTTTAAAAGCTTAAAATTTAAATCAACTCATAGTTGTTTAAGATTTCCACAGATTTCCTATGGCAGATATTTAACAATGATAATAGGTTGTGTTTTATGAAAAGGTCATACAGTATTTTGCAGCTCTAAATAAATAAACTTATATTTAGCCATACTCAGTTAGAATAATAATGATAATTGTAATAACTGAACTTAATTAATCTCACATTGGAGAAATGTACCTCTGCATTTTAACCCATCCCCTTGGGGAGCAGTGGCCTGCCATTGTGTGGTGCCCGTAGAGCAGTGTGGGGTTAAGGGTCTTGCTCAGGAACCCATAGTGGAGGCTGTGGGGATCAAACCGAGTACTTACAACCCTCTCAGAGCACAAGCACACGGCTCTTACTACTCCCCCCTGGCTCTTTGGATTTAAAGGTTGCAGACCCCTGAACTACCGTAGGTGCTTTCATAGTTTGGACAATGGAGAAATAAATCTCTAGAAATCCCCAAAAATAGGTTGTATATTATTGGGAGCCCAACAGAAGGCCCTTCCTTAACATCACCATACCATAGAAGAGAACATTTATTTATCCCCTCTTTAATTGGACATTTGTCTTGATCAGCTTTCAGCACCAAGAATTGATTAAAAAAGTTTAAAGAATAAAACTACATTTTTTACGACTCAAAGTAGAGCCTGCAGACCTCCATAGACCACCTATTGAGAATGACTGAGAGAGAGTCTTAAAGAAACACAAATGCCTAAGCTATTTGGGTCAAACTGCATTCAATTATATAACAGCCAGTTTATAGCAGAGAGTATAAATTGTTATTATTAGAGTCAATGGTCGTTTTAATGCCAATATATTTTTTTGGCAGCCCCTCCATGTGCACATTCCTCCATCCTGTGTCCCCTGCTGTGCAGGGTTACTTCATCCTTCAGGATAGCAGACTCCAACTTTGTCACGCTTTGAGACCCTGACCTTAGACCCTCCCTGGCGCTGTGGTCAAACTGTTATCAGCTGTGTAATGGCTCCCAGGGTCATCTAACCTGAACCCCTCTGAGCTCAGGGATTAATTTTCTGGAAAAGATTCTACAATCTATGGGTTGTATGCAAACGCTCTTAGTGAATGCGTAAACTGAGGGGGAATCACAGCCTGATTGCGCTGATTTGGAAAGTTTTGCTTTGATCTCTTAGGAAAATTGCATTGTTAATGCTATGTTTTGCATTCCCCCCCAAAAAAAGAAAAAAAAAAAAAGTTCAACATAAAATTTATGTTCAACCTTCAGGGGGGTATGAACATAAAACCCCTGTGGTCTAGGATATAACAAGCTTCTTAGAATCAAAGGGAGATGCTATTCTTGTGAAGCATGTTTTGGTACTTTTTAGTTGCTCTCTTGTAAAACTGTTTACGGTTCATTCCTGTCATTTTACTCAAGACTCTGAGCACGATCGCTCTGGACGTGCACAATCTTGTTTCTCCACAGGTGCTGTTGAACCCAAACACAGACTCCTATTAAAGTCTAATGGTTTGTTTAAATGCCACTTTCCGGTAATGATGTTTCGGTCTGTTTGTTGCAGTTAATAAAAGTAGCTTTTGATGAGGAGGTCAGCTCGGAGATGGTGGAGATCTTCAGGAAGCACCTGCAGAGAATCCGCTACCCACAGTCCATCTTCAGCTCCTTCGCTTTTGCAGCAGGACAAACAGCTCCTCAGCTGAACCTTCCCAAACCCAAAGAGAGAAACACTGGCTTTAGGTCTGCCAATGCCCACTAATGCCCTGAGGCAAAACTGTTTTTTTAAAACCAAATCACATGTGGAAGGAAATATCACCTTAAATAGATGCTTTGTTTTCCCTACAGAACACTGTCTAAAACTATTGTTAAAGGAGCGAAGAGAGCAGGAAAGATCACCATGGGCCGCGGTAGTCAGAGCTCACTGAAGAAGATGGACAGAGGCAGCCGGACGACCTGGCATGAAGACGATGACATTTCAAGTGAGAGGAAAAATGTTTCTACCTGTGAGAGTATCAACGTGGAGAGAAGGGGGGAAAAAAAAAAAAAACATTTCTTGATGTAACTCAAATTTTTGTGTTTGATTTAGTATCTGATGATGGTGAACCACCACCCAGCAGCACGTTGAGAGCCTCGGAGAAGTCCACCATGGAGCAGCTGGTGGAGCAGTCCTGTTTCCGGGACTATCAGCGCCTGGGTCTGGGCACCATCACCATCAGCCTATCTCGTTCCAAAGCAGGCGAGCAGTTCAGGATCACAGCCGTAAACAGACTCTACTCTCTCTGCCGCAGGTACAGCAGCCCTCTGATTGCCTATGCCTCTTCATCTACAACTTAGCTGCTTTATTTCATCCCCACTCTAACTGCTTTTTCTTGTTCTCTTTGCAGCTACCCCGGGCTACTGGTTGTTCCTCAGGCCGTGCAGGACAGCAGTTTACACAAAGTGGCTCGCTGCTACAGGCACAACCGTCTGCCTGTTGTGTGTTGGAAACATCCACGGACCAGAGCTGTGTTAATGCGCTCAGGAGGCTTCCACAGCAAGAGTGTGGTGGGACTGTTCAAGTCCCAGAATACTTCCTCAGCATGTGGGTTTGCTTCCTAAGAGGCACTAAAAAAAAATCCCTTAAAAAAATGCGTTTTTTGTTAGTGGATCACTTAGTTTGCTGTAACTTTAGCTTAGAGTGAAAAGAAATGTGATGAAAACATTTCCCTGGTTGGGAAAAAAAATGAAACTTCTGTTTAGTTATTAATTTTTCTGTTGTTTTTTTTTCTGTTTCAGCACCGGCTTCTTCCTCAGATTCATCCAGTAGTCTTGAACAGGAGAAATATCTTCAAGCCATCCTCGACTCCATCCCCATTTACTTCAAAACCAATGGCACCAACACCCTGTCCAACCGCTCCCTCATCGGCCTTTCACCACGTAAGATATTATTTTGGTTATTTTGGCCCCACTTTTTTTTACATTTTGGGAGTTTTTCTGTTTTTGTTTTTTTTGTCAGTTGTTTGTGTTATTTCCCAGAAACAAAGAAAATTAAAAACAAGACAACATTGATATTGATTGGCTCTCCATGATTGGTCTAAATAGGTGTCACAAATTTCATTTAAAAGAATAAACCAAAATCTGACTAAATTTTTACAAATCCAAGTTTAAGTCAGAGATTTCTTACCAATGTGAAAAAAATCAAATATGGCTGCCTTGCATATAAGTTAATGTTAGTGCTTACCTGCACTCTATTTTCTGAACTATTGTTTAAAAACATTTTTCTACTGTACAATCTATTTTAGTTAAGGTGTTGCTGCCAAGCAAGAAAGCAGCATGATATTCAAAGCAACACATTATTAGTTTATGTGACTAATAATAGAAAGGATGGCTATTGAGAACCCCAATCAGCAAACTCCTCTGGTTTTTAAACCTGGAAGCTTGATTAAGTTCGGTTAACTTACCCCAGCGGCTGTTTCCATTTCTCACATGTTTGATATTTTGGTCAATTGTGCAGATTGTTCTTAAAATTATTGTGAGAAATTAGTGATAAGTGTCCTGAAAAAAACAGTGTGTTCTTAGTAAATGTAATCACAATCACTTATCTTGCAAATAATTGTGTCAAAACATTATGTAAACGTCACAACAAGCAGCATGAGAACCACCAGGGATATTTGTGCCTTAGTGTGAAAGCCAGGGATTTAGACAATATACCCGTTTATTTCTTTCACCTGCACAAATCAACTTAAGAAATTACACAATACACTGAAAATAATCTGATTTCTCTGTGCTTTGCTGCAAATATTTAAACACGGTCTGCTTTAAATGACCAACTCCAAACAATGCATTGACTCTGCTTATCTTTTAGATCTACTTTAGTGTTTATATCTTTTACACTCTGAACTTGTTATTGTTTTCAGACTTTATAATCCAGCCAGAGCAGTAAAGATGGATTTTCACAGAGTTTTACCGGTCAGCCCGCTTTGCACAGTAGCTGAAAACGGTCGTATGTAAATGGAGGACGGTTTATAATGTTATCAGTTAGCTCCTTATCTTGGGGGCATGGGAAAGGGCTGTTTAAAGCAAACAGATCAAAGGTCTCTGCCTCTACTGCCAGTAAGACAGCTCACACACCTTAAAGGAATAGTACACCCAAAACATGATTAGCCTTCATTTTCTACTCACCCCCATGCTGAACAACACCCTGGAGTACTTTTTTGATATCTCAAATGCATCTGGAGATCTGGGAGGCTTCTTGCTGTCTGCTGACATTCAAATAATGGAGGTCTATGGCGCCCGAGACAGAAAGGTCCATAAAAGTCCACAAAAACGTGTCAATATTCCTCCATACTGCTCGTCCAATGTAATCCAAGTGTCCTGAGTGGGTAGCGTCCATAATTTACTCGAAACGAAGTCATTTAGAACGTTTTAGAGCATAAACAGTAGTGTATAGGATTTCCTAATAGCGCCCCCATGCGCGCTCACGATTCTACGGAAGCCGGCAGACCAAACCGGAAGAAAGTGCGCATTCAGCGTCTGCTCTGCCAATAATGCAAGCGTAGAAGAAGAAATGTGCTGTTTACCTGTGCAAAGAAAGAAACAACGAAAGAAAAATGTCTGAGGACTTCAGTGTTGAGGAAGAGCATGAGTTCTTTGCCGAGCTGAATGCGCTGGTTTGGTCTGCCGGCTTCCGTAGAATCGTGAGCGCGCATGGGGGCGCTATTAGGAAATCCTATACACTACTGTTTAGGCTCTAAAACGTTCTAAATGACTTCGTTTCGAGTAAATTATGGACGCTACCCACTCAGGACACTTGGATTACATTGGACGAGCAGTATGGAGGAATATTGACACGTTTTTGTGGACTTTTATGGACCTTTCTGTCTCAGTCACCATAGACCTCCATTATTTGAATGTCAGCAGACAGCAAGAAGCCTCCCAGATCTCCAGATGCATTTGAGATATCAAAAAAGTACTCCAGAGTTTTGTTCAGCATGGGGGTGAGTAGAAAATTAAGGCTAATCATGTTTTGGGTGTACTATTCCTTTAAGGTTTCCTAACAGGACAGACTGAGTCGCATTATGACCTAAGCTTGTTTCCACTTCTCTTAAAAAGAAAGTAACCCACATAACTAAAGGCTGGAGGCTGCCTATGTAAGCAAGTTAGGATATCAAAACATATCAACAAAACCTTAGTTTTACATTTTGACATTAATAATAATATTTTGAAATTGCATGCTAACTTTTACAACTTTTTAAAGTCATAGTTTCTTTTCAGTTAAGTTTCTCTGGATGAAAAGATGTATTCTATTAAAAATCCAAAGGTAGCAAGAGTAACCAAAACTGTAGGAGTTGCACTACTTCATCACATTTTTATTCAAGTAAAAGTCAAATTAAGCATTGTAAGCTACATTACTAAATTTTCAGCACCTTCTAAAGGTCAGACTGCATACTACAGTGACATGAACTGCAGTTCCTCTCCCCTGGCTTCAGCCCTCTGTCAGCCTGGCGGACTTATCCAATCTTCTGCCGTTCTGCTTCAATCCAAGATCCAATCAAATCTACAGCCGCTCTACACTATGTGTATTTCCTGTTTGGTACCTTTCGAGCTTGTTTTTTTGTATGACCACCATTGCGGAAAACGACTCGTGAAATTGGACCAGCTAGAAGAGCAAGGTGCGCGAGAACAATGGGGTCCTTTTTCCTCCTGGATCGCGGGTCTATTTTGTCCTCATGTCCCTCCGTTGGCATATAAACAAGCTGCCACTTCCTCACCGCCTCGGCCGTATCTAGATCCACAGCGAGTTTGTGATTGTCCCTTTTGTGTTGTGGCGTGGAATACCATAGCACAGAACACGCTTCAATAATTGGCATAAATTAAAAATATCTGTGACACACTGCTGCTGGAGTATAAGCAGCCCTTTAGCCTCTAACTAGCCCTGACCAACTGTAGTCTCTCCCAGGCCTTAAGCGCTCTAAGCTACACTGGAAAAACGATCTAGAAATAAGTAAAAGTTTCTTAAATTAAGTGTATTTACCCTTAATTTGAGTAGGTAAATTAGATGATTTGCAAATGGAGTATTATTACTCTTAAAATAAGATAAGTAGATAACATTCACTTCAAATAAGACAATGCAATTGTGTTTCCTTATTTTAAGTGTAAATTGTCTTGTTCCATTGGCAAGATGTCTCTTTTACCTCCTCAATCCAAGAACAAATGCACTTATTTAAAGAAATAATGACTTATTTAGATTTTTTTCCAGTGTAGCAACAACAAGCTGCCGCATCTACCGCTATGGTTCCTTTGCTCCTAGTAGCCTACTGGTTCTGGCACTCTCAGTTGCTGTTCTCACTTTGATTCCCTGACTCTACGGTTGATTCGTCCCTCTGTTTTGGGCACTTTGATCAAAACAGACATGGACCGAGGGGCAAGAGAAAGAAAAAACACTCAACATGTGCTTGAAATCTCTAGTTTTCATAGTTATCTGCCTGTTGCCGATCATGGCCCGTCTCAGTCTAGTTTACATAGATAAGTTTAGAAATAGTTATTTATTAGTCTGTTTAGGATCTAGTTTTTATAGGCCTAACTCACTGCAGTCACATTGTAATGGAGATCACAACAGTCTCTAGTTTGTCAGTTTCTGCACTGCTGTAGCACAAAGATGTCTGCCTCCACAAATGGTACACCTGCTCCCATGTGATTATACATTACAATTTCTAATGCAAGGCAAACATAAAGATTAAGACTTTCAGTTCATTGATGACAATAAATAACATCCGTATGGATAATATATGACATTTCTGTAAATTCCTGTAATTATTAGGCTCTGTACCTTTAACGAAATTAGTCAAGAGTAAAAATGTTTTTGGTAAAAAGGCTATTCAAGTACTGAGTAACTGATCTATTAATGCTCATAAGCTTAACAACTGATTACAAAATTATGTAAAATTTTATAAAATATTAACTGATATACAAATTCTGGTATATTAAAGAATGAGGCAGAACTAATTAAACTATACAAAATATAGGTGGAATGAACACTTTTAAAATGCATTTTTTGAGTTTAACTTTAACAAATCAATGGTTACAACACTTGAAATCATTTAAATCAGTTTACTGTTTACTTTATTTTCACTCAATCTCTGAATAACATGACAGCAGATGAAAAATGACATTTAACCAATAAGCCCTGACAAAGAAGTATGCATATTTTTAGGAAAACAAGCTTGTTTTATTTAGTGAAGTCACTTCAATGGATGGCTTTGCCAGAAATTTTACTCAAGTAAGATTAGTTATACTTCTAAAAGTAATTTTTTTTTTAAAGTTACTCAAGTAAATATAACTGAGTAAATACAACTAGTTACTACCCACCTCTGCAAAAACATCCAACTATTATTCCAACGTTAGGATGTCTGAAATAAGAAATAAAGTCTAATTTACATGCAAAGTGCTGTTTGGCTCAAACCAATCTAGGAAATATCATTGAACCTCTGCTGCCTACACTGCTGCCTGTCCCGCTAGCTAACTTGATTTAGCTTCAAGGGGAAGCATCAGAGGAACCATGTGGAAAAAAAACATGGCTTTTTTTCAAAAGGACAAAAGGCCACTTTGAGTTCATTTCTTCCGAAAAATAGAAAAAACGCAAACTTGCACTTCTCAAAGTTATTTCTGTTTGCTCCACCTCTTTTTTTTTTTTCTTTCTTTGTTCTCAGGTAATCGTTTTCTTCCTTTCTGAATTGGGTCAGCACTAATCTTTTATCCACTTATCTTTATATGTCTGTGTCTGTATACAGTAAGAGAGACAGATAGGAAAAATTAGACTATTTATATTTTCAGGATTTAAAAGGAAATTTGTATAATAAGGTTATGTCAGGACAACCGGACAGTCTGTAGTCTGCACTTGGTACGTTCTTTTCCTCTGACTTAAACCAGCCCTGTCTGTATCGATATCCTCCTTTCTGCACATTAAACTTAAATAACTCAGAATTTCTAAATGATATTACCGTAAGCTGATGTAGACACACTGAGATTGCAGTTGTCATCAATTTCTCAACTAAATCTGTAACTCTATACATGTAGTGTGCGACTTACATCCTGTTTGCTGTGTCATTCTTTCACCCTCAGGCAGTGAAAGAAGAACGTCGCGGTTATCCAAGATGGCTCCCGTCCACTTAGATATCTCATTCTCAAACAGCTTCACGAGAGGAGGTGAGTGTTTGTCGTTGGAAAAACAATATCCAGCGTTGTGTGTGGTTCTGCTCAGGTGAAATATGAAGCACGAGTGTCACATCAACACTGCAGCTCTCCTCCAATCCTTCATAGTCACGTTGAGCAGATTAATGGGGATCATGAAGCGGCTGGAATGATCATTTCCACAAATTTCAATTCATTCTGTGTGGAAAAAATACTTTTTCTTTGTGTAGGGAAAAAATTACGGTAACGCTTTCTTTTACAGTACACCAATAACCATGTAAAAACATGGTAATAAGATAGAAAGTCCCACTATATTACTTGGTAACAACAAAACTTTATTTTCTGTTATATGCAAAGTAATAAATTGCATTTTACTAGATTACTAGACACATTAATTTATCGCTGTCAGTGAAATGACTGACTTACCGGTAATAACGGTTTGACATCTAAGAAGTCTGACTTTACCTTGTCGGCCTAAAATTTAAAGCGCAGCGCTTACCAAAATTCTCGATAAAATATTTCTTGTTATCTAGTAATATGTTACTTGCTAAATTATTACCATGTTATTGCATAGTTATTAATGTACTGTAAAAGAAAGCGTTACCAAATTACTCAATAAAAAGTTTCTATATATTTAAATATGCATTATTTTTGATAGTTTGAAAGTTGCTCAAAAACATTTTACTCAGTGTTATGTTATTCTCCAGATGTAGGCCGAATGTACCGCTAAGCTGATATGTTATTGTGACTGTTTGTATTGGAATGTGAACTCTTGAAAAGAAACCTAAATACAGTGTTTTGGTCTCATATCTTAGCTGTTGCTCACCCATTCAGATTAAAGGTCAGAGGCAGCCATGTTGTTCAGCTTGACTCAGCGGATTACCAGTGCGCTCATGAAGGCATGACACATCACCTCCTAGATTTTTCTTTTAAGACGAGTGCTCTACTCCCCCCCTTTTTTTTCTTTTTTTTTCCACCACTGAGTTACGATAACTGTATCCAAGAAAAACCTTCTGAAAATATTTGGTAATCTGCAGATATAATTATTATTTTTTTTAATGTCTTTTGATACTATTTTTGTCTTCTCAAAATAGTAAGGGTGCATCGCCTTATCTTCATGAAACTATTTAAACTATAAATTATTTGTTACTAAAAAATGAAAGTCTGGCTTGAATCAGCAGTTTTTCAGTCATTTTTTACATGGGGGGATATGGCTTTCTGCCCAGAGAGGCGAAGCCTGGAGGGGCGTAATGACATTAAAAAAATGTAGAAAATGTAGATAAGTAGAAAATGCAGATAAATAATGGATATGAATCTGTGGTGTGACGTGTAATAAATCCAAAGCACTGCTGATGACTAAAGTTGGTATCTCATTTATCGTAATTGATGTTCTAAAATGGGCCAATTGTTATAGAGAGGTTACAGAAGCATTAGTTTGTCATTTTCCACTTTAACCATAGAATATATAAAAAGGTCCATAACTTTTATTCTGATGGCTTTAATTCGCTGTTACTAAATGTATTTCTGTAGAATCTTCTTTAGAAAAGTTTTATTGTTATAAGCTCAAGTTTACATACATCTCCATTGTAGCATTTTACCTTAAGAGGATGATTTGGATCAAATGTTTTTGGTTTTGTTGCACAACCTTTCACAGTGGTTTGAATTTTGGACTATTTAGATTTTAGGCTAACCTCCTCATAACCACTGACTTTCTAAGGAATCAAATTAGTTTCTTAAGCATGAAGAAAACATTTAGATCCATTTATTTTATGCAGTGTGTGCAGAGGCGAAATTAGGAGATTTTCAGTTTTCTGAAAATTGCTGAAAACATTTATCCCCATCAGTTATCAGATGATGATATTTTTTGATATTTCTGCTCAGCTGCATAAAAAAAAAGGGCGCAATTCATGTAACAACCATCACCGCTCTGCAGAGCAATGGTCTCACATCTGCTCTGCACTAAATAAACCTAAATCGTTTTTTTTTTTTGTTGCTGGGTAAACTCCACTTCATTCATGCATGCTACTGTATGGCAATCATCCTCCCCATCATTAAAAAAATTATTATTCATATGGTCCAACCCACTATGTTTTGTTTTTTTTGCATGTTTGTGAGGTTATAAGTTTGGTTGGTGACGTTAATTTTGCCTCATCCTCTCTTCTATACCCATCAAATACCCAGTGCTTGAGTACAGAGACAAACTATTTGCTCCCTCAAACCAAAAACCTGCCAGTAAGGAAAGAGCCCACAACCAAGGTATAGTGAAACTGTTGCTTCCCCTCCTTTCTGGCACATCTGTCAAGCCTCAGCCTCTCTGCATCCTCTAATCTACACAAACGCTCACTAACCAGGTCAAATAACACAGCTCACCATGCTGCCAAGCTCTCATATAGAACGACCTACTAATGGTGGCTGACTTTGCGGCTGCTCCTCTGGGAGCTGTGGTTTTTCTAAAGCCAGAGTGGCTGCTTTGATGCGGTCTCTTCTTTTGTTCATGACTTGGCTCAGCACGGCTGTGGTCAGCTATGAGCCGGGACCAAAGCGACGAGGAGAGGAAGCCATTCGTCATGAAACAAGAGTCAAACAAAATGAAACTGCTGCAGTTAGGAGACGACATGTTAGCTAAACAACAACTCTGCATGCTAGGGAATAAAAGACTTGCAAATATTTCTTTATGACGCAAGGGATTTTTGTTTGTTTGTTTCTATTTTTTTTTATCACTGAGTCATTTCAGCATCTTGACCCTTTCATCAGGTCAAGCTTTAAATTTAAACAGTTAGCTAATCATCTCTATCAACAGTTTTACAGAGAGTCTGCTTACAAAGCTGGATCGGTTTTAAACTAAACCGGACTTTAAATTCAACACATTAAGGGATTTAAGTTTAAATGATAATTTCCGCTTTTTAAAGACTTTCATTATTTACTGTCAAAAGTTAAAAAAAATACATAATTTTAAAAAGCCTGATGGCGATTTTAGAGAAAAGTCCCATTCCTTGTTATTTATGATGTTTGAACGTTATGGCTTGCTGGCTTATGTAGAAATTAGTTGTCTGGTTGACTTGCTAAGAATCCCAGCAACTTCTGCTTCTAATATCTCAGATCCACAGAGGTAACTGCTTTGCTGGCACGCACACGACACGAAGGGGTTAATGTCATTCAAAATGCTGTGCATGCCAATGTAGTCTGCATGTCTCACATTATTCAGTTCTAGTTTATTTGACAGCATGTGTAAACCGGTGCCACTCAGACAAGCTACCTCCTGCAGCCATGTGAATCTATGTAACTTATTTTTTCTTTGGTGGGGGATGATCTCTGTTTGCAGGCATGTGGGCCAGTCTCCGCTCAAGCAGCAGGTCATCTCAGCATCTATCACAGGGCGACTTGGGCACCAGACAGGCAGGGAAGAATCTGGCGCCCCCTGCAGGAAGCATCAGTCTGCAGGCTCAACTGCGGAAGCATCAGGCTGCTTTTTACATCTTTGGAGAAAAGTCAAATCTGCGGGTGAGAAAGAGAATAATCAGCCTGTATGAATCAACATGGATTGTTTTATGTTGCAGGAAGCTTTGTTGTTGAGTCACACTTTGTTCTGATTATTTTATATCTTAGCTGTGAAGCTTGTGGTGGTCACATAGTTGTAGTGATCTAAAGAAATCCTCACTCCGCGTGCAACCTAACAAGTCGGTGTCTGTCACTGTCCGACAATGAGGTGGCATTTATGGCAGAACATGAAGTAACATAGCATGCAGTTCAGTTCAAATCATTTGAGCTTCCTTGGAAGCTGTGTTAGAGGCAGTTCTAGCACTGAAGTGTCAAACACTCATATTTTGGTCATGTCCAAAGTTGTCTTTCCAAATATTGAGTGAATAACAGGCTGTGCCATCCCTGGCAATTGCAAAGTTTTCTTGTTGGGTCTATTAACTGCTGTGCTGATTAAAGAAAGAGGAAATTTATCTTGTTAAAATTTCATCTCCTGCAAATAAGAAAGTGTCACCTGTGTGGACGATTCATCTAAAGTTCATAAAGGCCGAGAAATCATAGAAGAGTTCCAATCTGGGGAGTATTTCTTTGCATCAAAGGACAAACATTCAATCACCTTTGGACAAAATGGTTTATATAAAAACTAGGACTGCAACTAACAATTTGTGCTGCCTCTTTGGTTGAAAAGTGCACTAGGGCACCCCCTGCTGGATAATGCACTATATTATTTGGTGACGTTAAAAGAAGGTGTAGATCCAAGATGGTGGAATGCAGCACCAAACAATTTGGGAAATGAGCTGATTGATATCTTTGACGTTGTGTTTCAGACAAGATTTGTTCTTACGATTGGCTAAAGTGATGGCAGTGGTCAGAGGCCACTCTTCAATAAACAAGTAAAAAGAGAAAAGAAGTTTGGTTATTGGAGCGTCGTTGTCTGGCTGTCTAGCTTGCTGAAAAATTGGAAAACTCAGGGCGAGGACAGCACAGTAAGAACAAAGCGCAGCGGGCCACAACCATAAGGATATCTTCAGCACATCAAGCATGAGCCTACAGACAGGTAAAGCAGATGACATGGAGAACAAGGATAATGCAAGCAATACAGACACAAGTTCTAAGTCTTCACGCTCATATAAGTCCAAACGTTCATCCACAAGTTCTGCAGCATTAAAAGCAAGAGCAAAAGCAGAGGCTGCACGTGCTCGGTTGGTGTTTTCAGAAAAAGAAGCAGCCATAATGAAGCAGAAAACTGAGCTTGAGGCTAATTTGCTTATGTTGGATTCTCAGAAGGCTGTTGCAGCTGCAGAAGCAGAAGTTGCAGTTTATGAAGAGGAGGAGGTTCTCTCAAAACAAGAACAGTACTGTCCATTAGTGGAACCACCTGCTAGCCCAAAGCAGCGTACGGCAGAGTATGTACAAAAACATTCAGGCATTAGTTTTGAAGGCTTCACCTTGTCAGTAAATCCACTCGCCTGTCATAAGGCTGCACGTGAACAGTGTGAACAAGCCATGAAGGAAGAAATGGACAATACCAGCTCACACCGAGCAAAAACAGCCAAGCCTAAAGAGGCACATATAGAACAACACAGAGAGAGACTATCCCCCCCCAAACTGTATCCTTTCCACACTCCTCAAACATCAACAGAGGCACAAGGTGTACAGGAGATTACTAAATACCTTACACGAAGAGAAATGTTAAGTTCAGGACTTTTGCAGTTTGATGACCAACCAGAGAATTACTGGTCATGGAAAATGTCATTTCAAAATGCTATTAAAGATTTGAAAGTTACAGCCCAAGAACAACTAGATTTAATGGTTAAATGGCTGGGAGCTGAGTCTGGACAACAAGCAAAAAGAATCCGCTCAGCTAACGTTTTCAATCCAACTGTAGGACTGGACCTTGTGTGGCAAAGACTGGAGGAATCATATGGTTCTCCTGAAATAGTGGAAAATGCACTGTTAAAAAAAATTGAACATTTTCCCAAACTTAACAACAGAGACAACATAAAGCTAAGAGACCTGGGTGACATTCTGCAGGAAATTGAATGTGCAAAAGATGGAGGATATTTACTAGGGCTCTCATATTAGGACACAGCTCGTGGAGTAAATCCCATTGTGGAGAAGTTGCCCTATGGATTACAAGAAAAATGGATCGCAATAGGTGCAAAGTACAAGGAGGAACATAAAGTTGCCTTTCCCCCTTTCAGTGTTTTTTCAAGGTTTGTAAGACAACAAGCAAAAATAAGAAATGACCCAAGCTTTGATATCACACCTGCAGACACAAGCTTAAAAAAGGAGAAAAGCTTCAAAGGCAATAACAGGCAAGTGATTACTGTACACAAAACAGACATCCCTATAGATGCTAGTTCATTTCAAACTAGTTATAGTAAGCTTGTAGAAAGTCCTGACAAGGTTTGTCCTATACATAAAAAGCCTCATCCGCTTAAAAAATGTAAAAGTTTCAGAGCAAAACCTATAGATGAGCGCAAGTCATTCTTAAAAGAGAACAGAATCTGTTTTAAATGCTGTGGCTCTACCCAGCATCTAGCAAGGGACTGCAAGGTGCAAATAAAATGTATGGACTGTGGCAGCAACAGACATTTAACAGTGCTACATCCAGGTCCACCCCCTGCTCCAGCTGAGAAATATGAAAGTGATAAAGATGACGGCGGGGAGACGACAGATAGTACAAATGTCTCAGTTGTTTCTAAGTGCACAGAAGTCTGTGGTGATGTAGATATCCCACATTCTTGTTCAAAAATAAGTCCTGTGTTAGTCTACCCAGAAGGAAAAAGAGAACTGGCAAGAAAGATGTACGCAGTGCTTGATGAACAAAGTAACAAGTCTCTAGCTAAGTCTCAGTTTTTTGAGCTCTTTAATATAAAGACACCCTCAGACACTTACAAGCTGAGGACATGCTCAGGACTGTCAAATAATGTTGGCAGAACGGCATTAAACTTCACAATTGAGTCAATAGATGGTAGAGTAAAGCTTCCACTTCCAAACCTCATTGAGTGTGACCTGATTCCTGACGACAGAAGAGAGATTCCGTCTCCACAAGTTGCTATGAAGTTCCCACACTTACAGAAAATAGCTGAAAAAGTGCCTCCTGTAGAAGAACAGGTACCTATTCTTTTGCTCTTGGGAAGAGACATTATTCAGGTGCATAAGGTCAGAGAAAGAATAAATGGGCCACATAGTATGCCCTATGCACAGCGTTTAGATTTAGGCTGGGTTATAGTTGGGGAAGCCTGCATTGGGAAGACACATATATCCTATAATGTGAATGTGCTCAAAACACATGTTCTTCAGAATGGCCGTTCCTCTTACCTCTCCCCATGTCCTAATCTGTTTCAAGTCAAGGAGTCAAGTGGTTGCAATTACCAACCCAGCAATACATCTGCCTTCCAAAAGGATGTTAAAAAAACAGCTACAAATCAACTGGGAGAAACAGTGTTTGACAGAACAAAAGATGATGATAAACCAGCACTGTCAGTAGAGGATAAAGAGTTTATTGACATTATGGTAAAGGAGGTGTACCAGAATGAAGGAAATAGCTGGGTGGCACCTTTGCCATTCCGTTCTCCTAGACCACAGCTTCCAAGTAACAGAGAGCAAGCACTTAAACGTCTCCATTCCCTCAGAAAAACACTGGACCGGAAGCCTGAAATGAAGAGACAATATACAGAGTTCATCCAAAACATGCTGGACAATGATCACGCAGAGGTCGCTTTACCTTTGGACTCAGACAAAGAACACTGGTACTTACCATCTTTTGGCGTGTACCACCCACAAAAACCTAACCAGCTGAGAGTGGTTTTTGACTCAAGTGCAGAGTTTGAAGGACTGTCCCTTAACAAAGTTTTATTAAGGGGACCCGACCTAAATAACACTCTAATAGGCGTTCTAATGCGCTTTAGAAAAGAACCAGTAGCATTTTCAGCTGATGTGCAACAAATGTTTTACTGTTTTGAAGTGAGAGAGGACCATAGGGATTATTTAAGATTTCTTTGGTATGTGGATAATGATACCAACAAAAGCATTTGTGATTACCGAATGAAGGTTCATGTGTTCGGTAATAGTCCATCACCAGCTGTGGCTATTTACTGTATGAGACGCACCGCAGTTGAAGGAGAAGAAGAGTTTGGCCAGGAAACAAAGCATTTCATAATGAGACATTTTTATGTTGATGATGGTCTTTCATCCAAAGCAACAAAAGAAGAAGCCATTGAAATACTTACAAATGCACAAAGCATGCTGGCTCAGGCTAATTTGAAGCTACATAAAATAGCCTCTAATGATCAGAAAGTAGTAGAAGCATTTCCTGCTGCAGAAAGAGCCAAAGATCTAAAAGACTTGGATTTGGATGACATGCCCCTGCAAAGGAGCTTAGGGGTGCTGTGGAATCTCAAAAGGGATTGTTTCACCTTTCATGCCACAACTGAGAAAAAGCCATTCACCAAAAGAGGTGTCTTGGCCACTGTTAACAGTTTATATGACCCGTTAGGTTTTGTTTCACCCATCACAATGCAGGGAAAAGCTCTTCTCCGTGACCTATCCACAGAACAAAAAGACTGGGATGAATCACTTCCTGCAGAAGGAGAAGAGGAATGGGATAAATGGAGAAATTCTTTGAAGGATCTGGAGGAGCTACAAATACCAAGGTGCTACTTTTCATTCTCCCAGTCCATAGCTGCAAGGAGAGAACTATGTATATTTTCAGATGCCTCCATCATGGCCATAGGAGCAGTCGCATACCTGAGAGCTCTCGACAATGAAGGTCAGTGGCACATAGGTTTCATCATTGGCAAGTCCAAAGTTGCCCCTCGACCCGCTCATACAGTTCCTAGGTTGGAATTATGCGCAGCAGTTTTAGCTGTAGAAATGTATGAACTCATTAGAGATGAGATGGACATTGAAGTGGACGCCGTCAGATTTTTCACAGATAGTAAAATCGTCCTTGGTTACATACATAACAGCTCAAAGAGATTCTATACCTATGTGGCCAACCGAGTGGCTCGAATCAGGAAGACCACTCATCCAGCACAGTGGTTTTACATATCCACTTTGGACAATCCAGCAGACACAGCCACAAGACCGATTTCAGCTTCCACATTAGCTTCCACAAACTGGTTTAGTGGCCCTTCCTTTTTGACATTACATGATATTGAGACATCACGCTGTGATAGTTTTACTCTCATTGACCCTGAAACGGATGCAGAGATCAGGCATGATGTCAAAACCTTTGTTACCAAAACCTCAGTAACGCAGCTGGAACCATCTCGCTTTGAAAGATTTTCTCATTGGATGAGATTGTGTCGCACTATTGCATCACTAAAGCGTGTGGCAGCATCATTCAAGAAATCAGACACAAAAAGTAAAGGCTGGAAGTGTTTCAGCGACAGTAACACTGCAGGAGAAGTCTCTAAAGCAGCCAAGTTTATTATTCACACTGTACAAAGTGAAAAATTCAAAGAGGAGTTCAGGTGCATAAAAACAAATCAGCCACTTCCAAAGCAGAGTTGTCTCCAAAAGTTGAATCCTGTCATTGATGAGGAAGGACTTTTCAGAATAGGAGGTCGCTTGGCACCTGCTAACCTAACAAAAGAGGAGAAACATCCTATTGTTATTCCAAAGTCTCATCATATTTCTATCCTTCTTGTCAGATATTATCATGAGAAAGTGGCACATCAGGGACGTCACATAACAGAAGGAGCCCTCAGAGGAGCTGGATTTTGGATTATTGGAAGTAAAAGGCTTATTGCTTCCATCATTCACAAATGTGTCCTCTGCAGAAAACTTAGAGGAAAAATGCAAATTCAAAAGATGGCAGATTTACCCATTGACAGACTGTCAACCATGCCACCATTCACTAGTGTGGGGCTGGATGTTTTTGGGCCCTGGACAGTCTCTACACGTCGCACCAGAGGTGGGAGTGCTGAAAGCAAACGCTGGGCTGTACTTTTTACCTGCATGTCCACAAGAGCTGTGCACATTGAGCTGATTGAATCAATGTCAACATCAAGCTTTATTAATGCCCTAAGAAGATTCTTCTGCATCCGTGGACCTGCCCAAACGCTACGCTCTGACAGAGGGACAAACTTCATTGGAGCATGCAATGAACTGCAAATTGACCATAAAGACACAGAGCTGAACTCTTACCTGCTGGAGAAAGGATGCACATGGCTGTTCAACTCTCCTCACTCCTCACATATGGGTGGATCGTGGGAGCGACTCATCGGAGTGGCAAGGCGCATCCTGGGCGGAATTCTTTTGAAAGCCAAACACATCCAACTCACACATGAAGTGTTAAGTACATTCATGGCCGAAGTGATGGCAATAATAAATGCAAGACCACTTGTACCAATTTCAACAGATCCGGATAAACCAAACCTCCTCACTCCAGCAATGCTTCTCACCCATAAGACGAATGCGCTATCTGCACCAGCGGGAAGCTTTGCATCTCCAGACTTATACTCAAAGCAATGGAAGCAAGTACAGTGTCTTGCAGACTCTTTTTGGAAACAATGGAAAAGTGAGTACTTATCAACTTTGCAGAAACGCAGGAAATGGACTGACGATAAACCGAACATTAAAGTTGGTGACATTGTGTTACTGAAAGATGCTCTCGCTCACAGAAACAACTGGTCCATGGGAAAAGTTCTGAGAACATTTGAGAGCAAGGACAATAAGGTTCGGAAAGCAGAAGTAAAAACTGCAACAGACGGAAATGAAAAAGTGTTTTTGAGACCCGTTACTGATATGGTTTTGCTATTATCAGATGAAAGTTAAAGTGTTATAGCTATAAACGGTTCAAAATGTTTATGGAAAAGATTGCTGTAGTGGCACAATTGTATTGTACCAGGCGGGGAGTGTGCTGCCTCTTTGGTTGAAAAGTGCACTAGGGCACCCCCTGCTGGATAATGCACTATATTATTTGGTGACGTTAAAAGAAGGTGTAGATCCAAGATGGTGGAATGCAGCACCAAACAATTTGGGAAATGAGCTGATTGATATCTTTGACGTTGTGTTTCAGACAAGATTTGTTCTTACGATGGCTAAAGTGATGGCAGTGGTCAGAGGCCACTCTTCAATAAACAAGTAAAAAGAGAAAAGAAGTTTGGTTATTGGAGCGTCGTTGTCTGGCTGTCTAGCTTGCTGAAAAATTGGAAAACTCAGGGCGAGGACAGCACACAATTATTTTGCTAATTGATTAATCTGTTGATTTATTTTTTCTATGAATCGATTAATCAGAAAATTTTCCTTAAGGTTTCCTTCCAGGTGAAGCTAAAAGCAAAATATTTCTATATTTCTTTTAGAATTTTGGTATAATTACTGCTTTAAGATGGTCACTCTGTCAGCTAAAGGCATGATTCTCTATACTTCAGTTAATGATTAATCAATCACTAAATTAGTTGACAATTAATAAAAACTCAAAAACAATAATCAGCTTCAACAGTTTTTAGATGTTTTATTTTTTACTATTACAATCCCCCAGGTTCTTTATGCTGCACTGTAATGAAGAAAACTGGTAAATGAGGTGTATACCATTAGATTGGCAATAATAATAATCATAAATTGATTCATTACTTTCAAAAATTGATAGAATTTTCATGAAGGGTCTTTTTGAACAAAGGAACTAAAGGTGTAATAATAAAACCTCAAAGCATTTTCTTTGATCAACTTCTTGTCTTTGATTGTGTTGCACTGCAAATAATTGAAATCTAAATAAGTCATATTTTCTTAAATAGTGCATTTTTTCTTGATTTAAGAAGGTAAGTGAAACATTTTGCCAATGGAACAGGACAATTATGTTTAAAATAAGAAAAAACAATTGCATCGTCTTATTTCAAGTGCATATTTTCTATCTTTTTTTAAGAGTAAAAAAGTCTCATTCCATTGGCAAATCATCTAATTTACCTACTCAAATTGGGGGTAAATTAATTTAAGACATCTTTTTAGCAGTGTGCTTATGTTCCTTTGCTGTTTGAACCCAGGGGCTCAGACTGGACTCCTCACTGAGCTGTGAGCTGGTGCCTGTGGAGTTTGTAGATGCTCGTCAGGTTAAGGCTGCGTTCAAAAAGCTGCTGACGGCCTGCGCCCCCAGTGCCCCCTTGACCGACTCGGAGGACTCCTTCCTCAAAGCCCTGGAGGACTCTGAGTGGATGCTGCAGGTGACCAACAGCCTACACTTCCTTTTCTTCCTCCTCTCCAGCAGGATATTCTCTGGCAGTCGGGCTATATGTTATGTGGCACTGAAAGGGTCATCCTGTATAGCAGGTTCACATCATGGGTAAATAATGTGAATAAATCCTCCCTGAAGCCATTTTCCCAAAGGAAACACATTCTTACAGAAGGACTGAGAGCATCTGATTGGCCCCCTGCAGCCTTACACTGGGCATTCACAGTTAAGGAATACAATCTGTGGGAAAATAGCAATGCTGAATGAGCCCTTTTACCCCGACCCAAACATGGCAATAGGTCCAGCAGGGTGGATCCATTTTATGTATCTATTTGAATATTTGCTCACATGCACATCTGTAAACTCCTTACAGCTTCACAAGATCCTGCAGCTGGCCTTATCTCTGGTAGAGCTTCTGGACAGCGGCTCATCTGTTCTGCTCAGTCTGGAGGACGGCTGGGACATCACCACACAAGTGAGAAAACAGCGTTAACGCCTCCTTAAGAAAACACAAATCAGCACATACAGAGGCTTCTTGCAGATCTGCTGATAAAGATGTGTTGTTCATACTTCAGCTAGATCCCAGCCTCTGATTTGTGCTGCGGATCTGTTTTATAGGTTTCTTTGGGTAAAGTGTCAGCAGTCCGTGCTGATTTTATTTACTTCCCAAACATCGTTAGCTTGTGTAGCCGTGCTGATGAATCCTGTCGTGTTATACCTCATCGTGTCGGTGTCGTTTATAGAGATTGAAAGCAGAAACCTTCACACTGCACCTCAGAGTCAGCCATGTGTGACTCATAAATCTGCCATCTCTGCTATTCCTGCTCATCTTCTATCGGCTCCTTCCCTGATATCCAGATATGATAAAAAAGTGTTGAGGTTTGCAACCTCGCTCCACTGAATCACTTGTCTCTAATCTTGGTTTCAAGGCTCATGGTTCTGTTTCTGTAGGTATGTAAACAACACGTCTGTTTAAGTCCCAATCCGCACTCAGAATCTTAGCCTTTTTTTGATTGTTTGTTTGTTATCTAAGCTCATGTTTTCCATGGCGACCGGTGCTGGTGTTCTTCGGTGTTTATGAGGCTTGTCCGGCATCAGGCTGCTGCTTTGAGGATTCCTCACATAGGGCACGTCCCATCTGGAACAGAGACGTGGCTTAATGCACTCTGCAGGGGTTGTAAACATTCCAGTCATTTTATATTTAATCATTTAGTGCATCATCAGCGTAAAGGAATGCTCCTATTTGCTCTTAAAATGCTCTCTCAGGATCAACATTCAGTTCGCTGATTGTATTGTGGACAGTTTATTACTTGCACATGTGCAGGTTTTTGTTTTTTTGTTTCTCAGTATTAGTCTGTCGAAGCTGAAAATGCACCAATCACCACTTGGTTGGTGATTTTTGATGTCCTGTTTTAATACAGCTGATACCAGGTTGAGTTGTTTAGTTTTCTCTTGAAAAACAGCATTAAAATGACTTTTGTTTTCTAGCATAAGCAGCAGAAGTAAAACTTTGCCTCAGCAGATTCTGTTAAACAGGGTTTTATTTATTTACACAAATACTAAATCTTTTCCTATTCACATTTTAAGCTTTTTATAGATCTTACTTATAAGAAAGCCTTTACTTACAAGTTTTTGATAGTATGAGCATCAAAAACATGTTAATTGGATTTTATTTTATTTCCCTTTAAACCAGATTGATGTATAACGGGTATTGGTTCTTGGAAACCATCCGTTTGACAACGCTTTGAAACCGACAGCTGCAGACATGTCTGGTTTATTTAATTAGGTTTATTAATTGGCTCTACATCTTTATGCTCAATCTGACTTTATTTTTTTTATATCTAATTGATTGTGAATGGATAAACTATAAGTTTTCTTTATTCTGCAATAACCTCCATCATGTTGGGTTGTGTCACTCCAAGTTGGTCAATTAATTTCTGAGTTTCCCACTGGTCTCTCCCCTGTGAGGATGCATCTATCTTTGCATTTATAAAAACCAGAAACCATATAACAGAGAAGAGACAGAAGGAACAGTAATATCTTTACCACGGTTGCAGCTGATCTTTTAGCTGTTAATCAGTCGTTTCTCTTCTCAGGTTGTTTCGTTGGTCCAGTTGCTGAGCGATCCCTTCTATCGCACCCTGGAAGGTTTTCAGGTGCTCCTGGAGAAAGAGTGGCTTTCATTTGGCCATAAATTCAGCCAGAGGAGCAATCTGAGTCCAAGCAGCCAGGGCAGTGGCTTCACTCCTATTTTCCTGCAGTTCCTCGATTGCGTGCACCAGGTGAGCTTTTACGCACGTCCATCATCAAGCTGCTGAATCTCCTCCTCTTTAGCTTCATTCATGAATTGCTTGGGATTCCTCAGGAATAAAGAGACGAGTTAAAAGGTTGAGCATTTCAGCGGTTGTTAATTAAATGTTTTCTACAGTTTATTGCATCTAAAAGTGTGCAGAGGCAGGCTGCTTCCCAGATGCTTCCTAACCTCAGGGATCAGAGATGAGCTGACTGGGTTTTATTGTGCACTTTTTATTCACTTTTGTACTCTGGATGTTTCGGGGAAGGAAAAAAGTGGAGGAATGGAGGATTTTAGTCTGCTTCAGGCTTTTGAGATTCGAGGGAACAGAGTTAAGAATGAATCTCACAGAGCTGAGGACCAGAACCGTCCATCCTCTCTGAAAAGCTCAAATTGAAGAATGCTGTGAGGGGGGAGTCTCATGGGGACTTAAAGATCCACTCCCTTACACTTACATCAACGCATAGTTTCTGCATTTGTCTTTTCAAAGTGCATGCTTGGCAAATAAGGCGGGTTGGCGGGGTTTCTGGGGTCTGGAGGGTTATAAACGGAAGAGAGAGGGGATTCGGACAAGAGCTGAAAATAGAAATGCCTCATCTCCTAAACAGCTGTTGTTTTTGCCAGTAGACCCAGGTGGCCTCAGATATTCAACACTCTTGTTGGCCACTTCATACCGCTGGATGGGAACAATAGATCCGCAGCCCTGCTAGCTCAGTCTGAATTGTGTCTGACCTCTGAGGGGACAGGAGATGCTCTTTCCTGTTTCTAATTTGTACGCCAGAGAGATGTGAGGCTGATGCACCGAGATGCCTCTCAGCTGTCCTCCATACAAACATATTTTAGTCCCTCCTGGACTCTTAACATCTTAATCTTATTTTTTTCTTCCTCTTTCTTTTTTTTCTGTCCTTGCAGATTCTCGACCAACATCCTCTTGAGTTTGAGTTTAATCAGTATTATATAAAGTTCCTGGCCTATCACCACAACTCCAACCGCTTCAAGAACTTCCTGCTGGACTCAGACTATGAACGTTTGGAGCATGGTCAGTAAAGTTTAAAACATACATGACTGTTTTCTAATTGGAAATTCAAATCTTTATGCTAAAATATGGCAACAGAAATAATATTGTCAAAAACAGGTCTCACGTAACTATCATCGCCTTGCAAAAGTATTCACACCCTTTTCTGTTATTAAAACCTTAAACTGCAATATATGGGATTAGATTAATATGCAATGAATCAATGACAAGATTATTGGTTATAATCCAGGTGAAATCAAGTGCAACATGCTGACTTTGAAAGTCACCTAAATAGCGAAGAAACGGCAACATGGACAGGTCAGCATAGGAGTTAAAGCTAAGCTATAAAATATCCCATGCTTGGACAGTCAATATCTTCTCTTTACTAACATGTGTTTGGATTTTTTTAAGCACGAACAAACTGAGGAAATTTAGCTTTAGTGGAATTGCTTGGAAGCAAAGCCACTAGTTGTTTATGATATGCAGAGTTTCTCAGCGAATTAACAGTCGATCAGATATCTGCTGCAAGGCTGTGACAGAATATACGACTCCTGCGTTTAGACCGTGACTGACAGGAGATCCAGCGTCACTCAGAGCTGTAATCAATGTCAATTCAACTAATTGAGACAATGCCAGGTTCAGATAGAGAACTAGATCCAGATGGTCTGGACTTGAGACTGAATTATCCAGCTATGATGTTCTTCTGTTTTCTATTGAGATTAAGAAATTCTTTGCATCATTTGTGGATTTGAAGAAAAATGTCAAAGACCATTTAAGGATAAATGTTTGGCTACTCTAGAATTTAGAAATGTTCCCATTTTAATGAATAAATAAAAGTATGGTTGACTTTACGTCCCTGAAGCTTTTTTAGGTGATATTTTAATGCTGTGGGTCACTCTAACGTTTCCTAATTCTGTGTCCTTACGAAACGCTGCTTATCTTTTAGTTGTATCTCTGTATCTTACTCAGCCCTTACCTTGAGGGAAAATGGGACTCGATATGCCTGAAATATCCAAAGTTTGCTCCTAAAAGCATAATAAATCTTTGGTCAACTTCTAGATACAGCACTGTTACATGATTTAGGGGTGAGCATGTAGAAAACATCGTGTTGTTACCTAAGCTATCACATTGATTTTAGATCATGTGTTAGGGATAGAACTATGGCACACTTTGAACTATCAAACATTAAAAAGTAACAGACCTTTTATCTCTTATTTTTGCACAGAATGATAGCAGTTTTGGTACATTTTAAAATTAAACTAAAGGCACTATCTGAAATTTGTGCAGCAGAAATGCTAGGCTCAATTTTTGATGGATTTGAAGTATTTTGGGGGCGAATGTTACGCAGGTTTCGCAGTAGAAGCATGGGAGTGACAGTATCATGCTGTGGGAATTATTCCTGTGCCAGTCTGAATGAGTGCCCACTCAAAATCTCCCTCCACCTCATAATATGTTGTTAGTGTTGGAATAAGAATCAAAGATACTGAAGTTTGTGTTTTTAATGTGAAAAAAATCAACCTAAAAAATTGAGGGATCATAAATTGTTTTTTATTAGTTGAGTCGGATGAATATATTTGTGGTTTTATTGTTAACCTTTTATCTGTTAGATTTTCTCATGGCTTTTTCCCAAAGTTGCTGGAAAAAAACTATTTAAATAGAACTGAACTGTTGTGGCTTTTTTTAAACTTCTGCATACATGGTATCATTGAAGGAGACTTTATTTCTAATTAGAAGAATCAGTTTCTCCAACATTAACAAAACTTCTTTGTTATTTTGCTTCAGGTCGCGGGTTTAACATGTTTTGTTTCAAACAGGGTTGCTTTTTGAGGACAGAGGAGACAAGCAGGCCCGGAGAGGCATCTGTATCTGGGACTGCATCAACAGGATGCACCGGAGGAGCCCCATCTTCTTCAACTACCTGTACAGCCCCTCAGAGACGGACGTGAGTCTCCCTGCTGTGTAAAGGAGGAATGTGCAGAAATGTAGAATCATCCACAGAGTGAAAATAAGTTTTGCTTTCAGCAAATAATTGCATTCTTATTACTCGTGCAATTAAAAAATGGAAAAAGTGGAACATTATCACATTATAAACTACAGAAGAACTCAGAGAATGCAGACCTCTGCTATGCATCTCATTTTACCCTGAATGGTGACTTATACCTTAAAGGCTAAAACTTGGATGTTACCAAATTTTAATGAATTGTTTCTTCAGGTGCAGCATTGGTAACAATTTATTAAAATCTGTTTTTCCGGACTATAAGCTGCTACTTTTTTCCCACGCTTTGAACCATGCAGCTTATAAGAAGGCGCAGCTTTTCAATGGATTGTTCCTAACAACCACAGGGGGAAGTCATAGTTAGAAATGAAATATTAAGAGGGTAACTTCCGTTTAGCACAAGAACATGCTAGCAGCAGGCAGAATAAATGTCCCAAATTCACACATTTTTACATTTATTTGTTGCATTAAAGCTGCTGAACCAATGAGAGATTGAGCTTAACTCATGCAGAGCTGAAGAAGCCCCATCTTTCAGTAGAAGCTCTTACTGCTGCGAGCCAACAAGCAAACAGGAGTTAGCATTCTTCTTCCTCCCTACTCCAGGGGCGATATGTAGAGCTCCCCCTAGAGGTTTGTGGGGAGACCGGTCAGTAGATATCAGCGGCTTATAGCCTGGTAGGGCTTATGTATGTATGTTTCCAGTTTTTTCAAAAAAAACTTAGTGGGCACGGCTTATATTGAGGTACGCTCTATAGTACAGAAAATACAGTTTTTAATTCCGTTTTTTCGAGTGATCCTAAACTAAGCTGGGTTTAAATATGTTGCTCAGAGCATCTCTTATAAATAAAGCTGGTCTTTAAGTAGCTAACGCGTCCGTGATCAGCTGTAAACCATCAGTGACGGCGTATCTGAGAGAAGGCGATATCTGTGGGCAATGATGCTCATGACAAATGAATTAGCCGTCACTAAGAGTTATTTTCTGTTTCTTTTTTTAAAATAACAGCAATGCTTGCCTACATAGTGAATGTCAGGACTGGGGCTCAGTCTGTTTGGTTCTGACGCTGGAAACACTTAGTCTACACACGGGTCTACGTTAAGTAGTTATGCCAATCCTTTCTGACTGGAACACAATCAGATTAGGACTCTATTATTATTTCGGAGGTAAACCCTGTCTGCTGCATTAGAAGCCTGCTGTCATCATTTTGCCATCAGCCACAGGGCCTCAGCTAAACATGTTGATTTGTCTAATAACTGTTTACACAGACCTTCTTGTCAGATTGCTCTTTGGCCTCTGCTTTCGACAAACCTTTGATAATTTGAGATCAAAGCCTGATTTTTACTGGTCTTAAAGTAAATGACACGCTACTGTGCTTCAAGTTTTCTGTGAAATACTGAAGCCAATCCTTGCATGTAATAAGCATTTTCATCAGATATTTGGAATTAGATATTTGCTTTGATCTGCTGTTGATCTCTTAGTATTTATCTCTTGCATCGACGTCTCATCATCACAGGTTCCAACGCCCAAAATGGCTTCTGGATTAATGGTTATATTAAGCTTAGAGTGGCGATGAAACATAAGTTAAACTGTTATTTTATCATAAAAAGATCAGCTCTATTTTAGTTTGCAGACGAATGTGGTGTAAATTATCACTTGTACTATTTGTCATTGCTTTTATACAGATCATTCTGTTAAAACATGTGATTAAATGTAATTATTCTGCATTATTCCAGCTGCAGTAGCTAATGTTACAAAGTGATGTCCTGTCTTGATGCAGGTGGTCCTGAAGCCTTTCCTCAGCATCCCCAGCCTGATTAAATGGGACTATTTCACAGAGGAAACTCTGTCAACGGGTCCATGTTACGACTGGAGGATGATGGCGGTGAGGTCAGAGAGCACGGAGGAAGTGGACGCCAACAGCAAGAGGAGGATCGTATGGCCGTGTTACAGCAGCGTGAGCAGTGCCCAGCCGGACGCCATCACCAAACTTCTCTCTGTAAGCGCCTGGGGACAAAGGCTCTATTTTTTTTTTTGCTTTCAGGTTCTTTTTTTTCTGTCGTCGGTAATAATTTCTGGTTCTTTTGGTGCTGCAGGACATCGAGAGGCTGGAGGGAGAGCTAAACCAGGGCCCTGAGAAATGGCAGGCGACCCTGGAGAACGTCCGTCTCAGCATACAGGAAGATCTCAAACGGGAAGGAAATGTGTGTCTATTAGTAAAAGATTACTTTTATATTAGAATGATTTGAAAAAAAAAAAAAAAAAACTGTATGTACGTCTTTATTTGTCTGCAGCTCCGTAAGCAGTCGCTGTCCCTCTCTGGCATCATTCCCACATCCGGCCTGCAGGCCTTCCAGCGCCGCTCCATGCTGCACCTGCCAGACAGCGGCCTGGTGGACGACCACAGCACAACCACAGCCAACGGGGTCAACCGCCGCGCCGCAACGCTTTACAACCAGTTCACCCCCAAGAGCGAGGAGAACAGGTGGGTCACGGACTTCCTGAGCTCCAAGACTAACAGGAAGGAAGACGTGTGAGTCACTGGCCGAGGGGCCACTCCAGATTTGGAAGATGATTCAGCGCTGCAGTATGCTCCGTGTCATCTTTGCAAGGATGGTCTGTACTCTCAGTTAGGGTCTGGGTGTGTGATTTTACAATCACAGAGAGGTTCAAGTACAGTCTCTTGGCTCAAGTATTGGGATATTTTCTTCTGGACTGAAACACAGTCATTAAAATCTACTTCACATCAGGTTTTTGTGTTTTTTTTCTGATGGTTCCTGCATCTGCTCCTCATTTTTCAAATTCCAAAAGCCGTTCTGACAGATGACTTTACAGAGATGTAGCAAAAAGTTGTTCATAGTTTAAAATTATTATTGGATGGATAAACCACAAAAAAGTTTTTAAAAAATCGAATTTAATTTGTTTATTTTTCTTTTATTCTGTACACATCTAATTCTTCTCCAGGTCTTATGAGGGGATTCTTTACAAACGCGGGGCTCTACTGAAAGCCTGGAAGCCTCGCTGGTTTGTTCTGGACGTCACCAAACACCAGGTGAGGGCGCCGCTCCTCTTTCCTGTTCCTTAAGAGGTTACATCTGTGCAGCAGGCAGCTGCTTTACTCCCATGTGTTCGCAGCTCCGATACTACGACACTGGCGAGGACACGAACTGCAGGGGCCACATCGACCTGGCCGACGTGGAGTCTGTGATGACGGCGGCGCCCACCATAGGAGCCCCCAAACACATTAGTGAAAAGGCTTTCTTTGACGTGAGTACATGGGTTCACACGCTGTTCTGGAAAGCGAGGCTGCTTTTCTTCACATTACGATTTTACACTCTTACGCACCGTTTTGACAGAAAAAGCCCACATCGCAATGGAACCAATGCCGTGCCTGATAGTTGGCGGGTGTTTTAAGCTTTAAAAAGCATCAAGCTCTTCTAAGTATACCTTTTCGCGGAGAGAATACTCATCTGACCACAATAATTTACATGATTAACAGCAGGCAGACATCAGAGTAGAGTCCCATGAACACTAACTAATGTACTTATGCATCTTAGCCTTAAGCTTTTCAAAAAATGAAATTAAACGAGTCGGACTTTCTACCCAGCAGGGCTTCAGCTGAAGAGGCGTGACTCATTCAGACTAAAAGGACCTTTTCACCCTTATTGCAGCATAGTTTTATAACTAAGGCATGCAATTAGAAATAAAGATGCATGACAGAACACAGCTTTTAGTCCACAGAGCTTTACTTCACAGAATACGGTTTACTTACATCATCTGGTTGCATTTATCGAATTCTTAAAGAATCAAAGCTTTAAACCCCAACTCCTTATAACTTGTTTCAGTTATGTAATTAAAGGATTATTTACACAAACATAATTTTAAATCTATTTGGATTTTTTTCTTTTAGCTGAAAACTATCAAGAGAGTCTACAACTTCTGTGCTTCCGATGCGCCCAGCGCTCAGGTGTGGACGGACAAGATCCAGAGCTGCATATCTGACGCCTGAGCTCCGTGGTTACATGGCACATGGCCGTCATAGTGTGGCTGAGAGCTGAAACATGACAGCAGCTCTGTTTGGTCTTCAGGTGTTTTTAATTAAGCGAATCAAGTGCCTGATGGCGGAGGATGAATCTTCTCCCTGTAGCTGCTTGGGGCCGCCATCGCCCGGCTGGCGTAGCACATCTGCCGCAGCTATCCTCTCCCTCTGATCGGGAAGCAAAGCAAACATAAGCTGACATTTTTTTACAGAACGTGCTACCAAGGAAATCCTAAAACGTTTTTTAATGTATCAAATCTATATCGCCGGCCATTAAAACTGTGGGTTTAATCTTAAATTTCAAAGCATATAGAAAAGATTTTCTATCAGATATTTTACTACAATGGTTAAAGTAAAAGGTTATTGCTGCTTAAAGAAACATATAAACTGCCAAAAGCTCAGATTTTAAATGCACAACTTAAAAAAAAAAAAAAAGCAATTTGTTTGCACTTAGCGCTAAAGTATGCACTCTTTTATCTAATATTGACTTTCTGAACAGATGCAAGCAGCCAGGCTTTAGGCATTATTTAGTGTACATGTGGAGGATTAACTGAAAACGATTTGCACAGATTTCAAAAGGTGTTGTTTTTTTCTTTATTTAAGTACATGATTTTGTTGACTGTTGTTTTAACTTCTCTCTTAACTTTTGACGTCTCATGCAATGTAAAAAAATTGTTATTAAAACTGTTAACGTGCAAAAGTGATGTGCTTTTTTTCCCCTGTAAATACCTTTTGTTACATTTTGTTTGATCTCCTGTTTACTCTGAATATTATTTGCTTTTCTAACTTGAACTCTGTGTTTATATCTGTTTTTTTTTCTATGTGTCCCAGACGTTATTCTTCTGTGTGATAAAATGTTGTGAATGAAACGACCCTTTTGTTGTCACCGACGTTCTCCAAGCAGACTCTGTCTGTTTTAAGGGCTTTTTAATCACTATTTGTGCAGTTCTCTGCTTACCTGCCCTCTCTGGTCTTTACAAGTAAAAGCACATCAAGCAATTCAGAGATGTCTTACACTCTTTTTTTTTTTTTTCTTACTTCTTTGTACTGTGTTTTGTGATGACACTAAATTTTTGCAAATAAACTGAAAAAAATTATTGAAAAGAGCGATTTATTTTTATTTAGGATGCTTCTTTCCTAGAGTGGTGGATTGAACGTGGGATTTTTTTTGCAGTAGTAATAAGATCATCCAACATTGCATGTGCTCGATTGCACATTTTTAGAAAATTTTTCTAGATGCACTCTTAATTCTTATTTCTTAAGTTGAAACGTTGTGGATAAAAAAACGAACAGTTGAATTTTACTTGACTGACAATTAGTGTCAACATTCTAATAATGGGAAATATAATGGATGTTCACAAATTTTCAATAAGGATTTCATCATATTTTTCAATTCAGTCTATTTATATAGTGCCAATTCACAACACGTTCCTCTCAAGGCACTTTACAATTTAACCAGATCATACAGTCAAATTGTTTCAAAGTTTTCTAAGGCAAACCAGTTGATTGCATCGAGTCGAAGGCGATTCCTCACACCAAGCATGCTTGTAGCGACAGTGGAAAGGAAAAACTCCCTTTAACAGGAAGTAACCTTTGGAAAACCAGGATTAGTGTGAGCGGCCATCTGCCGAGGCCGACGGGTTCATGGAGAACGAAGCAGACATACAGAAAGAAGCAGAGATACAAAATTCTGATTTACTTCAAATTTCTACTCCCTCCCGCACTCTTAGATCTTCTTCTACCACTCACTTAGTTGTTCCTTCAGCCCGTCTTAAAACCATGGGGAGCAGAGCTTTTTCACGTTCTGCGCCCACACTCTGGAACTCTCTCCCCTCTGACATCTGCAAAACCGAGTCTTTACCCGTATTCAAATCCAAACTCAAAACCCACATGTTCAAGATTGCCTTTTCATTATGATTTTATATTACTTTCCTCTGTGTAATTTGTGTTGTTTCTTTTAATTATGACGACTGCTTTTTACCATTTATTGTTTTTATATGTACAGTGACCTTGAGTGTTTTGAAAGGCGCTTGAAATAAAATGTATTATTATTATTATTAAAAGGCAACTGCAAACCAGCTCCACAGGCGGCCCCTCCCAGGAAACCCACAGCCAGGCAGACTAGCTCGAAACCAGCTCTCATGTCAGAGGATAAAAGAGAGCACATACAGTTAGTCAGAGAAACAGAACTACACTGAAAAACAGGCCAAACTCCAACATCTACCGTCAACATAGGTGTTGACGGCAGCAGCACAGCTGATATTCCTCTCCAGGATGGTGTCACAGCCACACAGGAACAGATCAGATGAAGCTACTATGAGAAAAAGCAGAGAGAGCAGAACGTAAGAGATTTAGCTAAAAAAAAATACTGCAGAGTGGGAGTATAGAGAGAATGAAGCAGAATGATGAAAAGAGGTCCCTATGTCCTCCAGCAGTCTAAGCCTATAGCAGCATTATCCTAATATTGCACGGAACATAGCCCTTCATCTCCATGGGGTCAAAGTTCAAATTTATCAGGTTTTAAACTATTATTTGCCTTTTTTCGAATGTCTTATTACATAACATTTACAGTAAAGTTTGTTTTGATATATTTTCCATGTCTATAATGGCCTCCAGAGGGCAGAAGTGGTAGCTGGTGGGTCTGACAGGTGGTCAAATAGAGTAAAAAAGGTCACCACAAACAGAGGTACTAGGTGTTATTACAGACACTTCACTGGGTTTAACAATGCTTACATTGTTAGTTTTTCAAACACTCTGCATGGAGAGATGCCACAATGCCAAAAACCGCTGGTTAGGTGATAGTACACCACTCACGCCTTGAGGTTTGCAGTCAGCCAAGGCAGACCACACACAGAGGACTGACATCTACACAAGGAGCCTCACAGAACCCTGTGATGTTGGTGGCTTCCAAGGACGCATGTCATCCTACTGCTTTTATCAACTCACCCACTGATTCACCATCCCATGCACAGGCATCAGTACACACTTTGGTGTTTCTCATGTTAGTTTGCAATAATAAAATGTCTCGCTGTGTGTTGATGAATGTGACAAAGGTTTAATGAATTTGCAAATGTAGTTTGGACTCCTTTAAGAGAAAAAATGGAAGAAAAAAAAAACTCGGTACCGAACCAGAAGCTGTGAATCTGCCACCTCCTTATCCACTGTGAAGAACATGCAAAGCTCCCCCTCTTTATTAACTGGACATGCTAACAAGCAATAGAAAGGTGGTTTGGAAAGCTTTTTGTTGAGAGGTTCTGGCATCCTTATCGTTCTTTTTAGAAAGCATCTCTGACCAAAGCAGATGCTGATGATATAAACTGCAGTATCTTTGACATGCTTGTTTCACTAAATCCTGATCTGATGGTTCAGCCCAGAGGATTTCTCATTCTTGCATTAGTTTTATACCATTTTATGACTTCTTATTTTAAGTAACCCCTACATTTCCTTAAGTTTATTTTAATTAAGTTTAAAAACAAAAAAATGAAACTGATAGAATATTTGAATTAAAGTGAAATTATTTAATGTTTTAAAAGGATAAGAAAAACATAAAATGGTATGCATTTAAATACTATGTAGTCTGCATATTGGGGAGGATGCAGTAAATAAAATATTTTCAGTCCTGGTTTAACAGATTGAAAAGTTGCTGCTAATCTCAGGTTTTCAGGCAGTTGAGAAGCTGATGAGCATTGAAACTAAATGATGCTTCCTTTAGTTTTGTTTTGCTCCTGGGAACACAAAGTGAGCAGCTCTCTGATTATCTGAGAGATCCACATGGTTCACACCTGACCACCAACTCTGGCATATAGGCCTAAATCGATTGATTTAGGGAAGAGTTAATTATTTTAAAATGCACTCTGCATGTTCGGCATTTAATTTAATAGATTGAAAACTATAAAGAGAGTTTTAATATAGATTGACAAACAGGAAAGGGAAAATAACCAGCTTTTCTGTGTCCTGCTTAGACATAAAATGATTTCCTCCACTGTTTTAAGGCAGCCGTAAACAGATTATGTGATTCAGATTCAGAGAGGTCAGGAAAATAAAAGTCTAAGTTTGTGTTTGTTTTGTCATTGATCTTAAGCCTCCTAGTAAAGTTGAAGGATATTTTTACTTTTTTAATATTGATTAAAAAAAAACTACATTTAGCCTGAGGTAATTCTGAATCATTCACATCTCAGAAACTCTGTGATGGACTAAATTCTACTGCCGATGTTGCAGAACTCTAAAATATCAACTAAGGGGTGATATAGATGTTAAATAAAAGTAAAATGAGGATGGAGGCTGAAGGAACTCTGCATGCGATCTGTGTTTGATCTGCAATGTAAATACCAGATGACACAAAGAGGTTGTGTTCTGCCAAATAAGAGCTGTACCTACAATCCTGCATGTGAACATTGTGTCCTCTGTGTTCACTTTAACACTAAATAGAGAACACAGCTCCTCAGAGCTGCTAATGTGGCTGCAATGTCCTGTCATTCACCGAGTCATATGGTACAAGATGAGAAATGCCATGTTTTTCTGAGTTCTTAGCAACACTTCAATATTCATATTTTCTGTTTATCAAAAGGTAACCAGATGCCAACTTTTCTTTATGGTGATGATCAGTGTCTCCTCTGCCAGAGGCTGATATGTAAAGGAACATGTTGGCTTGTAATGGAGCAGCAGCAGCCTTCAGGTTTCACTCAGAGGAAGCTGAGGTCAGATGAAGATCATGTGGGCTTTTCTGGGGGATATGGTGGGTGTTTAGTCTCACAGTACAACCGAACAGCTGCTCTGTAGCTGCAGCAGGTGCAAAGTTTCATCAGCCTAACATCTGGGCAGACCTTTTTGGCAGTCTTTCTCTCCCTCCCATTTTTTAGATGTTTGCTCCATGCGGGGAGATTAGTCCCCCAAACAGAGGGATGCAGCGGATGTTATGCTGCAGGACTTCGTGGAATGGCATGATAGGAATTATCTTCCCCTCGAGGTGAAATTAGCGGTTTTCCAAAAGCCATTTCATCAAAATATTGATTCAGCAAAGCTGTCTTAGTCTGACCGGATCGAGCTAAAGTGATATAAATTAGCTGAATGAAAGTAGGACAAGATGAAAGAAATGCATTGTTATATAACCCATGACATAACTTTAGGTAGATTGCTGCTGCTGCAACTGATTTCTTTTCTGATGGCAAATTACTGATGAAAGCTTCCATCATCCCAAAGGTCAGCAGTGTTTTCGCATACATTTCTGTGTAATGGTAATCTTGTGGAACTTGGCCTCATTTTTTTTTTCTTTTTTCCTCAAGGTTCAGGCTTTGCTTTGCCTCGGTTGATTGGAAGCGTGCCGCTCTCAAATAAAAAGACAGATCAAAAGCAGCCGGTAAATTCAGGCCTGCACGTATCCGCTTGTTTTGGATCCAGGTCTCTTTCAGCGCAGTCACAGCTGTGCAATTGGATAAAATAAGCTGACTGGCCTCTTCTCAGACCTGCAAAATACCCCAGTGACACATAATGTTGATTTATTTCATTGGTCCTCTAAGTCGTGTTATCCTTGTAACCCATGTGGCTGTAGTGAATGTTCTCATTTCTTTGTGCCTCAACAATATGGGTGATTGGATTCTGCTGTGGGGGGGCTCTGTGGGCATCTTCTCCAAAAGTCAACCCTAAAAGCTGATCACACCTCATTGACTTCCATTCCAGAAATCAGAATCATGTCAGCTTGCCAGCAGATGGAGAGGCTACTCCATGCATCCATCAACTGATGAGCCGCTCATCCGTAAACATGAAAAGTGAAGTTAACCGTTCGATTTGTGCAAAATTGAGAGGAAAAGAAAAAAGACTTCCAGAACAACTTAAGACATTGTTTTTTCTCTAAAACTGTAGCACTATGAGGAGCCATCTGCAACACATTTCTTCACTCTATCCCATAAAATTCCCCACTTTGGACCAGGATGTTTTGGACAGAGACCAGATGAATTGGTCATGGGCATTAGGGCTACTTTTCGGACACATGGGGCAAGGGTGAGACAGCTAGAGATATTCTTAAACTTGGAATGTGAGGGCTTGTGCAATTTAGCTACGGAGATCAGAGGCTCCCCATTCTGAGAATAGTTTTCAAAATAAAACAAACAACAAAAAAAAGGCTGCTATGTCTCACATTCTAAGATATAAATACCTCAAGAAGATATGAGAACAGTAAATCTGTTTATCGCACACAGGAGGAAAGTTCCTGAAAAACGCTGCAAAAAAAAAAAAAAGAAGAACATTTCAACATCAAAACTGGCTTTTTTGTTGTACTGTAAATCAAGCAAACAAGGATGTCCATAAAATCGCTCCATCTCGGTGAATCACAGCAGCATTAGCTCAGACATTTAGGCATTCTGTCTCTGTATCTGATCTTATCTGTGCACTGCCGGTGTAAAGATGCATGCATGATGTCAGGCCCGCAGTGTGAATGCAGGCTCTTATCTCTCCTGCTCCGTCAGCTTTGAACCCAACTTGAACTCTCTGTTTCTTTTCCGAACCCTCTCCAAAGAGCAGAAGAACAACAGGTTTAAAGTGTTGCTCTGGAGAGAAAAGTAGATCATTGTGCAGACTGGCAGGCACGAGGCAACACCAGGGCCCAGCTCTGACAGGTTAACCCAGGTACAATGTTCCTGTAACTGAAGCACGACAGCCTGGAGGACAGAACTGAGGCCTACGTGATATGAACAGAGGCTCATTGTTGCTTAAATGGATTTGTTTTGACACCAGGATCTCACTGCTGCATGTCTCGTGCATTAAAGGGTAATTAATCTCACCGTGTGATTGCTGTAACAGTGAAGTGAGATTATACTGCATCTACCATCCTGTCATTCATTGTCATCTTCCTGAGATCAATTATTTTACCTGCTATTATCAGGTTCCCCTTTGCAAACTGAGTGTTCGTCTGAATTGGATCCATCTGGGCGAGTGGAAGTTGTTTTCAGTGAGGCAATGCAGCCTGATCCAGCAGGTTTGTGGCAGCTCCAGGATCAGTTTGCCTCATTATGTTAGAATACACCTACATCAGTGCATTTTTGTTATCTATATCAACACCCAAGACTGGATTGAGACAAAAGTGATGAAAGAAAGTCATCAGAGCCTTTCAATGTTGAAAAGTCTTGTTTCAGACTCAATTTAAACTTCAAAGTGCATTTCCCCACCAACTTCTCTGAGATATTTAAACAATACAAGATAGTATACGGTTAAAGGGGTTTCTGAATATTCTGGGTCTGTTATGAAGTTTCTTTGTGCGGCTGGAAGGTGAACCTCTGGCCCAGTTTTTAGCCCATGAAAAAGCATTACCACAGCATGACACTGCCACCACCATGTCAATGGTATCTTCTGAGAGTTGTTCAGTGCAAGTCTTTCATCAAAGTCCATTTTTGCTACTAAGCAAAAATAATTCATATATTTTCTGCTCTGCCTCTGCAGCTTGAGGCAAAGTGTCATTAAATCCTATCTTTCAAAGCCCAAATTTTAGTTTTAAATCATCATATTTTCTCATCCGTGACTTCCCTGCTATGTATTTCAGGTTTCATGATGCTATTTGTTCAGTATTATTCTCTAAAATATTTCTGAGGCCTTCCCAATTTGTAAAAATATTGAATTACTCCTATTTGGACTATTTACTAATTAGCCATGCTAGTATTTAGAAGCATCGAAGTAACAGGGGGCTGGATAAAAAGGCACACAATGTTCCCTCTACTACTGTCTGTATTACTTGTTTTTGATCGTAAAACATCCCAATAAAAACATACAAGTTTGAGGTTATAACTTGACAAATGTTAAAGTGTTATAAAAACTTTTGCAAAGTACATTTATAGGCTGACCCCAGAGTCTCAGATCCTCAACACCTATAAGCCTCACTGTTCGCATATCCACCTGTGCATCTCTGCTTGACTCTGAAACTCATTCCCCCAAGATATCAACATGGTTCATTTACTGGGCTTGGGAAACTCACACTATAAGACCCATCTTTTTTAACTGGCCTTCTCTTTGTGACATGTCTTTTACCTTTCTCTTAATTCTCCTTTTCTATGCAATATTATCATTTTTTTAATTACTTTTTATGACTTAGTTCTACAATTGATGTTGTTTAATTTGATGTTGATTGCATTTAAAAATGAAATGATTTTTGATTATTAATGCACGCAAGTACAGAAGAAAAAAGGAAACACATTAAATATACTTAAATACTAATTTTATACTTTTTTTGCACATTAAAAAGCGTTTATAGGTGTAAAACTTTTACTCATATCAGAAGTATCAAAAATTGTGTCATCCTCATGCTGCCACCTAGTGGACAGATCATAAACACGCAAGTTTTTGTTTTAAACAATTAACAGGGAAATAAAAAAATAATCAATCCTCAATATCCTTATAAAACCGAATGGTCTTTATTAATAAAACAAAAACTATTTTAACAGTTCTGCGTTTAACTTTTTTTTTTTTTGCCAAATATCAAAAGACCTTCCAGTTTCTGTATTTATTGTAAATAACCACCTTATAACACTAATTAGTGAGGCACAGAAAGGTGTTGACTTAAGTATAAATAAATGGAAATGGGAATTTCCGACATTAAAGGATAGTTACGGGTTTATACAGCTGATTAAAATGTTTCTGGAGACTAATAGAAAGATTAGAAATGAGTAGTTTAATAGTAAAATATATTTTTCATCTTCTTCTTAAAAAGTCAGTTGTGTATGATATGATTTTCTTGCAGAGAAAAATAATATAATGTGTTGCTCTTCATTTAATAGCTTTAAAGTGGTGCCTCTCTGCTTCAAGAAACCTCAATCTGCCGACTAACTGACTGACTAAAAGGCGCTTGATCAATCACTGAGCCTGAGCTCCTTGGTTCTTCTTCTCCTGCCAGGACTTCTTCCTCAGCTCCAGCTCAACATCAGTGAATGAGGCTGGGCCCCAGTTAGTGATCCTCTGAGGTCCTTTGTCACCTAAACAAAAAGTCAAACCAGACATCAGCTACTTAATAATCAATATCCACAGAGAGAAGTACTTCTGATGGTTGTTATTTCCTGTGATTCTCACAGTGGAGGGAGAATGAAATGACCCTACCTGGCTGGATGAGACGAACCAACCCCTCATGTTTGGCCACTTTATCTTTCCAAGTCTTAGTCTTGTTTGCTGCTCGCTCCAGTTTTCTTGATACCTCCTTAAGATGAGGAAGATAAGAAAGATAGGTGATTAAAAAAGGTATCTCCTACGATGAGAAGGATTTTTTGATAGCACCAGCTTAACATAACCAATGATTTTTAAGATAGTTGTGTGTCATCTTTTGGTTCCTTTGAAATAATCTTGTGGGATGGAAGAGTTTGTTCTGCAACCCGAGGGTCGCAGGTTCGAAACTCAGCTACATCTGACAGTCCTCAGGGTGAAAATTTTACGGGCCTTTTATTACATTTATTTCTAATAAATTCTCTGCTTGTAATAAATCCAACTGACTGTTTAGTTTGCAACTCTGCCACTAGATGTGAGCACAATCTAAACACTAAACCTTTAATTTCAATTATTTAATTTGATTTTTCTTGAAGTTAGAGACATGTTTCATTTCATCTTAATGTATCAGATGTGATTTAGTGGGATTGTGTTTGACAATGATTTAAATGACCTGGTTTATGTTTTACTGAAAACTTTAAGAGGGAAAATACATCTATTGTAAGGCTAAAACATAAGCCAGCCTCTATCTGATGTATAAATCCTTAAGAACCTGGTACTGCTCCAGCGCCCCCTGCCGCTCCCTCTCCAGCCTGTCCAGCTGCTCTGATGCTGCTCGCAACTCCTTCTCCTTGGCCAGCTGCTCAGCCATCAGCTCCTCCTTCTCCGCCTCCGTCTGAGAAAGCTCCCTCTGCTGTTTCAGGTAGATCTGCTCCAGCTCCGCCCTCTTTGCCGCCTCCTCTTCCAATAATCTGTTAAAAAGCAGACATTAAACACTTAAATTATCGGTTATTAATGTACTGCAAGTTCTGAGGATTTATAAACATATAGACTGATTCAAAAGCATGAGAAAAGATTTGAAAGTATCTCAAAATGTTTTTATCACTTTAAATTCCTACTAATGAGTTTCTCATTGAATCACCAGAAGCCAATGACCATTAAAGGTCAGTGTAGCTACAGTGGGGCAAAAAAGTATTTAGTCAGCCACCAATAGTGCAAATTCTCCCACTCAAAAAGATGAGAGAGGCCGGTAATTTTCATCATAGATATACCTCAACTATGAGAGACAAAATGAGAAAAAAAAAATCCAGAAAATCACATTGTCTGATTTTTAAAGAATTAATTTGCAAAATATGGTGGAAAATAAGTATTTGGTCAGTTACAAACAAGCAAGATTTCTGGCTCTCACAGACCTGTAACTTCTTCTGTAAGAGGCTCCTCTGTCCTCCACTCGTTACCTTCATTAATGGCACCTGTTTGAACCTGTTATCAGTATAAAAGACACCTGTCCACAACCTCAAACAGTCACACTCTAAACTCCACCATGGCCAAAACTAGAGAGCTGTCAAAGGACACCCGAAACAAAATTATAGACCTGCACCAGGCTGGGAAGTCTGAATCTGCAATAGGTAAACAGCTTGGTGTGAAGAAATCAACTGTGGGATCAATTATTAGAAAATGGAAAACATACAAGACCACTGATAATCTTCCTCGATCTGGGGCTCCACGCAAGATCTCACCCCATGGGATCAAAATGATCACAAGAACGGTGAGTAAAAATCCCAGAACCACACGGGGGGACCTAGTGAATGACCTGCAGAGAGCTGGGACCAAAGTAACAAAGGCTACCATCAGTAACACACTACGCCGCCAGGGACTCAAATCCTGCAGTGCCAGACGTGTCCCCCTGCTTAAGCCAGTACATGTCAAGGCCCGTCTCAAGTTTGCTAGAGAGCATTTGGATGATCCAGACGATGACTGGGAGAATATCATATGGTCAGATGAAACCAAAATAGAACTTTTTGGTAAAAACTCTACTCGTCGTGTTTGGAGGAGAGAGAATGCTGAGTTGAATCCAAAGAACACCATACCTACAGTGAAGCATGGGGGTGGAAACATCATGCTTTGGGGCTGTTTTTCTGCTAAGGGACCAGGACGACTGATCCGTGTGAAGGAAAGAATGAATGGGGCCATGTAACGTCAAATTTTGAGTGAAAACCTCCTTCCATCAGCAAGGGCATTGAAGATGAAACATGGCTGGGTCTTTCAGCATGACAATGATCCCAAACACACCGCCCGGGTAACGAAGGAGTGGCTTCATAAGAAGCATTTCAAGGTCCTGGAGTGGCCTAGCCAGTCTCCAGATCTCAACCCCATAGAAAATCTTTGGAGGGAGTTGAAAGTCCGTGTTGCCCAGCAACAGCCCCAGAACATCACTGCTCTAGAGGAGATCTGCATGGAGGAATGGGCCAAAATACCAGCAACAGTGTGTGAAAACCTTGTGAAGACTTACAGAAAACGTTTGATCTCTGTCATTGCCAACAAAGGGTATATAACAAAGTATTGAGATAAACTTTTGTTATTGACCAAATACTTATTTTCCACCATATTTTGCAAATAAATTCTTTAAAAATCAGACAATGTGATTTTCTGGATTTTTTTTTCTCATTTTGTCTCTCATAGTTGAGGTATATCTATGATGAAAATTACCGGCCTCTCTCATCTTTAAGTGGGAGAACTTTCACTATTGGTGGCTGACTAAATACTTTTTTGCCCCACTGTATAGCTAACAGGATTCAATCATTACCTCTAAACTCCAGAGAACATAAATGTTTTCCAACAGGGAAATGACAAAAAACATATTTTATGCCAACAAAAATATGTGGATGGCCTTGAGGAGAGGAGCAAGGGTGAAAAACCCCAGCATCATCCTTTAGCTGAAAAAATAACAGATCAGCAGTAACCAGAGAGCTTCAGCTGCCTGTAATGCTTTGCTATCACTTAAGATGTAGATCAGATTTTTCCATGGAAAGTACTCCCCGTTCTGTGCTTCTGTGTATAGCTCTGGATCTTTCCTAGAATAATTAACAAAATTATCACTGCAATTAATTTAGATAATCCAGTCTTTCTTCCCCTGCGACGATACGTCTACCTCAATGCTTCTTTGGGTTTGTGTGCATCCGTTTTCTTTCCTAAAACAACTTTGTTTGCTGCAGATTGACGCAAAACCTGAGATAATACTAATGGAGGTTTCTGCTTGTTAAAAGGGAGTTTTTCCTTCCTATAGTCACTAGATGCTTGATCTTTAGGAAGGATTATTGCAAATACAGACATCCCAAGTTCCAAAAAACTCATTTCAGGGAGATGCTTAATCTTGTAGCCTTGAACATCGGTTATTCTTTCTGTTTTTCATGGGACTGCAGCATATAGTACACCTCGCCACGGTGTCTTCATTCCTCACCATTGCCATTTCTAGACAGGGACCAGAAATTCTAATGATGATATGCGCTGGAACAGACATGGTTACTGATATGTCCTTTGGAACTACATTCTTTTTCTTTTCAAATTCTGTTTTACTAATTATTCAAAAACAATAAGGTGATAGCTTCAGTGGTACTGAGATAGGATCCCAGTTTTCAACTGCTAAATGTTTTTTTCCACAACAAATAAAAAAACTCCTTTACTTTTTTACAGATGAATTTAACAGTTTTTCTTGAGTTCTAATTCCAATTTTATAGAAAACGGTAGTTTTAACTTAGATTAAGTGAAAAATATGTAAAATTCTTAAATTTAAAATGTATATTGACCTCAAAAGAAATCGAATTTGTATTGGACCTAATTGAAAAGAAATTTCACTTCATGCAGCTCTCTAAATATATCTGAATAACTTGCCCTGAGCTGCCCCCTCTCCTGGCCCCCTGGTAAATTTAGTTCAGATCCGCCACTGTTTAATCTTCACTAGACGTGGATATATCTGCTGTAAAATTAGTCCTATATTTTCGTTTTTTACTCGAGGATTCAACCTCTGCTGTTTCACATGATGCACAGCTTTGAGTGGTAACTTGGTGACTGCCAGAGAGTAACCCAGAGAAACTTATCGGACTGATCCAATCAGCTCTCTGATCAACCAGTCGCCTGGAAAGCTGGTTGATCAGAGCATCGCTTTGGACAGACAAGTTGCACAGGTTTCACAAGTAACCTCCTCCCCAAGCTCTCTTGTTGTCTGCGCAATCGAAGTAGTTCTTATCCGAACATGATGCATGAATTATTACCTGCCCTCTCTCACTCACATTAAAAAACACCACCTCGCAGAGTGTAAAATCCGGGATAATTTATCCGACTCGCAGGCATCCGTGAACAACCATCTATATCAGGGAGATTCACGGAACTTCCGGGAGACTTGGGATGTCTGCGAATAAAACATCTCCATACCATCAACTGAGCTTCCCCATAACTTTCTTTTGAAGTGAATTGAATGTGTTCTAATAATGAGGACTGAGTTGGACCTTACTTTATTGGAATGACACTGAATGAACTTAACTGAGCTGAACCAAACTAGATTCTATACAATCAGAAATGACTTTTGCTTCTTTTCATCATGTAAAGGGCCTCGACAGTTCTTGGGCATTGGCACCATGATAATAATAATGTGAGCCAACTTTTAAAATGAACCGATTTATTCATAAATCTAAATGTCAAAAGTTTTAGAACAATTTTTTTTTTTTACAATATAGCAGAGATTTGAACCGGATGAATTGCTGCACACCTACACACGCTGACCATAACTACAACAAAATGGTGATCATTGGCTGTTTTACAGTTAAAATTACAGCTATTAATAGCATCCTAAACATAAAACTAATACTCTGTCTTGAGCATCTTAAATATGTTCCTCAGACCTGGCCTGCAGCTTCCTCATGGCTTCCTCATCCTGCTTGGCCTGTCGCTGATCCTCTAAGGCCTCCTCCAATCGGTGGTACATGTCTTCAAGTTCTCTGACCCGCTGAAGGTACTGCTCCAGCTCGCTGGACTTCGCAGCCATCTGCTCCTCCATCTCCTGCCGTACCTGAAATATTTTGTGATCTTTATGTACAACAAAAAGAACTGTTTGTGTACCAATACAACAGCAATAAGATCATAAGAAATACCTGATTTGAATCTAAGACTCAAGAAAATTCAGAGCAAAAAAAGAAAAGTAGAGAAAACCAGCATTATGTTAGATACCTTAGCAAATGTAAAAAAAAAAAAAAAAAAAAAAAAAAAAAATTTCTTGACTTGAGGACCTTTTTAGCAGGAAAATTTAGATGTTTGCATTGCCACAAATGAAAAAAGGATAGTAGGCACATTTACTTTACTCTCTATATAGGAAAGTGAATAAACAAGGAGGCCAGATCTCTAGTTACCCAGGAAACACAATCTCTCTGTTTAGAAAACTTCCCCTCAGGAATAAAGTACAACTGTTTCCTTGTTAAAATCCAATCTCATGTAGTTTCAGCTTTAAGGGAAAAAAAAAGACTAAAGAGTCTGAGTGAAAGGAGACGGCCCATGTTTTTACAGCTACAACAAATGGTGCAATTAAAAAAAATAATCTTTTTAATTTTTCTTTTTTTGTCTCACAAATCTTGATGTCAGACAAAAATAAAGGGATAAAATAATACAGACTTTCAAAATGTATAAAAAGGAAAAAAATATGTTAATGTTTAACTGCCATCCTTGTCCAAAAAGGTTTTAACTGTGATTGATCGCATTTACATGTCAGCTAAGGTAAATATCAACAACTGCGCACTGACTTTTATAGACTAAATTAACAACATACGAGAAGATATAACACAAATCATGTCTGCCCTGGCCCCTAACCCCATCGCTATATGGAGGGGGGGCTATATAGCGGACTTTATAGTGAACTCAGTTAACTTACTGTTAACTACTTTTCATTCCCTGTTGGTCAAGTGACTCAGCGTCCCCGCACAGTTCCTGTACCATCTTTGTTCTCTCTCTCCCGCAAAACAAATCCCATGACACTTTGTGAGGAGAGCTCTTGCAAAGCATTGTGGGATATATCCCCTCTGCTCTAGTGACCATAGATGCACACTACTTTTCTAAGGTGCATTGTGAGAAATTTGAAATCCACTACTTTTTCATCCACTGGACATTGGAAGCTCATTGAGTGGCGCAACGTTAGGGCGGACGTTCGGACACAGCCTTTGAGACTCCAGTGAAACAATAATTAAAACATGGGATTGACCGACCTACCAATGTTGCTCCAGAAGCATACAGATATCTCATCCAGAAGGTTACAAAAGACTAACAACATCTAAAACCTTGCAGAAACTGCCTCAGGATGACAGATGTAAATTAGCAACTATGCTATAATCTGGCTCATTTACAATCTGTACAAAAGTATAAGATTGTTCATTAATGTGCTCTGTCCTGATAAAATAAATAAATAAAAATAAAAAAGATCCAAAGGCAAGTCTTTGTAAACACAATTTGCACTTATTTGATTATTTTCTATTTTATCTAAAAAATTTAAGTGTTAAAATTACTAAAAAATTTCTTTTTTTTTTAGTCCTGAATCATTTAAAACTTAAAGTCTATCCTGGTCTGTATAGAGACAGCATTCCTAATCGGAACAGGGGGTCATATTTATTTCATAACTATTTTTTAAACATTAAAATGATCAGCATCAGAAATACATGTCCTCTTTGGGCAGCTACGCAATGTTTTTTGATTTCAAAGAACAAAAGTAACATTTCTTTTTTTTTAGCCTATTTTTTTATTGAATTGTTGATGCCAATCAGTACATTTTTGGTTGGTTGTAATAAATCGCACCCCATAAAGTGTATGAGATAAAAGACTCAGAGTGACGGCCTCACAGCACCATGCTTATACTGACACACTGAGGGAGCCTTGGAACTGGCCGATCCAAGATGGTCCTCCAGCTGCGTCTGATTTTCCACCAAATTGAGATATATAAAGGAAAGCTGTGTGCTGACAAGCCCACACTCAGCTTTATACATCCCGTTTGTTTTTATGCCACAAGTTTTCAAGATTTCTCCCTACCGCAAACTTTTATCATAAAGGTTGCACACCCTTTTCTGCGTGAGGCCCCCCAAGTCATAAAGCATTGAATGGAATCAATTCTGAAAGTTTATATCTACCAAACACTTGAAAATGGAGTACAGTAAAAAATATATATAACTGAATAAATCCTGATTTTTAAAATTGTGCATAGACACAAAAAAACAAAAAGAAAAAACTTTCATTAATCACAGCCATGGCTCAAAGTTTGCCTTCAAGGTTCCACCTCATGTTCAGCCATCTGCATGGTCATCAACCATAAATGGTTCATGTAAAGCACCACATGAATGTCATTGTATATTTAAATGAACCAGCTCGTTAATATTATTTATTGGTTATAAATGGAAACTGCAACTAAGAGGGGAAAAATAAACACAGTTTAACCGATGTGTTGGTGAGTGAGATGGAGAGTCAGATAAATATGTATGGTTGCCACAGTAAATAAAAAGTATAAATAAAAGGAGCTTCTTCAGTGACAGACTGCTGCACCCTAAATGTTATTTAATCACAGACCCTTCCTCCCAGCAGCTGTAAGACTCTATAACCACCACTGTTCCCAACAACCTCAGTAAGATGTTTACATTCATGCTGATTTTGCACAGTTTCTACCTTATTCAGTTAAATAACATGCTGCTGTAATTGTGCACATCTCTGATGTTGCTGCCATTTTCAAATATAAATTTCTGTAAAAATGTTCAGCTGTATATTGGTCATTTATAATGGTCATTAAACACTTTACAGTGCAGTATTGTATTGTTTTTTTTTTAACTCTTCACTATTATTTTATTCTTATACATTTTTCTAAGATCCATATTTGTGTGAACATTTTTCTATAATCTTTTTGCTGCTGTAAACACCAGAATTTCCCCATTGTGGGATAATAAAGGGATTTTCTATTCTATTCTATAATGACACCTTAAGGGTCTGATGAAGACTGATCACATTAACAAGGGCATCCAGACAGTACTGTTACAGTACTGAATTATCTTGTTTCAAAAAGCAGCTTCAGGCAGACAGTAAATTTATTGTCGACTATTTTTAAACACCATTTAGCACTGTTAAGAGCCAACAGGAACCACAGATTGGTTAAAGACCCTGTTAAGTAAAAAATAAATGTGTGTTCTCAGTTTGTCACACCACAGAAATATGTTTTATTTTTAACCCATCTGCATTTGAATGGTAAGAAAACCAACTATGCATATAAAATTAGGTCTCAAAAGTAATATAAAACAACCGCTTTCTCTGCCTGATAGGCAGAGATTGTCAGTTAGCGCTGTTGAAACCAAGCCTATATGCCATCTATTTCACTGCCATAGTTTTAAAGAAACAAAATAAGGCAGATGTTATAGTTTGATTTTTAATTCAGGGGGATCAATTGAAACTTCACACATCTGGGACTCATGTTCAATGGGGAAACAGAGGAGATTCGCTATGCTCTCTGACTGCAGAGGCAGGGACAGTCCCAATACTCACACTAAACTCTGCGCCCTTTTATGAAGTGTTCACCTGGAGGAAGTTCGCAGGTTGCAAGTGTACGAAATCTGGAGAATTGGGACAATACTTGTGCCCCACATTGTAACTGAGACATGGACATTGACAAGACAAAGCCCTTATTTTGTAATGTAACTTCTTTAAAAAAAAAAGGTCCTTTTATATTCACACATGCACAGTAAAATAGGAATCATTTTGATACCAGTAATTATACCTGAAAACGTTTTTTTAAACACACGCAACGGAGCTAACTTTTTCTTTTTTTTTTCTCCCTTACCTTATTTACGCAATAAACAAGTAAAATTCAAATAATATTAACTACTTTCAGTAAGGAAAAACACACATTAGTGTGTAAAAAAACAGATGTGGAGGAATAAGTCAAGCTGAGTCAAAATGACAGGGGAATGAAGCTTGAATGTCAAGGCCTTTTTAAAATAAAAAATACTCAGACTTGTAATAGCATTGTTTTTTTTTTGTTTTTTTCCAATGTTTTGATAGAGGAGAAGTAACTCCAAATCATCAAAAAAAAAAAATTTTCAAGGAAAAGTCTGGTCACATTCAGAATACAAAGTTGTGAAAGTACTTTAAGTATGAACTTATTACATACTTTTCAATAAATGTGTTTTTAATTAAGAGTAATTTTCATTTAAATGTGCTTTATCGGAGACATCCATGTTTGTCAAAGAACACTTCTGCCACCTACAGGTTTGTGACATCACATTGCGGTATCGGCTGTTGAGCAAGTCCCAATGCTGTCGAACTCAATGCTATTCCTGACTTTTTGAATTGAAAACATTTTTGGATGGTAAGCAAAACATCTTCCAACTTGGAAACAAAGTCCAGTGGATTGTTTTCAATTTCTTTTTTTTTTTCTTTCTTTTTTATATGTCTAGAAGCTACTTGATTTTGTTTTTTAATCGGGGAAAATGGCGCTAGACTTACCACACCGTGGCGTTACTGCCAGAAGACGTCAGGAGATGTTACTATATTCAGGCAAAAGTGGCCGGTCCCGTACTTACTGATTAACCCTAAATTCATTAAATCATTGCGAACATATTAGTTTTAGGTATAAATAATGATCCATTGATCATTTCTTGTTGACTGGACTTTTCCTTTAATAAATAACTTTCCATTTGCAGATATTAATATTTTAACATCAGAAATACCAACTTAGACTGTCAATGTAGAATCTATGTGCAAATTCAAGGTTTGAAATGCTATCTAAACCATTTGTATAAAGCCCAGATTAAAAAACAGAAAATAAAGGAAATTCTTTCTTATGTAATTTAACCAGGTTCATAAGCACCTACTTCAAATTTGAATGTCTTTAAAAATGTATTACCAAGCTATATTTGGTTTGGTATTTTAAAATTGGGACTCTTTCATTTTTTGATAAATATGCTGTTTAATAATTTGAACAATATTGAGGATCACCCTTAATTTTACCGACAGATTAATTAATAAACCATGCATTTATGATCACATATACATATATACACATATACGTATTCCAGTTTCACTTTGAAAAGCTTATGAATCTCTAAGGATTTAAACAGAGTGATCTTGTTCGATTGAACTGAAGGGTTGAGGTATGGCTTTCCATGATTTTTTTGTATTGTAATTCAGTACATCTAATATTATGTTTAATATTCTAAGAATTAGCATTAACATTTAATATATCTTTAACAGAAACGACTCCCTTACTCATTAACTTTTAATGAAAATTGACTTTTTTTGACCAGATGGTCAATAAAACAGAAGCTTGTGGAGAAGATTTCAGAGTAAGGAGATGAGGAGTTAATAAGTTATCTCCAAGCCTTTAGTTTGTTCTGCCCAGACACTGAACCCGGTGAGTACAATCTGCACAGTGAATTCTATTATGCACATTAGACCCATCTGGTTTAGTGTCTGGACACACTTCCCAAAAGATTTCAATCCAGTCACATGATCTAAGCAAATTAAATAAAAATCGCCCTTGTTTAATGTACAATTATAACAGAGCTGTAAAATGTAAGTTTCTGGCTGCATATTTGGATCAACAGAAAAATATGAAGTGCTGCTCATGTGTAGGTATTGAACTTGCGGAAAACCCCATTACAAATTTTTCCATTTGCATGGAATGAATGTCGCCTCCAGGTCACCCTCTAACCTTCAGAGAGCCAAAACCAGAGGAAGCAGAATAAAAATAGGATATCAGTTCTTTTGCGAGACTTGGCCAAAATGATGCAGTTTTCTAAATCTGACATCTTCATGCTTACCTGCCTTTCCTCAAGAGAGACCCAAAGTGACAAATCTGGAGGTACTATATTGGCCTTTGAAATTAAAATGAGGCCTTATTTCCTCAGGTCTCTAAGCAACATGTTTCTTATTTTTGGATATTTTTTACTTGACTTCAGGTTTTTCTTGAACGAATATCTATTTAGTTGCTGTGAGCTGCAAATCCCAAATACATTAGAGTGTATTTGATGAGCCCTTGTCGTCATCATCATTATATGTGCAGTCTTTTAAAAAATGTTAACTGTATCTTTTAACCATTAACACAAATTAGGTGTGAACATTTGTACAAGGCGGTGTGGAAAAACTTTTACCATTTTTTCTCTCTCCAAGTCTAATCTGTATCGATCGTGCAGGTCTGACTGTTTTTTTTGCCTCCTGAGCTCCTCCAGTGTTGCTTTGGCCTGGACCTCTTCCATTTTCTGTGAAGCACAATAGAGGAAGGAGCCGTTACCGCTCTGCTTGAACCAAGCCCACATACAAACATAAAACAGCGTAAAAAGCTTCTGAGGTTTAGTTAATTAAGACATTCTAAAGGAAACACTTTAAATCTATTTTTATTGACTTAAAAAAAAAAAACTTTGCAGACATGCACTCATAGCTTCTCCAAAAATGTCCACAAGATCTAAAAGTGTTTTGACATTTGCAAAGAAAAGCCCAGTGGTAAAAGAAAAAGAGAAGTGAGATATGAGGAATAATATGGCTCAGCTTTAAGTACTGAGCTCATGCACCCGGTTTTAAACACACACAGGTGTCCCTATCTGATGCTGTTTGCATGAAGTTTTACTTCCCCTTTAATGTATTTTCTATTGTGTTAAACCTAAGTATGTGGGAATCCCTCCAACCAAACCCCCAACCCGGTGATGGGGTTAACTGAGTTAATGCTCATTTTCACAAATGTTTTTTCTTTTTTAAGGATCACCTCAAAGATACATTTTGAAAGATTAAACCATTAATAAACAGCTTTTACAAGAAATATTTTATATCATGAAATCATCATAAAGATAATTTGTTATAGACAGGGATATCCCCTAAATGATTTATTACACACAGCAATGCGCAACCATTCAGTTACCATGTTTTGCTCCTAAACTGTTATGCAAAAGTCTTAAGTCAAACCTTATTTCATTTATGGTTTGCTTCCAAAGTGAACAATTACGTTGCAATCTTGTAAAGTCGATAAGATTGATCAGTTTCCCTTAGATGTACCTTATTTTTTAGCTCTTGTAACCAAGAAATATTTCTTTACCTTCCTTAAACAGCTGCTTTTTCAAAACACTTTATCTGCAGTATGTTTTCTTAGCACTTATTTTTTTCCCCCCATTTTTAGGCACATTCTCCCAACGTGGTCTTTAAGTTCATAGACATGCTGATCCATTGACTGGCGATAGCCTAAGATGGGACCAAGATGGCGCCTGTTACGCTGGCTTCATGCTTTTACTGTCACATTGACTATTGAGCCAATGTGACAACTGAATTTCTCCACTGTGAGATCAATAGAGTTTATTTGATCTTATCTGTATTTTTATGTTAAGAACAGACCATCCTCATCTCCTCCAGTTGCCTCTGTTTGGCCTCATTAGCCGCCTGGAGATTCTTCATCCTCTCTGCCAGGTCTTCCTCATCCATTAGCTGCTTCTGCCGGAGCTCCCGACGCCTGAGCCGGGCCTCACGGTGGGGAGACAGCAGGCCGAGCCTCAGCAGCTGGATGCACGTCTGTATAGCTAAAAGAAGAGAGGAAGGAGGAGATCACTGATGGCAGGTTAAAAGTGACAGGACTCCAAGTCATGGGGAAGTTAGCTAGTCAGTACCTTGAATCCATTCCTGCTTCTTCTTTTTATCCGAAGCACTGATCTCAAAGCTTTTATCGACGCACTTGATAATGAAAAGGCATTTTTTTCCATCTCTATCAAGCAGAGACTGGAAGAGATAAACAAATCATGTAAAACTGAAAGGATTTATAAGAAATACATGTATAAAATCCAATTATACAAAGTTTTATCCTTCATTCTTCCTTTAATGAAAGGACACTATTTACCTCCACGCAGCAGCTTTGGTCCAGAATGATGTCCCCCTTCTTCTCTGTGAGGTCTTCACAAACGTAGTAGGACAGCGAAGTGGGTCGAAGGACAAACCAGCGCTCTGTCCAGTTCTTCCGCTTGTGGCCTTTCTTCATCATGTAACCCTTTAAAACACGACACCTAGTTTAAACAAGACAATTCCTGTCATTGTGATTAGAAACCCAAAGGGATGGCCCCTTTTTCCCACCTGCTTGAGGATGTCCAGTATGAGCTCTGAAAACACCTCATTGATGCTCATGGAGAGAGTATGGCGGTCCACGTCCTTGCTGAAGTAGATCACCCCCACCAGCTCCATCAGCTCCCAGACAGTCAGCCAATTCTTCCTTTTCTTCTGTTTCATGTAGTCAGTGAACTTTTCCTCACACCATCCCATTCCCATGGCCTCAGTCAGCTTTCGCAAAAAATACTCAACCTACATGGTGGACCAAAGATACTATTACTCTATGCATTAAGAGACGGTTAAAGATGCTTAAATATAATGGTAAGACGTTCGGAATAGTTATAAAAATGTAGGATAATCTTTGTTAAGTTAAGAAGAAAAGTATAGTTATGACAACCTTTAGTTGTTCTTGTGGAAACAGGTGACATTTTCCATCAAATCTATAAGAAACTACAAACCTCTTGAATTGTTCTTTACTATAAATATGTTTTGGTGTTGAAAAATACTTGAGGGAAGTTTTGGAAGATTTCCATTTTTCACAAATAAATAATAGTTAATTAAACACAAGCAGAACCCCCAAATGTGACAATAATACACCATGCTGTATAACACATTGTTATCCTTGTTTCATGGTTATAAATGACCACTAAGGTATGAACAAAGTCTGCTCCAAGATTATCTAAAATACGAGTAAAATTCTGCACAAATGTTTTAAACCAGGCTCAATTTCCTCTGTCTTTGTTTTTGGGGAGCAAGTGGAGCATTGCAGCTCATACATTGGTCAGCTCAGGTCTCTAAAAGCCTGGGAATGTCTTCCAGCTGACTGTGACAGCTTGTTGTATATAGTCTGTTAAAAAGTCACAAAAGTGACAAAAATTTCAAGCTTACAAACATTTACAGCATTTTCTTAAAAGTTATGTCTTTGTGAAATAGAAAGTAATGATGCAAATATGGATTAGATTTTGTTCCATTATTGTTTCAAGCAAAGAATACGTTATGTAGGTGTGAAGTTAAACTTTGAGAAAGTTATTTTTTAAATATTTATCAAGATGAACTTTGTCGTTTTCTCAGATTTCTTTTATTTCTAAAACTACTTTTTTCAAAAAGGAATTTTATATTTTCAAATTAGATTTTTTTCAGACTGAATTTTACAAATTGCATTATTTTGAAATTATCTCACAGATCACATTCACTTCCTTTCAAGGTCAACACAAACAATCGCTCACGACAGTCACATTGACCAATAAAAATGTTGTTTTTCACATACAGACCAATAGAAATGCATCTTCATTCTTCACTCAAGAGCAAAGAGAGTGAAGAGAATTTAATCTGTAAAACTCAATCCAAAAAAGAGAAACGAAAAACTTTGAAAAATAGAGCAAAAAAAACCCCACAAAACAGAAAATGATTTCTAAAATAAAACCTGTGAGGCCATCATAGCTCTTTAAGGTCCCCCTTTTTAATTCAAAATTGTCAGAGTTCAATTTTGTGGATTGCATTATTTTCTTCAACTTTCCATTTAAAAAATGTTGTTTTAGCAACAACAATGAATCTAAATTTAGTTCAGAAATTTAGTTTAGTTCCTTTGGGATCATCCTGTGTTTGTAAAAAATACTCTTAAATGGGTTAACTTTGCTGGTTTTTTTTTTTTTATATATCCTACAAAAAAAAATGCGATCAATTTGGTTCATTGCTGGTGCAGGGGCTGCTCAGTGGTGCAGTGAGTAGCACTGCTGCTTTGCAGCAAGAAGGTTCTGGGTCCGATTCCCGGCCTGGGGTCTTTCTGCATGGAGTTTGCATGTTCTCCCTGAGCATGCGTGGGTTCTCTCCGGGTACTCTGGCTTCCTCCCACAGTCCAAAAACGAGACTGTTAGGTTAATTGGCTTCTCTACAGTCCACTTAGGTGTGAGTGCGTGTGAATATGGTTGTTTGTCATGTTTGTCTCTGTGTTGCCCTGCGATGAATTGGAGACCTGTCCAGGGTGAACACCTCCTCTCGCCCATTGACACAAAAGTTCAGAATTGATTAGATTGACAACAGTCAGAAAAAACTCTCCTAAAAAAATGGACTACTAACTACAAGAAAGTCTGTCTCCAGAGGTGCAAAGCATACAGAAATAATAGCTGACTCACATCTTTGGCACAATAGTTTATATTTGAAAGTTAAAATTAGGAATGATGTAACCCAGATACTTGGATACATGGGTTATTTCCTCTGATTTTCAGACTTTAACCTAAAATAGGAAGCATCATCTTCCTCACCTCCTCAAAAACCACCACCAGCGGGTATCTGTCTTCTGACAGAAAGTTAAAAATGCACCAGACTTTGAATGCATCACTATCTGAGATGATCAGACGCTGAGGATGAAAGTTTTTGTTGTAGCACAAGGTCCAGCACATCCGGTAGAACTCCAGCACGTCAAAGTCCTCCTGAACCTGAAAAAAAAAAAAATCAAAGAGTCTTGGTGGCGCCTAGGAGCAACACCACAGTGTGCTAGTTTACAAGCACCAAGCAAAGGGATTTTAGTTGGTCTCCTCTGGAAACCTTCAAGTCTGAAGGATGTGTGGAGATGTTGTTATAGGACTCATTTTTATTCAAGTCAGAGTGTGGCAGAGAAAAGGGAAGAAAACTGCTTTGCAGCACAAGAAAGGAAGCCTGAGCTGCTTACTAACTGGAGTGAGTCACCTCAAACTTCCCCAGAAACACTCATTTAAACAGATATGTAAAAAGTAGACGCTGTTACTCTGAATTTGCAACATTTTCTTCTCTGATGAGTCATTTTAATGCGAGTCTAGGTTAGGATGAATGTAACTATAAGTTTTAAAATTTCTATTATTAATTCATTTTCTTTGTCTTTGATTTTACACAGGATAAGACCCTATTTGACTTTCCATTTGTATTGAATCTGATAAATATGGTTTCTGGAGAAAGCACCAGAAATATATGTACCTATAAAACTACTCTATTATTTTTTCTTCTAAACAGCTAAATCCAATTGATTATATTGATGTAAAAATATTTAATGGCATCTCAAAATAAGTAAACTGCAAAAACTTTACATTTTACTTCTTCCTCAATGAACTAGAGTAATAATATATTTTGCATGAATAAAAAAAGACAATCATTTGCTGAGTAGTAATTCTATATTTGAATTTATTTAAAAGGTGTCATAAAATGAAGACAGTTTAATCATAGATACATGAAGTTCTTCAAACGAAAGCTACCTGGGTTATTTATAGGAGTTAAAGCATATCATTTGATTATATGTGCTTATTATTCACCGGAAGGCCTTTTGTGCAAAGATTTACTATAATCATCAAATTGGTGTTTTGGAAATTGGTCGAACATCATTTTAAGTTTTTAACAAAGAATTGATCTCTAACTTGTAACCAGAGTAAAGTAAAATAATGAGAATAAATAAATAAGCAACTTTAAAGGTTTCTGAGTGGAATGTTTAGTGTATATATGAAACTTATGTAAAAATGAATGCTTGCCTTTTAACACAAAATTCATTTAATAAGCAACAAATATTTTTTTTAAATTGGATCTTTGTCTCAGAGGTGATTTTGAGTGAGCCTGAAATAATTAAAAAAAAAAAACTTAGAAAAAATATTTTTTTTAAAGAAATATTTCATAAAGAGTTCAAATAAATAATAATTTTCAGACATTCCCATTTAGTTTTCACTACTCTGACCCCCACCTCACATAAACCATAGTGCAAACATTTCTTAAGTATTACTCATGTCCCATTTTGGAAGCAAAAATTAAAGTCAAAATTAATCCTTCCTCTTAAAGATCTAGAATTTGAGAAGCCCAGCGAGACTCCTGACAGGAATCTGTGGAGGAACAAACCATCAGAGTGATATTGGAGCTTATCACTACAGATGACTCATCAAAAGATCAGTATGAACATGAATCAGCAAAGAAGGGTTTAATTGCAATAATACTAAAAAACATTCCCCACACTCACAGTTGATATTTAATAGAGTAAAGGGTGTTTTTAAGGGTTATGAAGCATTAGGGCTTGGCACAAAAAAAAAAAAAGTTACATATTATTAGAGCATCATTCCTTTGAACTTTAATATTAAGATAATATATTCCTTAAATTTTTGTGACTTAAACTTAAAACTTTTACAATAATTTAGCTTGGTTTTTATATAGAAATGTATTTTTCTCCATCCAATTTGACTTATTATAACTATAATACTGATCTGAACTAGACACACATGTTAAAAAATAAGCATTTCAAAACTATGTTAAAGGTATTGTTGAGGATCCACTTTGAAAAAAAAAAATGCACATGTTCAACCCTGTACCTGCTCCGTAGTGGGAAAGACAAACGCGTGCAAGAATATGCGGGGAGCCCATTTCTCCTCGTGCACACTTTGTTTAAAAGTTGCTGTTTGCATCCCTCATACAAGCTTATTTTCCAAAAGTAGATTTGCAATTTTTCCACTACGTCAGACTCACCACTGGTAAGTGAAAATGGGGACGAGCACGTAGGACGGGCTTATGTAAACATATCACCAGAATGACTGGCAATTAGGAAGACCACTTATTATGATGATCCATGCGGAAAAAGAACATCCTCCACTATACCTTTAATATTAAGGTTGTAGCTTTTCGCCTTCTCTGTGCTCACCTTGTCCAAAATGTACTTGTTGAGGTACGGCATGTATCCCTCAGTAGAAAGAGGTCCTTTATCATCTTCCTTGAAATGTTCCTCAAAGCTCACTGGGTCATGGGGGATCTTCATTACTGTGCACAGGTTGTAGGACAGCACCTAAACAACCATAACAAATTAATCAAAGAAGAAAAACAGCACGGCTGTGAATGTGGATGCATTTACTGACTTAAAACTCAGACTCTGCTGATATGATGTTATGAAAGATGGCAAAGTTTCATAATGATTTACTCTGTTACATCTATCAAAAGTCTGTTACTTCTCCAGCATCACCAGCCAAGCGAACTTCCGTTCCTGACCAAGACATCTCTAACATTTTACGTTTTGCCTCATTGCTCTCAGCTGCATTATTTCTAAATGTCACCAGTTTCATTTCAGCTCTGCTGCTCTAAAGCTCCGATAACAGTTTTGTCTGGCAAGCTGTCACTGAAATGAACAGCTTATCTTTAAACCCTTCTGTCTTCTTTTAGAGTCGGACCATCGGGTTTGTTTTAGGGGAGTGTGCCTTGCAATGATACAAAGGCAACGACAGCTTCCTCCCATAAAACAACAATGTAAGGTCCCTAACAGCTGCAGCGGAAAACACCGACTGCCCCTGGGGGATTGAGGCTCAATTTAAGGTGGAATATTCAGATGGTAGGGTCCCAATTTAGAGTTACACATTATAAAATCCTAGAATCACCTCGCATTTTATTAACTACTGTGACTGTAAACTTTGGAACTCTTTACGTCAGCTATGCATCCATTAAACAGCACAGTCAACCAGAGTAATGCAGACCGTGCCCATCCCTTTAAACCACCATGTACCCATCATCTGAAGGCCAGGCACGGAGCTAGATGGAGGGCCAGGGGTGGCCATGGCCACCCTAAGCCAATCATTGGCCACCCCTGTGGCCACCCCTACAATTTTCCCCCTCTAATACAGACAGTGGCAACAGTAGTACTCTCAAATGGAATATTCAAACCATTTTAATGTTTCATTTATTAACATTTACTTGAAAACAAAGACACTGTGGTTAATTATGCATATAAATATACTAAAATTAAAAATAAGTATATAATTCATGCTCTTTTCAGAACTAGATTTTGTGTTATATGGGGTAAAGAGAAAATTATGTCTCTGCAAGTCATCTAGGAGTCTTCAGTAAAATCATAGATAATTATTTAAAAAAAAACATATTAAATAATAAATTTATGTAGATATTTTTACTTGTGAATATCATTTTTTTTTTGCAGAATAATTATTGATAAAAATAAGTATTGACAATGGAAAAGATGTTTGCCCCAGAACTTGAACCTGAAAGAATTGTATTCACTCTATATGCGTCTACTTGTTAGCAAAGGCTGTAGGAAAGGATAGGTTGTCTTCGTTTAGAAAATATGGATTTTGTGCTTGTTAATTTTCCTGTTGGAACAGTGTAGCTTACCCTAAGGTTCTGGTGCCTATTCACTTTCGGCCACCCCTCAGCGTACATTGGCTATTGCCGGGCCACCCTTGTAAAAAGTTTCTGGCTACGCCTCTGCTCTAAAGGGGGTCTTTCTTCTAAAGGTTGACCATTCAGTCATCTAGATCTATTTCAAAGATCACAGTGAAGTATTATGATTGTTTAATGATGTTAAAAAGAGGAGAGGTCATCAAATGAAAACTTATATTATTATTCCTCCTGCAAAAAAAAAATAAAAAATACAACTAAAAATTAAAAAACAATGATAAATAAATATATATCCACCCATCCATTATCTAACACGCCTGTCCCAATTGGGGTCACGAGGGGTGCTGGTGCCCATCTCCAGCTGTCTTTGGGCGAGAGGTGGGGTACACCCTGGACAGGTCGCCAGTCCATCACAGGACATACAAGCATTCACCCACACGCTCACACCTAAGGAGAATCTAGAGAAGCCAATTAACCTAACAGTCATGTTTTTGGGCTGTGGGAGGAAGCCGGAGTACCCAGAGAGAACCTATGCATGCTCAGGGAGAACATGCAAACTCCAGGCAGAAAGACCCCGGGCCACGAATCGAACCCAGAACCTTCTTGCTATAATGCTATAATATAGCATTATAATATCATAAAATTATACAATAATAATTTTTTTTAAATCAAGATTTTTTTTTTTTTCATGTGCATCCAGTACACATTGAACGGTCTTAAATAAAGATAGATTTCATCATTACGCTTTATTTAAGCAAGGACATGCTAAGATAACACATATATTAAAATCTTTAACAATAATATTGATTACTAACATTTGAAACTCACAATATGTGAGGCACAAAAAACATTTACATTTCATGATCTAGTCTGCATAAAACACATAAGACTATCTAAATATTTTACTTCTCACAATTTTACGAATAAACAGAAAGCAGACGAAAAGATGAAGATAAGTATAAGTGAATCATTAAGAAATAATATCGGAAGCATTCTCACTATTGTTTACTGTAATACACCAATTAGCTATGATCAAACTGTAAAAACATCTGCACAGCAACCTACTGTTATAAAATGATATAAAAGGCTTATAATCTATGTTTTTCAAATTGTAGAAAGGTTGATAGTAGTTGTTTTTTTAACACAACTGCTACAGAGTGTGGTGTAGAATTATAGGAAACAAAGTAATTTACTAAACTCAGTTTTTGAGGTGTGAATAGGGATTAAATGCAACTTTTTTATTATTATTATTGCAAAAAAAGAACAAACATGAACACTATAGACCATTATTAATTAAAAACATATACAACAACAAAGGGCTTTACAGAACGGAACTATTATTTTAAAATGTCAAAATCTGATCTATGATCAAGGGTTATATTTCTTTAGGGCTGTTATAATTTGCATGGCTTTAGTATTTGAACTGAATTTAAAGGATTTTATATAGATATTGATAGAATTGATAGATAATAAAATCTGAAATTGGGTTTTTGTTGTAAATATTTGGAGGTGTGAATATGTTATTTACCATAAATAACAAAAACATTAATAACGTATAAAAATTCTGTTTTGAGAAGTTGATATTTTTCCATCCCAAACCAAACATCCTTATCTGTTAAAGTAATTTTAAGACTTTTTTGATGAAAAAAAATTGACATAACTCTCCACAATATTTTGGTATAATTACAATTCCACAAAAGATCAATAAGCTTTTCTTCATTATTTTTACAAAAAGAACACATTTATCAAAAATGCTTTAACAGGATAAACATTATGAATACTTTTATAAAAAACTTCTCTTACTTTATTAGTTATTAAGTATTTTTAAGGAGCAACCAAGTTCACTTCCATTTTATATTTTCAACAGTGTTGGACCAATAAAATATACAAGCTGGTGAAAAAACAACATCTCGAAATAGAATATTTCTTAAACTTTTGTTGCTTGTTTTCTTACTTCAATCATAATCGATATAAATGCAGTTTGGATCAAAACTTTGCACTGAGTAAATTTGACGTGTTGGTAAAGATGATCAAAGCTGTTAAACGCACCTTTAACTGAGATTTGGAGACTTTCCCTCGATGATCCACGTCCAGGGCTGTGAATGCATGCCAGATGGCTTTCAGAAGCTCCTCTCGAAGCCACATTTTGTCAACAAGCGACACTGCAGCTGTGTTCTGTCTTTATCCTGGTACCGTTTAGGTCTGTGGGCTCTTTAAGAGCCTAAATGACAGGGGGCCCCTGGGAGGACCGCAATAGACTCCCCACGTGACGCCCTTGTTCGGGTTCTTTTCTCCAAATATTTAAATGTTGGTTGAGATTTCCGGATTTTAATCTGCCCCTGTGTGAATTAACAAAACAGTCCTTAAAATGTGCCCAAAAGTAAGAGATAAAAAAAAAAAAAAATCCAACATTTCCGCATTACATTTAATATTTTGAGGAAATCTTCCCTTCCTGTTGTTCACTGAGCTTCCCTAATTTAATAATAATCGGCGCCACCTGCTGCTGTGTTGTTATCCACGGAAGTGGATTAGGGACACTGAAAAAAAAAAAAGTTAACTGATTTTTAAATATTTTTTCAGTCAGTGAAAAAGTCAAAATTCTGACTTAAATCTCAGGATTCTGGCTTTAATCTCAGGATTCTGACTTTAAGCTCATGATTCTGACTTTTATCTCAGGATTCTGACTTTAAGCTCATGATTCTGACTTTTATCTCAGGATTCTGACTTTAGCTCAGTATTCTGCCTTTTTCTTAGAATTCTGAATGAATTCTGACAACTAACAAACATAGCAACAAACCGTAGCCATGTCTGTTTTAGAATTCTGAGTTTTTTTTCCATATTATACTGAAATAAAAATTTAAATATCAGTTAACTTTTTCGTTTTTTCAGTACTCTACAGTACGTATCTCTTTAAACTCAGAGACAGTTTTATCATCTTGCATAAAATTTATTTTGCTCCAGGGGTTCAAAATAAACAGAAGGTTAGGGGTTCGGGTTACTGTTTTCTGCCTGAGTTATATTCATAAACAACCCAAAAATATATGCAAATGAAACAGTGGTGGTTCTAGACCAAATGTACCAGGGGGCCAGTTTTCACGGGGGCACAGAAAAACATGAAATAAAAAAACAGGGAAAGGGATTCATATATATTAAGATGCCTACATGAAGTGAAATTTCTATTTAATTAGGTTTAATTAAAATGATGTCTTATTAGGTGAATAAACCTTCATAATCTAGGAATTTTACATATTTTTGACTTAATTTAAGCTAAAATTACCGGTATCTATGGAATCTGAATTAGAACTAAATAAAGATAGATAAATTCATCTGTAATAAAGTATTTGTTTTTATTTGTTTTGATTAAAAAAAAAAACACTTAGCAGATGAAAACTGGGATCCTATCTCAATACCATTATCACCTTATTGTACAGTACAGGGGCCAAAACAAGGGCCAGGACATGATCCACAGGGGCACTGGCCCCCGTTGGCCCCTGTCTAGAACCACTCATGAAATGAAACAATAGATGCTGCAAAGTTCCGGGACTGTTTTGTTGATAGAAATTAAAGAAAAATCCTCAGAACAGCAACAAATCCAAACCAAAATTCAGCCTCCTATGCGGTGCATTTTTTAAAGTTAAGGAAAGAAAAATAAGAGCAATATTTATGGTTATTTAGCATGTTTTAGGAGAAAAATAAGGGGATTATTTTATTTCCAAAAATTTTTTTTCACAATGTCATTAATTCATTTATTTATAAAAATCTTACTTTGTTAAATAAATATTAAGTTTGGATCTAAATATTTATTTAACAAAAACAAGATTTTTAATTTGCAAACAAATATTTATTTTGGAGCTAAATATCTATTTAAAGGTAAAATGGAGAATTTTCGTACATTTTTGACAACACCTGCCCTCTCCACTTAAAAAGAGAAAAAATGCACATGCACAACCCTCTACCTAAATTATGAGAATAAAGTCCCAACATTATGAGAACAAAGTTATAAAATTGCAAGAATTAAGTATAAAATATGAAAAAAAGTCCTAATATGACAAGTAAACACCTTTGTTTATAGATGTTGGAGATCGGCCTGTTTTTCAGTGTAGTCCTGTTTCTCTGACTGTGACTGACTGGATGTGCTCTCTTCATCCTCCATCATTGGAGCTGGCTCGGAGCTCATCTGCTTGGCTGTGGGTTTGTGGACTGGTCCGCCTTTTACAGTTACCTTTTGTATCTCTGCTTCTTTCTCTTTGAACCCCAATCGGGTATGACAGATGGCCACTTACACTGAGCATGGTTCTTCTGAAGGATTTCTTCCTGTTAAAACAGTTTTTTTCTCTCCACTGTCGCTTCAAGCATGCTTAGTGTGAGGGATTGCATTCGAGTCAATAAGTCGACACAATCAACTGGTTTTCCTTAGATAGAAAACTTTGAATCAATTTGACTGTATGATGATCTGGTGAACTCCAAAGTGCCTTGAGATGACATGTGTTGTGAATTGGCGCTATAGAAATAAACTGAATTGAAATTAAACACATCACCAGAATGATTGACAATTAGGAGGACCACTTACTTTGATGATCCTCCACTAAACCTTTAAACAAACTAAATATTTAGCTCCAAACTAAATGTTAATTTAACAAAGTAAGATTTTTCTAAATGAATGAATAAAAGATTACTTGGAAAAAACAACCCCCTTATTTTTCGCCTAAAACACACTAAATAACCATAAATATTTCTCCTAAATTTAACACACAACTTGGCATCAACTACTTTACAAGAATGACCTGAGGCGGGGGGTCAGATCTTGGCTTCACCTCATCTGCTGCTGCTTGGCTGATTCTGGTTCTCAGTGAATCAGTCAACTTTAACCTCTGCTCAGCTGCAGCGATAAACCCCCATCATGACACCGATCACCTCGTCTATGTGTCCCAGGGTGATCTGGATTCAAAGTTATGCTGTTTTTTTGGTTTCTTTTGCAGCTGATTGTATTTAATTATATCTAGGTTATATAGTTCTACTCTTTAAGAATTGTTTGTTATTCTCAATATTTATCTCCAGAGGTTTAAAAGGGATTCACATTCTTTACCAAAGTAAAAGTAGATACCTGTGTAAAACAAAACAAATCTTTTAAAAAGTACCGATTGATCTCCTTTACTCAACGTAAAAATAAAAATACAGGCTCTTCTTTGCTCTTTGGTACATAAGTAAAATTAAGCTATTTTATTAAATGGTATTTACTTGTAAAAACAAATTTTTCTTAAAATCAGGTTTGAATCTTGCTCCTTTGCTCGCTGTTTTTGAAGAGAGAACATAAAAAATACTTAGTCTAGTTTGTTTTAAATGAAAGCTTGAGACAGCATATCCATTGAAATGAGCAGAAATCCTGTATGAGTGGCTGAATATTTTTAAAGCTACTATTCACAGAACTAAAACTGCAAACTGCATAAAACAAACAGAACTTAAAACATTTTAAAACTTTCGATTTAAATTCTAAGGGAGGAATGGATGAGGATTGTGGAATCTGATGCACCATGTATAATCTTTTCCCGTTTCCCTATAAACAAGCAGGGCTCCTACTGGACAGATTATGCATTTTCCCTTGGCTTTATTGCAGCTTATATCTGATGAATAAAAGTAACAAGATTTTATTTTTTAAAGTAGTAAAAAGTATAGATATTTGTATATAATATACAAGAAAAAATGGTACCTAGCTGCTTATCATCACTTGTGTATAACCAGTAGGTATGTGGCTGTAATCCTCAGGCACTGATCATAGAGGTTTGTGTGCATTTTAAATTAAGACAATTCTTTTAATCACCTAAGACAGAAAACTTAAATTGCCATTTTCTACTGTTTTAATGGCTACAAGCCAGAAGCTTCATAATTTGCTTAAAGCTTTAGTTATCAACTTTTGCTTTTTATGCCAGATAAGAAAAAACAAACTTGTGTGAGCAGCTTTAAAGGAAAAAATTCATTTACGGATTCAAATTTCTCTAAAGATGGAAAATAAATCCTATATTCTAAAACACATTCAGTATGCAGGACTTTAAAACTCCTTAAGAAAAATGAAAAAGGCTCGTTTCCCTTAGCTTCTTTTAATATGTTGTATATATAGATGGTTCATCCATACACCAACCAAAAGCTTGCGACCTTCACGAAAAGTTGAACTGTACATGCTTCAACGATGTATCCAACGCCACTTCCAGTGCTCACAAACACTTGTCCCGTAGCCTTATTGAACACCAAAGCATCCTCTTACTGAAACTCATGTCTGCAACTGATTCACTAACCAGATGCATTATTAATTAGCTGTTAACACCTGCAAAGTAACAATGTTACAGCCTGTTTCCCCCATTTTAAATAGTTTTGAATTAAAAAAACAAAAAAAAAAACATTTGCAGTCTGATACAGAAGGCTAGAAGACCTGAACAATATGAAAGTGCTAGTCATTAATTTACAGAGATTAGGTATCACATAGTGCTATGAATTATCCAATATGCTACATATGAATACAGCTGTGGATACCTTACAAAAGCCTCTAGTCGTTTTTCCCCCCCAAGGATACTTGAAAAACCAATAACCTTGGCTTGTATATACATAAACATGTTTGTTTATGCAGATTCAATCACTACCAGAGGTGTGATCTTATGTTCACAACAGTGATAATGAAATATTTAGTCCCATTATCAATTCTATCAGGTAACCCCCCATTTATTATTTTTTTTGTTTCAGCGGGAAGAAAATAGGAAGTTGCTGTCTCAGGGCTCCAGGGGACAACATTGTTTAGAGCTTCTCTTGGGTCTTGATCAAGTTCATGGTTTGGTTTCCTGAGCCATCCGTTGTGTTGTAGTTATTCCCCCCCTCCCCATATCTTTTGGTGCCTTCTTTTCCCCTCTTTTGACAGATTGAAGAATGACTCAGAAGAACCAGGTCTGGAACTACTATTTAAGGGAACAACACAAGCTTTTTTTTTTCTCACTTCACTACAATCAGTCACAGAGTAATAAAAAAAAAAGAAAAAAAAAATTAGAATAGATGATTCAATTCATTCCTGGAGCAGAGCCCCCGAAGTTGAAAGTAGATGGCACCACCGGCGCTGTGAACTTGTACCCGCCGTGTTTCTCGATCATTTTGGACTCTGCAACAAGACGGAAAGTGACAGTGGTTTGAAATAAAATAAAAACACTTAAAATGACAGGAACATTAAAGGTGAGACTAAATGCCAGATAAGAAACATGCACTACTGCTCTCTGAAAGCACCTTTCAGCTCGAAATGTATTTTGCATCATATTTAAAGACAGCATGAAAAGCGTGTTAAAACAGGAAGCATTGAGGGAAAAATTCTTAAAATGTACATGCTTTAAAAAATAACAAATTCCAACAATAAAAAAATTATATGTTTCAGACTCCTTAACTTTTCCATATTCTCAACATTTTAAGAGAAAATAAAAGTTTGGGATATATCCTCTCAAATACTCAAACCAAGCAAATAAAAATGGTTTTCTTAGCATCTGAACATTTAAAAATCAGTCCTATTTAAAGGTTGATGTTGGAATTTGTTAATTTTTTTTTTCCTGGAAAGAAAGAACTATATGGTCTGATTTTAATAGGGTCTGGAGAAAAATCAAGTTGGGAAAAATGGTCGCCTTCTGGAATTTGGGCTGTTTGCTTCCATTTCTGGTCATTTTCATAAAAATAAAGTTCTCCAATTTGAGAATTCATATTAAAAAAGTCCACTTAACATAAACCACAGTAAATTGAGATAATTTTATATTAAAAGACATCTTTGAAAACAAAATGTTTTCTCCCCAAATGACCCCAGACTTTCAGAACAACTTAAATTAACTGCATAGGACCCCTGCAGTTTATAATGAAATATTCACTTTGTATTCGAATATAAACATTTGATTTAGTTTCACTGAAATTTTCCCATCATTATTCCAAGTCTACCACTGGAATTAACTGCAACATCATAAAACCAAAATATTTTTTTATCTTAATCTTTAATGCAGGAAAGGAAAAAAAAACAAAACAAAAAAAACAGCAAAAGCAGCAATGATTAAATAGTTTTTATTTCAGACTCATGTGCGGCGGAGTTTCTGGCCAAACCGGCTCACCGTGTGCCGCCCGCCTCTGGTCTGCAAGTGTGCCGATTTCCAGGAGCTGTTTGCGCTGCTCCTCATCTAGGGTTTGCGTTAGTGCCTGGTACCATGCCGGGTCGCGGGTCTGGATATCTGCATAGGAAAGGATGAGATCATCGGATGAGCCAGTCACGCCACTTCCTCTGATTAAAGCCGTCCCTTCCCCCATTGACAGGTGAACCTCTTACTCTGTAGTATGGCTTTAAAGATCTGATACTCGTCCACTAGGTTGTCTTCATCATCTACAGCAGTAGTGTAGCCCTCCAGTGCCGTCTCCTCAGCGTCATCCTCTTCCCAGTCTTCGTCGTCTCCATCCTCTCCTGCGTGCTTCGCCAGCATCTCCAGATACTCCTGGCCCTCTTCATCGATGTCGTCTTCGTCACTCCCCAACTCCGCTTTAAAAATAAAAAAAACACTGACTTAGACCAAATTATAATGAAGGGAAAACCTGATTAAAGCAACAGATGGGGAAAAACAAAAACTCACCAGTTTCATCCTCCTCCTCCCCATCTTCATCATCATCGTCATCATCGTTCTCGTGTTCTGCTCGACAAGCATACGCCCTCTTGAGGCCGCTGAACAGAAGGATGGCTGCAGGAAGGAGCTGCCCGCCCACCTGGTTGACTGCCTGAGGTCTGTGATCGAGGTCAATGAGAGCACAGAGGCCAAGGATGCACATCTTCCTGTCATGGAGGCTGTTAAGTAAACAGGAACATTTCAACAGTTATTTTATCTCAACAATTTTTATGTTAAAACCACGACAATCTAAAATAAAATAGAAACGATTTTCCACAGCTGTAATCCGCAACATGAAGTTCATACCCAAGAAAGCAGTCGACATCTTTAAGCCACTGGGTTATGAAGTGGTTGGTGATTGGCTCAGTGCTGTTGGGAAAGCGCAAATTCTCCAGCGTGTTGAGGAGGAGAGGGGGGCTGTAATAGAGAGCAGCGATGGCCACCTGCAGGCACATGGTCCTTAGCTCGCTGGTCTTTACCTCCCTTGTCAGACGCTCCAGCGCTGTGCCAACAAACAGGGGCACGACCTGCAAGCAGGACATCCTAGTGTTTAAACAACAACCCGTATGCTGGACCTTAACATTAGCATCATGGCAGATTACTTTGATTCGAGCCTGACCTGGTCGATGCCTCGGCCTTTGCACTGCAGAATGATCACCTCCAGCATCTTGGCTGCATGGCACTCTGGATCTTCACCTGGGTCACCGGTCAGAATCTGGACATTCACACAAAGGGATGCATTTTTCTTTGTCATCAGACAAGATGTAGTTTATGTACATATAAAACAAAAAAGTCACATTGTGTAAACATAGACCAGATTTTGGCTAAAATGCTTAGGGCAAAGCAAAAGCTTATGAATGCCTTCCTTCTTACAACAAAATTAAGCTACAATTACAGTGGTGATTTAATCAATTCAAGAAGCAAACAAAATGTTGTGTACAGCTCCTTTTTTTTTTTACTCAGAGGATGGAAATTACTTAAACTCTGAATTAGCAGTTTTCTACATTCCAACTCTGGCAACTGAAATTCATCAAATTTGAATTTAAAATGTATACCATTTACTTTCTGGAATAGAAAAGAACTTCTGAATAAAATCTAGTGGTGATTTACTTTATGCTTTGTATGTTAATTTCATGAATCTCTAATATAAAAGGTCTTCAAATGCCTTAATATAGTGATTTAAAAATAATTCTCAGTAAATAATTGGAGATAGAATCCAATGCACTTTACATAGAACTGTTATTTCATTTTGCTGCTTTTTGTTGATTATATTATAAATTAGATTCATATCTGTTCATTTTTTTTTATATATTTTTTTAAACAATATTTACCTCAAGGCTAAAGCCTTCACTCACATAGTGAGATTTATGGTCATCAGATAGGATATCAGCCAATATGCTTAGCTCATGTAACAGATTGGGGGGGGGGAAACAGATCAGTGGATCTCTACAAAATCCTGCTTTATTTATAAAGAGTTTGGATCTTTTGTGTTGCAACACAATCTTTTCTATTTTAATCTCTCTAAGTTGTTCCCCTTAGTCCCCATAGTATGCTTAATGCAGCTGTATCAGAGAGTAATGCGTTAAACACAAACCTTTAGAATTCAACATGATGTTTTATGTGCAATTGCCATTACTTATTTTATTTCCTTTTAAATATACATTAACAGTTACTACCCCTTAAATTTATTATCCCCAGCTCTTTCAATTTTAACATTATAAGTCTTTAGCTTTGTTTTTTTTCTTTTTGCTTTCCAAATACCATACATTTTGTATAATAATCTTGTATTAGGACAAAAAAACATTACTAAAATAAAAAAATAAAATAAAAAATTGACCTCCATTCCCCACAGGTAAAATCTAATATAATCAGGACTTCTGCACACCAACACCCCAAACCAATCAGAATTGATTGAGGCCAATATAACCCCAACACACCCTGATTAAAGGTCAACACCAAATGAAGGGAAATGAACAGTTACCTTTTTGCACATGCTATAGATAATCTCCAGGTATTTTGTGTCTGACAAGAGGGTGTCTGTATCCACTGTGACGTAGTTATGAAGGAGAGGCATCATATCTTTAAAAGAAAACAAACATTGCTGGTTACCTGAAATGCATTTACTGCCGATTTAACTGCTTGCTTAACCAACTTCTAAAGTAAACAATTTCTTCCATGTTTTTACCTGTAAAATAGTCAAAGCCATCTTGCTGGAAGACTTCGTACACAAGTGGTAGAAGCTGCCACATCTGTGGTGACACCTGTTGACAGGTCAGGCTGTGGGCCAGTGACAGGATCTCCTCGTAAAATTCTGGAAGAAGCATAAATTATGGTATCTTTTAAGCTGGCAGAGTTATTATATAATTTCGGGGTTAATCTCTTCTGCTTACCCAACACGTGCTGCTGCAGGACGGTTCCGATCACCTGCAGACAGATTCCCTCCAGCTGCTGGGTGATCTGCAACACAAGTAAAAAGGCCGCAGAGTTTAATACTTAAGTACCAGAGTTAAACTAGTATTTAATTGACTGCAATATATGATGCATTTAAGCATCGGCTTTAGAAATTATTTAAGACGATCTCATAATGATAAAAGTTTAGTAAAGCAAGGAGGATCCGTCCTAAATGATACGCAAACAACAACGGAAGGTTAAGTGGAAGGAAAAAAGATGCAATAGACATAACCCACAGTCTACCATAGAATCTAAAGCAAACTAGTCTTAAAGCTCAGGGAAGATCATCAATGGTCCAACTGAGACTAAACATCAATAATGTGACAGTTGTTGGCCATGTGGGGATACATCCATCTGAGATCGATCCTGAGGCACTAATTGACGTGATGCCGACTGCAAGATTACACAACCCACATGGAAATGCAGGCCATTTTGAACAGAACCCAGCCGTGATTGTTTACCAGAAACACTGAAACGTAGAGGCTTTTTGCCTCATCAACAAAACTTATAGCAAAGATCAGCAGCACTTTAAACCTACATTAAGTGACTCAAATTATTTTAAAGCAATACCCGACAAATCCACATCAGAACCAAACAGTTGTTTTAGCTTAGAGTAAGAGTTCTGTCGGACATCTGGTAGGTACCAAATCAGGTGAGTGAAATTAGAACCAACAGTGAAAAACGGAAGAATGTTTTTAATCAGATTTAATCACGCTGTGTGTTGATATTAGCAGCCAATGCTTGTAAAATTAGGCTTCTGCCTGAAACTATGAGGGGTGGGCATTCATTCTAACGTTTATCCTATTGGAACTTTAATTAATCATCCAAGCCATAAGTTAGAATAACTGTTGATTAAAAACATTTTTCATGTTGGGCTACAAGTTTGAACAATATGATTAAATATTGTCACTATTTGATGTTTAATAATACAAAAACACACTTCTGTCCTGTAGAAGCTGAATTTAAATGTTCATATTCTTCAAGAGTATTATTTGTGATTGTGGGGCTACGATGCCTATGGTAAGCAGTCACAGCCATACAGTAACCTATAAAAGACTGCAAAGGTAATGAAGTATTTTAAAGAGTCACTCATCAACAGAAATCATAAGATTTTAAGTGCACGTCATCTACATTAGACACTTCCAGTAAAAACTGATTAAATCAAAAATAAAATCAAAATAAAATTGGAGGGGCTTGTCATTCTTGTACAGATACACAGTGATCATGTATGATGTTAGAAACGGACCTCTGTCCATCTTTTCTGGGATTTTTTTGTTTTGTTTTTTTCTATAGGGGGAACCATGTTTCTAATGTCTAAATTACATTTCTTCTACTGAAAAAAATTGACAGTATTTTCCAAGTTTTGCTGTTTTTTTTTGGTTTACAATATCTCTGATGCAAAAATGTCTACATTAATGGCGGTAAGGCCTGCCGCTCCAGGAGGCAAGAGACATTTCACATTGAGAGAAACTGCCAGCACTGATTGGTCTGTTGCCTACTTGATTGATTGACTGGTGGCCTCACATCCTCGTCTTATTATTTATCCCAACAAATGAAGCTGCACTTATTTGTCCCTTTTTTCCCCCGTTCAAACTTTCATTCTTAGAAACACTGAATTATCGGTTTCTAGTAGCTTCAAGCTAAAACAATCAAACACTTCTACTTACATATCACCCCATGTGATCAAGCTGTGCAGAAACATTCGCTTTTTTTTGGATAAACTGAAAGGAATTCAGCTTTCTATGTTATTCTAACTAAGTGGGACGGATGTTTCGAGGATTATGTATTCATTTCTTTCCTGCAGGATCAATAAGTGTAACAGGCTGAGGTAAAGTGGGTCTAACTGGAAACAGGAAGTGTTTTCATCACTGAGGGTTAAAACTAAATTCCTAAGTCCAAAAATGAACAAATGCACAAAACATGTTGAACGTCATATTTTCAGGTAGAGCCATTATGCAATCCAAAAGCCTAAAATAGGATGTCCAAACCGGAGCGCTTTGACTTTAAGCACCAGTAGAGCCTCAGCAGACGTGGTGGCAATTTGCCCCGGCACTATTTCTAGCGTCTGCCTCAGCCTGTGAATCATTCAGAACATGGTAAGAGCAGAGCCTGTTCCCAGGAGTTGGTGGGTGGTGCAAACATGTTGGCAGGAACCCCTGCAGCAGACCTGAACTCCCTTCATGAAGCGGCGTGGAGCCAAGCAGTCAGAGAACATGCATGTGTGGGTTGGCGGCCATTCTGCTTACCTCTTTGTGGTCCTCCACCACACTGAGCAATGTGTCAATAGTGTTGAGGATGCCCATTGCCGTCACCGCTTTATCATCGCCTCCCTCCTCATCGGGCCCCGTCTGAATCACCTGATTGAACGTCATCGCCTGCCAAAATGCAAACAAACATGTTTCTATGATGGGGAGCCACACTGATGCCTTCTCCCTTTGTTTAGAGAAAGACATTGATTATCAGAGACTACTCTACGTACCAAATGCTGCGTCATCTCCACGGCGATGGGAGTGACCTCCTCACTGTATTCACAGATCATCTTTTGTATGACGTTTGTCAGGTCATCATTCTCCGTTTCCCTGACTATATGCAGGAGAGCCTGCATCACCGGCCGAATGTAGGGAGCAATATATTCTTTGGCTGACAGAAAAAAACAACAACATTTTATTAGATATGTCCATTATGCATTTAATTACTCAAACCTTTCACTGACCGCAGCCTCACCTTTCTCCTGGTTGCTGATGAGAACCTGCAGAGCGATGGCTGCCTCCACCTTTACCGGCATCTCGTTGTCATTAATGAGGCAGTTTCGGGTCAGCTCGAGAGCCGTCTGGAGGTTTTGGTCACTTTTGAACTTCACTTCGCAGAAGTAATGCAGCACCCAGCAGGCCTTTAAAGAAATAAGATATTAAGATGATGTGGCAAGACAAGCTGAGAGCAAAAATCCACTCAAGTATGACTGGCTTTACACACTCACTCTGGCTCTCATGTAGCCCAGTTCACTGCGGAACAGGGGGAAGACATGATTCTGCAACATGAACTCCATCTGGTCTTTGTAGATCTTTTTCTGTGAAAGAAATGATGATTAAATGCATGCTTTGAGTTTCAACCAAAACTCAGCAAAAGCTGTAAATTAAATTCAAAATATGAACTGTGCACAACTGCCACAGGGAAGAAAAAAAAATCCACAAAATATAAAAGTCTAGGATGTCTGTGAGGAGCGTGCAGCCTCTCTCCTCCAGGCTTTGTTGTGCTCAGCAAGGGGCCGCTACCTGTGCTTCCTTCCCCAGTGTCTGACGCGCAACGATAAAAGCATGACGATCATGAAAACAAGTTTCAAGCAGCACAACTGTAACACCATGACGCAAGATCTTTTCCTGCATCAAACACTAAAGATTTCAATAAACTTCTTTCATTCTGAAATGGCTGGAAACGCAGACGAAGAAGTGACATTATGTTCCCCCAGTGTTTCTAGAAAGTTACCATGGAACACCAATAACCCTGACAAGCGTAGTGTTTGTGCTCAAGGAGGAAATTTGATTTTATCGTTTGATCAAGACTTTTTATGCCCATCAAAAAAACAAAAAAATTTAGTAGCTTGTTCACCTAGAGAAACAGTCTTCATCATTTGATTATTTCACCATGAAACTCTTTGGGGAACGTTCTCAGATTTAAAGGCACAGTAAAATTCCCGAAACAGAGTGCATTTGATGTGTTAAAGGTTGATGTTGGGTTCCTAAACATTTTTAAGCGGAAATAATACTTAGACAACTTTAATTGTCATTTTGTATACAAAGAGTGTATAAAAAAAACGAAATTTCATTTAGTACAGCTCTCATGACATTTCAATTTCTTAATGTGCAGCAGTGATACAATTGTAAACATTGGTAGAAAAAAAAACATTGATATGATGAGATTGATGCAGAGTCTGTGACTTGATTTAGAGTTTTTTTCAACAGCTCAGCTGTCTGATGGTGGTGGGGAAGAAGCTGTTTCAGAATCTGCTGGTCCTGCGCTGAATGCTGCAAAGCCTCTACTCAGAGGGCAGCAGGGAGAACAGTCCATGGTGGGGTGTTTGATAATGTTACGGGCTCAGGACACGCAGCTCTGGGAATATGCGTTCAAACACAAACTTTAAGTTTGTACTTTCAACTTTCACATTCAAACCAATTTAAATGGTATTTAAGGAAATAAAACAGGATGTTTATATAGAAATTCTGTTGAATATTCATATTTTAAACCAAAATGCCAAGTTTGCTATTAATATTTTAGAGTAAATCTCTTCAGGCTGAGCTAAAAAAAACATGACGTATTACCACGTGTAGAAGAGCTCTGCTTACCTTCAGCAGGATTTCAGCCAGAGAGCCAATCATATGCAGGGCTCCATCTTTTTTCCTGGGGTCTGAACTGGGATCAGTGAGAATCTGGTAGCAGAAGCCCATCGTCTTTTGAAGTACCTGGAAAAAAATACATACATCTTATTTTTTTATTTATTTACAAATATACTATTCTGCAATAATTATTGTTTAAGCATGGAAAAAGCTGCATGTCAGGGTACAGAGAAAAAAAAAAAAAAAAATACACTTTCAATTTTACTCACCTCTTTCCTCTTGTTGCAGGCAGTGAAGAGCAGCGTCTGGGCAGCTGTTGTTGGGGAAATGAAGTCCTCAAACACGTCTAATGGAAGGGGCCACATGTTAGAGTCACAGTTTTACATTGAATCAATTGGTAAACAACATGCAGCGTTTCTTACCGAACTTCATGCGGATGTACTCGTACGGATCCTCCTGCCAAAGCTCCTCGTCGGAATCTGTGTAACACATGAGGGGGAAAACCACATCCTGAATGATGCCCTGAAAAAGAAAGAGATCCGAGAATTAGCCAAACAGTTATGGGTGAATCTGCCAGGAGCAAAACAAAGCACACCACAAAGGATTGCATGAAAGAAATGCCATCCTCCCATGAACTCCAGTTCTGTTTGCTGATAACACATTTAGCCACTTGGATAGATGAATGTTAAAATGACTTGTTTCTCTAAGTCCTTTAGCACAGGTTATGAGATATTTAAACAAGCTGTATTGGTACCTGGATGTGTGGTTTGAGGTTCTTCCATGTCAAAGCGTGTGCTATTCCCTGGTTGATGTAGTTAAGGGTCTGTTGGAGAACTCTGGGAGCCACGTATTGCTTTTCTTTATACTGATATAAGACCTTCAGCAGCACCTATTAGACACAACGACTTGGTTTAACCAAGATCTCATACGCTACGGTTCAGTTTGATTACAGTTAGTCGTTTCTACCTGCTGGGCAGACACTGCATACTCCTTCAGGAACAGTTCAGCAAACTCTGCATACTCTTTGGTTGTGTTGCCTGGACTCCCATACCTACAAAGTTAAAACCAGGTTGAATGACTGGATTTCTGCAGAAGGCAGGTTAAGGACACGGCTGAAGGATTTACCTCTCAAACAGTCGAGCCAAGATATGAAGGGCCCATTTCTTACATTTCCACCACGGAAGCTCAGGCCGCTCATCTTCATCAATCTGCATAGTCTCCTGCAAAGATAATATTAGGGCAGTGGGTTAATGCAGGACTTTATAAAAGAAAGCTTTTTTTACGATTATTATTAATGTTAATGCAGGTTTGAGAAATTCTGTCTTCTTACTGGGGGAACGTCCCTGTCCACAACCGTCTTCAGGATCTCCATCCACTCTGTCAGAATCTGTCTGTTGATTAGCTCCAGAGGGAGGTTATACTGGACAGGGGAAAAGAAAAAAAAAAAAACAATGTCCAATCCCAGAGCATAAAACTGACTGCAAATCAACGACATCAAAGTTGGTTAACTCGATCTAACTGTACCTGAAAGAGAGCGTAGAGAATTTTGAAGATCTGTTTCTGTACGAGGACAGACTCGTTTGAATGATCTGGGAGCAACTGGATGAAGCGATCCTTCAGCATGGGCATGAAGATATGCATGGCCACCACCAGAGGCTGCCTCTCTTCTGGTTTCTTATATCTGAGTCAAATATCAACCTGAGCGTTAATAACGACACCGATAATATAAACCCCGCCCCAAGGATCCAGGACTGTGACTGACTCATAGTTTTTGACGAGCTGGTATAAGCAGAGCAGGATCCCCAGCCAGGCTAAACTGTTGTCAGACTCCAGGTAGAAGCCAATCTTGTCCACGATGCTCGTCCATTTCCCGGGGTAGTCGTGCTTGATGATGTGGTGGATGCATGTCGTCAGCTGGACTCTGATTCAGAAGAGAGTAAAAATATGAGGCGTTAACGGGCAGGGTAAGATGGTTGGATGACAAAGAAAAGAAGAAACTGAGCTCCTCCAGCTTAAAGTAGCCAGCAGGATCAGTGGTTACCTGATGCGCTCGGGGGACTGGATGATTGCCTCTACTATGCTGTCTCGAATAAACTGCCTGTCTTCCTCTGGGATGTTATTAACTGGTGGCTCTGTGCCTGCAACTTCTCCATCACTCCAGTGCTGGATGATCTTGTTCTTCAGGTAAATCACACCTAAAAAGAAGAGAACACAGCTGTCATGACCAAACAGAACCAATAAAAGCAATTTACCCCCCCAGATTTGGCTGCTCTATGCATTTTTAGAGCAACTAAAAGTCTGAGCTGCCCAAATAAACTCTTCCTTCTGTAGAGGAGAGGTTTTAACGTGACACCAGCTTGAGTTTGCATCGCCTCCACAGCACTCAGTTGCATGACACGTGGGGAGAGGCATTTGACAAAGAAGAGAAGCAAGAGCAGACGTCAGAGTGCTGACACAAATGTCTCCACCAGTGGTGATCATAATCCAGCCTGTGGAGGCTGACAAAGCATAAAACCCCCACCCCAGCCTTCTATTCACCCCAGACCACCAAAGCACAAAGAAACAGGCATTCAAATCGTCATTAATGGCAATTTAATAAGAAACCAAGATAAATGAAAAGAAAAAAGGTCCCATCTGCGTCAGCTTCCACAGCTTTGATAGGGGGGAAAAAGCCCTATGAGGGGGGTCAACAGCAGTTATTTTATAATTCCCTTTATTCTCTTAAGGTTGTTCAAACTGTTTCAGTAAAACTGCTCCTTGATTCTGCCCCACATTTTTTTCCACACTTAAATGCAGCGCTTTGAATGTGTTAGAATTGACTTTAAGGTACTAGTTTGAACAGCAAACTTTAAACCTACATTCTTTTCTCCATTCAGAAGCATGCAAGTTTGCATGCAACAAGCAGTTTGTGTGCACAACAAGAGGAAGGCCCTTTAACCTCATAAAAACAGCCATGACTCATGAATCATGCAATATATCCCATCTAATCAAACATGTGCACAACTCCTCGCTTGCATAACATACATATACAAATTTCAATTTTCATATATATATATATATATATATATATATATATATATATATATATATATATATATATAAAAGAAAATTTAAATTTCCTCTGAGGAAAATGAAGCCCAAGTGTGTTTAATTAAAAACATTCATTGCTGGTTTTGTGCTCAAGGGTCCCGATCCCCATTTCATTCATGGTTATTTCCCAGATGTTATTCTGAAATTTTATTGTGACATTAATCACACGGTTACCAAATGACAACTACAGCATATTCAGAGCTGGCTCTTGTTGTGTCTATAACAGCCGGATACAGCCTCACCTGCTTGCCTAACCGGCAAATCCAGCTGATCAGTCATGGTGACGCGCAGCAGAGTGGACATGAAGTTTACCTGGGTGTGAGCCTGGAAATTTAGATCAGGGAGAGAAAATTAGAAAAAAACAATAATAGTCACACATGGACGCGCCAAATGAATGCGCTGAACGTCTTGAAAATAAGCCATTAGGATGCTTATACTGTTAGACTGTTGCTGAATGTACCGTGAACAACCAATTAGCCAAGTTTTGAAGGACTGTTTACAAATTGTGTTCGTGATCCTGTTCTAAGGACAATTTTTCAGATTTCACCTGCAAATCCAGGACATGTTGCTGGTCCTCACTCCCTTTTTTTTGCTAAAGTTTAGGACTAAAGTGTAAATAGAGTTTAGGTTAAGTTTAGGGTTAGAACATAGAAGGGATTGAAATGATAATCAACCGAAGTTATGTTTCATCACATGGTCCTCACTACATATAGCAAGATGAAAATGTATGTTTATAGAACAGTTCAATTGGGTCATAAAAATTTAAAATGCTAGTTTAAAAAATACCAATTTGATTGATTTTATTGATCTCACAGTGGAGAAATCTACTCGCTACATTGGCTCAATTGTCAAAAAGAAAAAGGAGGTGCCAAAAGGTGGAAAAAGTGCAGGGGGTATATACAGTGTGTCCACACACACACACACACACATATATATATAAAAGTCTCTTATTTAGCAGTATTATTATAAAGGTTTATTGCAATATAGCTATTGCACTGGGTATTGAATATTTAAAAAACTGATTATTGCACAGGGTATTAAATAGTAATTGCACAAGTTATTGACTTTGTAGTGTTGCATTGTATAGTCTGATGGCAGCAGGGATGAATGCCCTGTGGTAGCACTCCTTTCATTAAAGTTATGATCACATTTTAAAGATTGATATATAATCATTACGTACATTGACTGTAGAAGAAAATGTATGCATGTTTGGAAGCAAATGTTAAGCAAAAAATACAGTGATATGCCAAGCTCTCTCAACATTTACACTTAAGCATTAGTAAATGACTCAGTCTTCCTGCTGTTCTAGGACTCTATTCAGTCCATTAGTGTCTCGACAAAAACAGCAGTAATAGTTTAGAAAGGATTAACGATTTTTTTTTTTTTTTTTTACAGATTTTATAATTCAATCCAGTTGGTTTTTTAACAGTCACTTTTAACCTTGGACAGCAGCATTGTGAATCATTAAATTATTCACAACTAGTATCATTTTTTAAAAAGAAAATTAAGTGTATGATTGGACGTATATTCCAATCTCTGTAGACAAATTGTTTAAATGTAATTCAGATAGGCTGGAATTCAGATAGGCTGTGTCGGACACACTCAGTATTCTCAGCTGTGCTATTCAAGTGAACCATCACTATCAACGCATATGTGGGTGTATGAGAGAGAGGGGAAAAAAAACTTGCCCTGAGCACTGCCAAAAATAATCTCGAGATGTTTGATTTTCAAGAGCAAAACATGAACATTTGTCATCATTTTGATTGTTGATAGAAATCTTAAGTGTATTGATGTAAAAAATAAAATAAAAATAATAATAATAAAAACCAAAACCTAAATAGTAACGTCCAAATATAATATGATTTTTACTTGAATCCTTCTTTGTTAAGCCTAAAACATAATCTGCTTGTATCCTTTAACGTGGTAACAGTCTTTTTTAAACCGAGATCAGGGAGGTGTTGTAGGTATTAAGATGTTTTACTAAACAGAGGAACTAAGGCAAACACTCAATATTTCAACTGTTAACACACTTCAGCTGATTTTTGTTTAGATTTTGGATCCATCTCAAACTTCAAATACTGTTTAACTCTAATGCCACTACCTCCCACTCCAAAATAAACATACCAAATCATTCCAAAATTATTAAAAACAATCCACTGGACTTGGTTTCAGAGTTTCCCATCCAGGAAGCTTTTTCCAATTCAAAATGCTAGGAATAGTGTTGAGATTAAGGATTTATACAGTAGCCCAGCCTCAAACTCAACATTATTCCTGACATTTTGAATTGGAAAATATTCCTGGATGGGAAGCGAAACATCTTCAAACTCAGAAACCAAGTCCAGTGGATTGTTTCAAAAAAAAATTTTAATGACTCAGACCTGGATGACTGATAATCTTCACCAGCATAAACATACCAAACTTTTTTGGGAGTCTTATTTATAAACATTTTCTCTCAACTATAATTGATGGATTGTTGCTTTTCCAGATTATAGCTTTCCAGCAACATCCAGGTCTATCTAATCTGTAATCACCATTAGTATAGTGGAAAACCTCTAAACAACACTCAATGTTTGTTTTTTTAAATATACACACAGCTCTGTTAATTAAATGAAAACAGTAAGTTGCAAACGATTCAGACAAATAACACCCCACACTTCCTGCTAGTTATAGTCAATATTTCCTATACTCTTAATATTTTAAGAAGGACATTTAACAGGCGGATTCAGGGTCGACGGCGAACTTTAACTGAGCTGAATTGCATTTGTTTGATATATAAAGCTGCTAATTATTCACCATCTCGTTGAGTAAAGAGATAGAAACAAACAACAGATTTCCAATGATCAGAGTAATGTTTTATTTGATCCTAAGCAGCATTGTGTTCTGCTCCCATCGTTTCACGGTGACACGTGAGCAGCAGAGAAAGCTATGTAGCGGAGCTAACTGATGTAGCCGCACGGCTAGCAGTCCTGCTGTTGATATACCCCCCCCGACAAAACACTCATACGGTGATTCCTGTAGCTTTATGTGTTACCAGATAAACCAAACATGTGATCTCGAACCTATTGGGCGTCTGTCATACTCTGTGGTTTTATAAATTACCAGCCCAGAATTGGTTAACTTGGTTAGCATTAGCCACACAGCTGGCTTCAAATTAAGCTAGTGGCTTTTATCGTCATCGCCGTAAAATAAAAACAGGGCGTAAATGTGGTAATGAAGAGATAAATAGTAAATATTGGGAATGAGCTGTGAATAAGCCGTCAAAGATTAAATTTTCAATATGTCAAGTTAGCGACAGCAGAGCCCGGTGTGCGTCTGTTGCATCTTTAGGTTTGCGGAGGACCGAGGCCTGAGCCCGCGCCACAAACTGACATCACCACCAAAAGCTAACCTAAACTTTTTACCTCGTTCAGCTGTCGCTCTGCGGCCTCCCGCAGGTTGGGGTCCATCGTCCCCCGAAGGGCCTCGACCAAAGACTCGGGATCCATCGCGAAAACTCTGTTTGCGGCTCGGATTTTAATATCTCAGAGGTCTATCAGTTCCCAGTCACTGCGCACATGGACGCACGGCTCTCCGGCTACCCGGCGCGAAAGGAAGCAGTGAATGAAGTACCCGGATAGATCAGCGCCAAATTTGTGTAACAAGAGCATCCGGCTACAGCTGAAAAAATGTGGGAGTTGTAGTTTAAGATAGCTTCTTCTTCTTCTTTTCTAATAGGGTGGATCGCAAGCAACTTTAAGGTCCATACCGCCACTTACTGTACATGAGTGTGAAGCAACATTACCTTACATCAAATTCAATTTTTTGATTTTGTATTCTGTAGATAAATAAATAATGCTTTCCTTAATCTGTGAATATCCTTTATATGTCCTTCATTTCCCAATATTCTTTTAAGACTCCATTCTTGGCCTGTCCTTCCAACCATCCTTCTTAATTTCTCCCTTTAATGTTCATAAGTTTTACAGTTTCTTTTTCTCCACATCCTTCACTTCATCATTATTTTTCCTCCCTATTAAATATAAACTGTTATTTAAATAGGTATGACCCATTCTTAATTTGATTATTATTAGTCCTTCACTTCTGTTTCTCTCATTAATGATTCTATTTAATTCTGATTTTCGTACCTTATATAATCATCTTCCTTTCTTATCTTCATTCCATCTCTTTTGCCATTTTTCCATTTCTTTTCTCTTAATAAGTGATTTACCTTCCCCTTTCCCAAAAGGAATTGTAACTAGAAAAAGCTGTTTCGGAGAAACATCAAAGTGGGAATGCTTTTGCTGAATGAAAAAAGCTGAAATTACCCGAAGAACATATGAAAATGTGATAGGAAGTCATCAGAAACTTCAAACTGCAGAAAACAATTGAATCATCTGAAGATTTTGTAGGGTAGAATCATTTGGCAGTAAAATGGCAGAAACAAACTCATCTTAAAAGCTGCACAGCCAAACCATACATGATATAAAAAAATGTCTTGAATGTGGGCACTAGAAGGGTCTTAATATAATGTCTCCCAAGTTTCTAGAAAAATGTATAAAGAAATTTTGAAGGGGGTTTACCTACTTTCCAGAAACATGTCAGGCGTGTAATGAATTAGCAGCAAACAGAAAAGCTTAATTCCTGTCCAGAAACATATCAGAATGAAGCCAAAGTTCACAACATAGGCTGAAAAGTATGAAATTAGCTGAAGTAGAAAATAAATTACAAAGAAAAACTTTAATCTTATCTGGTTGAAGAAAAAATTAGTAGCTTAAGGATGGGAAGTAAAATGTTGAGGACGATGGTATTGAATAAGTATTAACATTTTGAAATCATATGTGGAAATGTCAAGACTTGGCAAAACAATTGAAAAATTATTTAAAATGTGTCGGTTGATCAGCATAAAGAAAACAGTGTCATCCTTAGAGGATTGAAAATCTACAAACCTATGTGCAAGACTGACCATGAGAAGCAGAGGAAGGACAGAGAGAGAAGCTTATAGAAAGAGAGCTAATACCATTTAAGGAGCTGAATTTATAAAAAAAATTGAACCTGCATGTTACGAGCCGCTGTGTTAAAGACAGCACCGTTGGCAGGCTTAGGCTGCATGTTACAAGGTTAGCAGATGCTTTATTACAGTGTAAATCTTAGAACCTGATTAAGAAATATGCACTGAGGTGTGTGGTCAACAGGCCTTGGTAGTGTAATTTGAAGAAATTGTTTGACTTTGGGTCATAGCTACGAGCCATACGGCACAATGAATGAGTGTATGTAAGAAAGAGGCTTTTATTTTGTAGAGTCCCTTTAGTCTTATTTCGAAAGTCTATCATTGATGTGTGTCAAGGGAAGGGTCATGCCCAGCAGTGATATAGAATCCATTTCTAAATATGAAATCACTGGTTTTCCATGTTATTGGGTGAATAGATGCTGTATTAGAGCGTAAATGGGAGACTTTTATTGTGAAATTTGCTCTGGGGTATGTTTTGAAAAGGTCCCTAGAGTCTAATAGAAACAAGCTGGTAGAGTTTGGGTCATAATGCTGAGCCATTTGCATCAATTAATAGGCGAGTATAATATAGAGGCTTTTATTGTGTAGGGTCACTGGAGTCTTATTTTGAAAGTCTAGCAGGGTTGTGTGTTGAGAAAAGGGTCAGACCCAGCAGTGATACTTGATGACTTTCCAATCGTTAAATAACTCTTTTCCCTTGTTATTAGGGCAGTAGATAAAGTGGCAATGGGAGGCTTTTATTTTGAAATTTTCCATGGGGTGTGTTTTGAAAACCCCCTGGAGTCTCATTTTTAAAAAAGTGGTTGAGTTTGGGTCATAATGTTGAGCCATATGCTGGGAAAAAAATATGAGTTTAATTTAGGGGCTTTTATTTTGAAGGGTCCCCGGAGTCTTATTTTGAAAGTCTATCAGGGTTGCGTGTGAAGGGAAGGGTCATGGCCAGTAGTCATATTGTATCCACTTCCTAATGTTAAATCAGTGTTTTCTCCCTCCATTAGATTAAAATGTGCTATTTAAAGTGGTGGAGGTAAAATCTCTTTGAAGCACGGTAACCTTGACAACGCTTAACGAGCCTGTCAGTGACAGAGAGACATGCGCATCACTTTCGTTCCTTTCCTCTCAGGCTTTTTTGAATGGGATTATCAGCTCCGAACAAACGAGTGCTGAAGACAAACCGTAAATAGTATCCAAAAAATTATTTCAGTCTAAGCAACAGCTATCCTTTGTCTCCAATTGGGGTCACTTTCATGGATGTAGCTCATTCACAGCCTTAATGGGAAGGAGAAATATAAAGGTTTGTAAATCCTGCTGGTCTCATTGAATAACATGCAGAACAATGGTAGAGCAGAACTCTCAAAAGCAAAACTTTCCCTCCGAACAAACGAGAGGTGAGCCAAAACCGTATTAGGTATTCAAAAAATTCTTTCACCGTGAGCGTCAGCCGTCTTTGGACTACAACTGGTGTAACTTTCATATTTCTACAATATTTCGTCTAGGCGTGGTGACGATGTAAAAAAGTGTATAATTGTCAAAATCTTGATTTTGGGGTTCGGACAGATTTGTTACCCCCGAACAAACCTTTTTCCTAGCTAAACGATAAAAGATATCGACACACTTCCTTCAATGTGAGTGCTAGGAAGGTCTGAGGAACAACTTCCACAAGGCTCGTGTTGCTACGTCAAACGGTTCCCGAATGGGAGCGATACGAAAAAGTCAGTTTTTCTGAATTTTCAGTTCGGATTTTCAGAGAGCTCTCATTGGATTTCTATTGGAGAAGTGTGGACTTCTTCGTGGTCTGGGACAAACTGTCGAAAAACCGTAAATGCCACACAAATGAGGGTTACATTTCCTGAATCCTGACAAAAATCCCTACGTTTTGATGTAAAATTTATCTAGATAGAGTAAAAAATGAACGAGTGAGTTGAAGCTGTTCGGCATGAGTGAAATGTTTGAAAACGCTAGAGTGGCACACTCTAGCAGCTGAACATTCCGTCCATAGACTTCCATTATAAATTTGAAAATCTGTAAAAATTGTTTAAAAGTTTGAAGCTTCACTTAAGCAAAACTGTAGAAGTTAGCTGAAAGCCGAGTTAAACAGTAATAGCAGAAAGATACGGAAACATTTTAAAAGTTGAATGGTGTTTCTAGCTGAAAGCATGCTGAAGTAGTTAAAGGGCAAAGTAGCTGAAGATTTAGTGGAATTTTTGAAGTTTTACATGCATTTCAATGGGGCCAAAAATCGCAGAAAAAGCTGAATATCGCGAAAACTGTGAACAATATCTTTACCAAAAGTCATAGCATAACTCTCCTGAACAAGCTGAACGTTTTGATACCAAATTTGTTTAAATCAGCTGAAAACTGTTGAACTAGTTAAACGAAGAAAAACCTACGGAATAATAATAAATATAAACAGAAAAACAATAAGTGGGAATGCATAAGCAATATGTCTGCTTTACATTGCCGTTTACACCTTCATGTGCCGGAACCCAAAATAACCAAATATCAATGCCACCCCTATATAATCTGAATAGACTCTGCTTGATTTCTAATACTAAATCTTCTCTATCTTTTCATTCTCCCTGTATACTTTCTAAAACTGCTTTGGAATCTGTACAGCCCACCACCCTGTCTGGTCTAACCTCCTCTTGCATTCAGACTAGCTGCTAATAAGTCAGATATAGCAAATCATTCAGAAAATATATCTGAATTATTAGCAGCTGGTTCAGCTACATTTACTTTTACTATTCCGTGCACATGTGAAGGTAGTATCAGACATTTTAAATATTAGATTTTTGCTTCTACACAGTCTATAAGACTAAAAGACGGTTTTCATATAAACAGACACCAGACCAGTCTCCTTGTAAATGTATTTATCCCATTTTATTGTAGACTGGAACAAGACATCCAGCAAACAGTCCAGGAAACAACACACCTAATAAAAAATGTATACTTATAATTTTCTTTTTTTATTGTGAATGGTTTGTGGTGATATTTTGTTCTGTCATCACCTTTTAAAAAAATTTTTGTGCCTTTTTTCTAATTTAAACATTTTTAATTTGTTTTGTGTCATGCAAATGTCTCTGAATTAGATTGTTAACAAGTTGTCTTCTTTTATTCGTTCATGAATATGTGGCATTAAATCTTCACAACTTTTTTAGCGATGCATTTCAATAACTAATGATTGGATGGAAATTAGAAATAAATGTTATATTATATTTTTCCTAGGTTTTTTATCTGTTGCAATATATTTTTACATGTTTTATTTCCATTATCTGCATAAATTGCCTATCTTCAGAGCTGTCTTTTTTGTTCGTTGTTTTTCTGCTTTGTTTCTTTATTTGAGGTCTCCCACAAATGAGACAGCATTGGATTTATAAAGCATCAGATAAAACTCTTGACTTTCTTTGATATTTTCAAAATGTGGCTTAGGAATGAGTTAGGGCCAGTTTTAAGAAATTCTGAAAAAAAAAAAAAAATCTTGACGAGATACCAAGGTTGGTGTAGCTACAAACTATAGGACAGTGGCTCTAATCTTTATATACCATCGCAGCAATCAATCTGCTGTCAGATAACAAGTGTTTTGCAGCATTGGATGTTTCTGTTGATTGTGAAACATCATGTCGAAGAGATATTGAAGTACCAGATTATGATGTATATATATCTGTGATTGTTACACCCTAAACCTTTTTGAAAAATTATTCAAGACAAAATTGTTGGTGATTCTACATCCAATACTTGATACAAGTCTTTCTTTCATAAAGACATAACCTATCTCATCCTGTAGCATTTGCTAAATCTCTCAAAATGTTCTGTATGTTTGCTGCTTGGCAAGAAAGTTTTTTTGGCTTTAAAACCTGTCTCTGTCTTTAAAATAAGATTAAAAGCTTAAATAAATTAGTTTTTCTGTGCATATAGTATAAAAAATGCCAAGTTGTGTTTTAGATTTATTTTCATTGTTTATAAATGTACATTTACATACACATATCTTATCCACCCTGTGCCTAAAACGCACTTCAAAATCCTTAGAAAATCCAATTGCAATCAATTAAGAAAGCATTGATTCTCAGAAGGCTACAGGCTTCACAAAGGAGAATCAGACAGATGGAGACAGAAACAATAATCTGGACTCTTTCTTCATTAAGTTCAGGAACAAGCTCAGCATCCTTCTCTCCTCCCCACAGTCAAACAGACATCCCACCCTGCTTTAATACAAGGCTTCCCTCTCACACCTCATGCTTTATCTTCCACCTCTGCCGTGGACCCTCCCTCTTTTATGCACTTGTTCTAAAACACAACCGAAGCTGGTGCTGCTCCTTCCCCCTTCCAGCTGTCGGACTCTAGAAGTCTAATAAAGAGCCAACTATCACAATACCTCACAAGGTCTAGATGATGTCTGCCCCAGAGTCCTGATAGCCTGTGCAGAGCAGGTCTGTGGGATTCTTCAGCACTTCTTCAAACTAAGTGTGACCCAGGGGACAGTTACAGTGATTTGGAAGACCCCCTGCCTTGTTGTGGTACAAAATAAAACCAATAGTCCTCTGTGACTATAGCCCTGTTGTCCTGACATTCCAATTCATGATGGGCCACTGTTGGTTCACTTGAGCAAGAAAACAAGAAGCTATCAGCACGCCCTGCAATTTGCATCATCCACCTGCTTCAACAAACATACTTTCATTTAGGCAAAGCAGGCAGCACCCTGAGGGTCATGTTTATTTGATTAATTAAGTGCATTTAACATAAATTAGTCTAACTTACTGTACCTTGTTAGAAACTCCAGACCTCATCGATCACTTGGAATAATTCAGACAATATAAATGTATAAATATGTGTACAGTTATTAGTAAGGGCTTCGTGGAAACCTGGTCTGGTCATTTGTTTGGAAAACATTAATTTTTTTCTGTTGGTACAGTATGATCAGTGCTTATTGATTCTTAACTGGCTTTGGTGCCTTTCAGTTTTCGTCCCCCCACTCAGTGCTGGCCATCCTCATGCAAAATTTCTAGCTCCACCATTGCCATTGGGGTAACAGCATCAGAGCAAATGACTTTAAAAAGCTTTAAAAACATTTTAAAAAGATGGTTGTGTCTGTTTTAAGAACATCTCTAGAGCTGCTGGTGTTTGAGAACATTATTGACAACAGTGAGCATCCTGTTCAGAACTGGTAAACAAAAGAGCGTCTTCAGTAAGAGGCCTGTGCATATCTTTTGCTATACAAGAAAAGCCTTCGTGCCAAGAGCTATCATCATCTGTAATAAGGAGTAAAAAAAAATAAAATAAAAAATACAAGAAAAAAAAAATTTCATTTACCATCTGGATCAATAAAGTATGTTTTTATTAGAGTAGAATCAAATTATTGGCCAAACATTCAGAGTCAATTATGCTTACATTAAGTCATTTATTGTCAGGTTCTATTTTGTATTTTTACTATTTTATCTGTTGTCCAACATTTTAAAAAAGGTAAACACAGGAAGAAATTAAAACAGATTTTGGAAACTTTCATTCATGAAAGGCTGAGGAGCTACTGTGTTCCGGTAGGGGGCGCTACTTCAGGTGACGCGGTGTTTGCAGCCCTAAGTGCAGCGCAGAGGTAAAAGGTCGCGCAGTGTAACGTGTCAGCAGGCTGCCTGTCACCATACCCGGTGACACTGAGCGCCGGGGGGTGTTGTCGATTTACTAATCGAGAAACTGAATATTTATTTTAGCAACAGCTGTATAATATGGCCAAGAAGCGGAGAGATGTACGAGATATGGACAATATGTCCTCTTTAGCGAAGGCGGAAGTGAAGTCCAGCGACTGCGACTCTCGGCTTTTGAAAGGTAGTATGCTCCTATAGAGGCTAGCAGCTGAGTTATGGGGAGATGAAATCAATACTTATTTACAAAACCTCCCGATTAAGTAACATATCTTATTGTTTACATGGAGGTCGACCTGTGTTAAAGACCAGGAACTAATGTTAGCCAAAGTAAGCTAGCTGAAATTAACCTAAAGAGAAAACTCCCATGGTTAGCTTGATAGCATCACCACCAAAAATAAGTTCAGCAGGGAAACGGTGGTAAGAACGCCGTCTCTTCACATTAGGGACATAGAAAAATCCTTAAAATATATTAACATCTAAAACATGCCTGGGTTTTAGATTCTATGCGTAAATAAATTCAACAAACATTCGTCTTTCAACTTACATCGACCTAAATATTGGCGTGTTTTAATAAAAACATACTAAAACTAGTTCTGTCACATTTGATCCTGATTTAGGACAGCACACTAATGCTTTTGCTCGTCATCTCTTGTAATTTGTTTTGAGCACACTGAGCTGGGTAAATGGATTTACTCCAACAGCTGTATAGCAGATGTATTATTGGAATAAATCAGAATTTTTGCCTGAAATCTCAAAAGATTGTTAGAAATTAGAGTGAACAAATATCCCCTGAATTGCTACGATTACCTACGTTTTACCCTCATGAAAGAAATCACAACAGTATAATGTATATAACAGATCATTTCAGTTTGATCTGTGAAGGATAGTGATATCCCCCACTGTCATGCACTGTTTATGCATTTTTGCTAACCATTTATATATTATTCCAGACTCACAATCATGTCTGCTATTTCAAAATTAAGTAGATGAGACCTTAAAGTTTGAAGAATAAAAAAGAAAAATAAAGAATGTTGGTTAATATTTGCAAATGATGTATTGATTAATGTTGTTCCCTTTACAGACCTAAGTCCAAATCTATGAGGATTTTAAAGAAATGTGAATTGAACAGTTGTCTTCTTAAAATCGCGATCATGCTCTGTCCGTGAAGGGCATATTTATTTGATATCCTTCTTTAATAACAATTTCTTACTTAAAACAAACCCAGAAAACTATTTTTTTTTTGAAGTGTTTGGCTATTGTCTAAATGTCCATCTGACACAATACAGCTAACAAAATCCTTAAGTACTTGTTCCACTCTTTTTAAAGTAAGACAAACTGTTATGGACTGTAAATATTATATTCTTATTAGTCTGTCAACATTCTACAGAGGAGGATTAGAAAAAAAAAAAGTTTACTGATTTTTTTTTATTTTAGTTCAGTTTAATATGGGAAAAATTACCTCAGAATTGTGACTTTAATCTCAGAATTGTGACTTTAATCTCAGAATTGTGACTTTAATCTCAGATTTCTGACTTTAATCTCAGATTTGTGACCTTTTTGTGACTTTTTTTTCTTAGAATTGTGACTTTTTTTTCTCAGAATTGTGACTTTTTTCCCTCAAAATTAAACATTTGGTTTTCAGAATTGTGTACTTTTTTTCTCTCAAAATTCTGATTTTTTTTTTCTCAGAATTTTGACTTTTTTCCCTCAGAATTTTGACGTTTTTTTCTCAGAATTTTGACTTTTTCTCATAATAAACTGAAATAAAATTTAGAGATCAGTTAACTTTTTAAAATTCTTTTCAGTGGTCCTAATCCTCTTTCGTAACATTCAGAGCAGATCTGAGCTTCATCTGCCTTTTTGTATGGTTATATTGTGGTTCAAATTAAAGAGTATCAAAGAGGTGTACACATTTGATCAAATGATGTGGATTTAATAAAGGTGTTTAGAATGTTAAAACAAAATGTATCATTGTTTACGCTCTTAAAATCTAGTTAACCAGGCTTAGTGGGTGCATTGCTGTCTGCCGCTAGTCTGAAAGCCAGAGATGCTCCACTCATTCAGCCAGACATTCGGTTGGCCAAATAGCTTTTAATGTTATGTTTATTTATGAGTTTAAATAAAGTGTCAGAAAACTAGGCATTAAAAAATAACATCAGGTTTGCACTTTTCAGCCCTCATTGTTTATGTTTTTCTTTTAATAATTTGCATTTAATTTGGTTCTTTAGCCCTATCAATCATACACTTGCTGACTTAGATTAAATAGAAAATGCTAAAAGGTTCTCAGAAAAACATGCTATCCTTGGATTGTTCTTAAATAGTATGATCTTTTCTACACATTTTTTTAAAACCTTTATTAAATAGACAGCAAGAGCAAGAGTGTCTCATATGAGGCAGAGCTCCCTTAGGGGCTTCAAGAAGTGATGCAAAACACACAAACATGTTTCACAAAACTCTCAGGGAGGAAGTTTGTATACTTTTAACATAAACATTACAATTATATGAAGAGTTAGTTATCATTTACCATTTCCTTACTTTTTCTTACAGAGCCTCAACAAAGTATAGGAGGATCAACACGTATGTCTCTGCTGATCCTGGCGTCAATATTCGCCTGCTCTGCCTCAGTCATGTACCTGGTCTATAGAAACTTCCCAGAACTTCAAGAGTAAGTTGCTGTTTGCTTCAGCCATCTGTGGATTGGTCATCTGTGGAGGAGGTGGCAGTGTTTATGAAAAAAAAAGTCAAATAAGTTCTACTTTTCAGATTTTCTCTGTCATTTCTTTTTTTTTTTTTTGTTTAGTGCTTTATTAATCAGTTAGTGCTATGTGAATAATCAGAGCCTTCTTTAGGGTGAAAAGCATAATAAATATGTTCTTTGTTTTCTCCTGCAAAAAATGTTAGACTTTTAATCTATCTTAAGTGGTATTTTAATGCTCTTATCTTCCATTAATGGGTCCATATCTACTGTTTCGCAACGAAGTTATGTGATTTCTTAAACCGAGGGGGATGTTACAAGCAACATCTTCACTTTTTACCTCATTTATGGGAAAATTGTCAACATCTTGAGTAGTCGCAGTAAAAGGGACAGTTTTGTTTGTCTAAAATGGGGATTTAATGCTTTGTTCTGAATCAGAGTTCTCTCTCTCTCTCTCTCTCTTTTTTTTTTTAAATACAGGGATGAAATGGAAAAAATCAAGATACCTAAAGACATGGATGATGCCAAAGCTTTAGGAACAGTGTTGTCCAAATACAAGGACACCTACTACACAGAGGTGTTGGTGGCTTACTTTGCAACCTATGTTTTGTATCCTTGAATTAAGAGAAAAAAAAAACAAAAAACATTGTTTTCTTTTAACTTGTCAATATCACTTTTCCCTATTTTGGCAAATAGTAACCATTCATTAATATTGTTTTTGTTGGATTTTGCTTGTTTCATGGCAGCATTTGATTGAATATTAATTGGAACTTTGTGACATATAACGCTTATCAGAAAGTCTTTTTTTTTTTGTGCCTGATGTATTTGTAAAGTTGTTCACCTTAACCCTCCTCTCAGCCTCCAGACGTTTGCCATACCTGGATCTATTTTCCTAAGCATCCTGTCTGGCTACCTTTACCCTTTCCATCTGGCTCTTTTCTTAGTCTGCTTGGTGAGTAACCAAAAGGTGACAAAACGAAACTGAAACTGTCACTATTTGACAGTGGCAACCTAATTAATGTAACGGTACATCCAGAATAATCTAAATAGAATTACAGTGTTTTTTTCTTCATATCTCTGTAGACATTTGAATTGAACATCCAAACCTTAAAAACGGTGACATGACTTGTACCTTAATCACTTTAGTTTTTCTACATTCTAATGATGTGTGCAAAAAATAAATTCATAAATGTGTTCATGACAGCGACGGCTGTGGTTAAAGTGCGAAAACCCAAAGGCCTCTGTGTCTTCTTTGGAGCGACATGGTCTGGTTTCTAAATAACAGCGCTACTACTGTTTATATAGCTGCTGGTTAAAGATAGACGGTGCGCTAATATGCTGTTATTTTTATCTCAGGGAGGGTTTTGTTCTAACAATGTTATTTTGTGTTTTTTTTTTTTTTTCTAAGTTGTGTTCATTTTTAACGCAAGTTGTGAGGTTTCCTGACCATGTGTTAATATTTCATCATGTGTCTAATATCCTGACAGTGCTCTGGCCTTGGAGCTTCCTTCTGCTACATGTTGTCATATCTGGTGGGCAGACCTGTGGTCTACAAATACCTCACAGAGCGAGCACAGAAATGGTCCCAACAGGTAATAATATAAATATGCACTTTTAAGGAACCTCTGAAGGTTCAACATGACATGTTTTAGGTGAACTTCAGGCTCTGCTTTTGAGAAGAAAAAAAAAAGAACTTCAACTGGGAATTTTGGACTTTAAATATTGTTTAGATCAAGCAACTTTAGCTCTATGCAGATGCAGTGAAGCTGTTAAGTCTTTTCTTGTTATTTCTACTGTAAAGCTAAAGGATGTAGGGTTTGTCACCAATCTGTTGTGTTGCATCACATTTATATATATATATTTTTTTGGCAGGTTGACAAACACAGAGATCATTTAATCAATTACATCATCTTCCTGAGGATAACCCCCTTTCTTCCTAACTGGTTCATTAACATCACCTCGCCTGTCATCAATGTGCCTTTGGGGGTGTTCTTTGTCGGCACCTTGCTCGGTAAAGTCCTAAGTGCTTTTTGTTTTATTTTACTGTTGGTGAGATCGGTTGTTACTGACTCACCTGTGTTTTATCTTGGTTTATCTTAGGAGTGGCGCCACCGTCCTTTGTGGCGATCAATGCTGGAACAACGCTGTACAAGCTCACCACCGCCGGCGAGGCTGTGTCCTGGAACTCCCTGGCTGTGCTCGGGATCCTCGCCGTGCTCTCCATCTTGCCCGTCTGCTTCCAGAAGAAGTTGCAGCAGAAACTAGAGTAGAACTCTTCCGACAAATTCAGCATCTCATTCGCTGGCTGGTCCTGATGTCCGGTTTTGCTCGGTTCAGGAACGTCGTAGCGGCTGCTTCTGTTTCAGTCAGACTGGCAGCTGCTTGCGTGCTGTTGGCGAAGAAGTCTTAACACGCACTGACCACAAAATGCATGCTTTGGTGGCTTTTTCCTCATGTTAACAAAAATTTCAACTTGTCTGCTTCTATGCAGATTTTTTCTTTTTCTTTCTGACTCCTGTTGCTTATTCTGGCAAATCTTCTAAAAGAGAAATTGGATTGTATTTGTTTTTATTTAAGGCACTGGTATTTTAATTGTGTCTTGACGAGTAAAGGTGCTACTACTAGTAGGATATATTGATGGTTTCGCTGCAGCTGATGCTGTCTGCATCAGTGCCACTAGTGTCTTATTGAGGCGTAGTAAAACATTCATCTTTAAAGTTAGTGGAACAATGGTCGCCTATTTAAGCTGAATAACACCTTCCAATGGTAGCATCTTTAAATCCCCAACCTTCCTTAATATTTATTTATTTTTTTGTGTATCTAAATTATCTATATCACAAACACAATGCTTTGTCACATCTTTCTGATTTTTTTTTTTTTTTTTTTTGAATATGATGTGATCAGTAAGAAAATGGATGTACTGCTTTAACTAAAGTCAGGTTTGGCTTCTCTGCCTCAAAGGTTGTCCTTTGACCTCAGTGTATCTTTTTAAAGGTTAATGATTCTCTTACTGGGAGAACTTCCAATGATTGATCCTTTTCTGTCAGTATTTTTAACTTATTAAGAGAAAATACAGTCCATCAGAGTGGAGATGTACTCAGAGGTTGGAAAGCCATCTGTTGCTTTTACTGGTTCCAGTTCATCATCGTGATGATGTATCCGTCTGTATTTACGTTATGTAATCCTGTAACTTGGTAACCTATTGCATAGTTAATATAAAAATGTCCTTTTTTGTTTAACAGGATGTTTACTGCACTAATTGTGACTTAAAAATGGGAATTTGAATTATTTAAATCTGTAATAGTCAAAACCCACTGGAAATTACAAGAAAATTAATCTTATTCCATCTTCAAATAAAATCAAGAAATTACTTTCCATCATCTGACAGGAAATTTAAGCAGGTAGATTTTAATTCATGTTCATAAGTTTTAGACTTGACACTGAATATTGATTTTTATTCATTTAACTTAATTAAATATGATTTGTCATTCAGTTCATTCTTTTTGGATTATTGAAAGGCAGTAATATCTGCTAAGCAGTGTATCGCTTTGTAGAAAAAAGATTGCAACTCTGCCCAGGCTAAACTTTTAACCAGGAAAACTGATCTTTCTAAAGTCTGATTTAACACAGAATCTTTCCTTTAAGAGAAATATTTTTTTTGTTTGTTTTAGGTTTGAATGAACTCCTCACTCAGGCACCATCTAATTTACTTATATTAAAAATGTGTGTTTAACTTGATATGTGGGAGAAGACAACCCCTTAAAATGAGACGGGACATTTTAGGCAACCATAATAGAATAGTGCCACCAGGCGGTGACATTGGCTCATTCAGGCAATAGAATAGAATAGAAAATCCCTTTATTGTCCCACATTGGGGAAATTGTGGGAAATCCTGGCAGCCTGTCTTATTATCTTCCTTTAAAACCTTTCTATGGTGGTTTGGAAACCTTGGGACACCACTTAAGTGTTTTCCTTTTGAAATCATATTAAGAGCGGTTAGAAGCAATTTTGTAACTGAATATTACTCAATAGTTCATCTTTGACAACTTATGACAAAACGAATTGAAAATATCTAAAAAGCTAATAAGAACAGTAAGCAATTATTTATATACTACAAAGTTGAGGTCAAAAATTTATTTGCATCTTTATATCCTCTACAGAAATATATGTAACCTACGAAATGGTTCAACAAATAAAGCGGGACAAAAAAGAGTTTGAATAAATTAGCTGTTGTTATTCTTATTTAAATGTCTAGCTGTTAATATTGGGTCAGATGCTGTAAACTGATCTAGACAGCTAAAATTGGATAAACAAAAAATTTTTTTAGAGCAGTTCTCTTTTTCCAACCATTAAGGAGACAAAATTATTCTATTGTACATTATTAATGTTCCTAACTTACCTGGTACGTTTTGGTTTAAATATCCATATGAAGCTGTTAATGTTTACTTACATATTGTACCTGCGTCCACATTTTGGCTACTTTACTCATTACTCAGCAGACAAATGATCTCAGATATTTACTAATATCTACATAGAATTAAGCGGGTATATGAACAGAACGTGTCAGAAACCCCCCCAAAACATTTGACTTAATTCTGTACAGGGGTGGAGCTAGAGGGGGGGCCAGGGGTCGCCATGGCCACCCTTACCCAATCATCGGCCACCCCTGTGGCCACCCATACCATTTTTCCCCCTCATAATACTGACAGTGGCAGCAGTAATACTCTCAATATTCAAAACATTTTAATTTTTCATAGATTAACAATTATTTGACACAAATCACTGTGGTTAATTATGCACATCAATATACTAACATTAACTTTTCAGAACTAGATTTTGTGTTATATGGGGTAAAGAGAAAATGCAAGTCAGTCTTCTGTTAAATCATAGATAAATAATTTAATAAAAACTTAGTAAATAAACAATTCATGTAGATATTAGTACTTGTAAATTAAAATTTTATGCAGAATGATTATTGATAAAAGTAGGTAAGTAATGACAATAGAAAAGATGTTCAACCCAGAACACCCAAAACAAAGGCTGTAGGAAAGTATAGTTTGTCTTTATTTGGAAAATATGGGTGTTCGTTGAATCAGTATAGATTGACCCTAAGGTTCTGGTGCCGATCCGCTTTCGGCCACCCTACAGTGTACATTAGTTATTGCCTGGTCACCCTTTTAAAAATGTTCTGGCTACGCCTCTGGCTCAGTTGAGATTTTATTTTTGAACGAAGTTTTATTTTGAAACGGCGTTTTATTTTGAAGGGGTTTGGGCGGAAGTGAGTCGCTCCGCTGTCGCCGTTGCGGCTTCAGCTAAATATGAGTGCAGATTTTCAACCCTTGCAGTAACGTCGCTCACGTAATGGACTGGAGAAATCACGTCTCCTAGTCCCTTTAATATGCTCCACGTCCCAGAGCTGAGGGCATCACCGGACCAGTCTCAAAATGACCACCGGCTTCAGCTCCGGTTCCTCCCGGTTCGCAGATTATTTTGTGATCTGCGGACTCGACACCGAAAGCGGGCTGGAACCCGACGAACTGTCCGGTAAGCCTATTAGCCGTTGGGGTAAAACGTCGTGGTGATGCTGTGAGGAAATAGGGAAAGGCTGAATAATTTCTTATATTTTATGTATTAGTATTTGGGTTGGGCTTTCACATTTTCCTTTCCAGACCATTTTTGTCTGCTGGGGTGAAAGCAGAGCGAGCATAATAACCCCGGGCCTAGCATACCTGCTTTCAGCCTGTTTCTTTCTAATGCTCCATTAGGATTGACGGGATTACTGACTGGTTATTCCTCTTTATCTCATTTTAATGCAGAGGTTGACCTTCACCTTCTTTCTGACCGTGTTCAGCTGTGCTATTATTAATAAACATTTGAAAAAAAATCTATTATTGCATGCATTTATACATATTTACAGTAATAAAAGCTTTGATACACCTGTTATAATTATGTGAAGATCATAATACAGCCATGCACTCTCAGATCCACCCACATACATAGCCAGCATCCACTAGAGACGCACTATACATGTAACACTTTTTAAATGGCACACCCTTCCTGTCAGAAAAGCATAATACAAATAGATTCAGCGCCTAATTTTAGCACAATAGCTCGGGATCCATGTGTGCCCGGTCTGTTTGGTTTGACTACAACTCACTGTTTAATCAGGCTTTCTCACAACAGAAGAGCAACATCAATTTGAAAGAAACATCTGCAGCATGTGTAAGTGTGAAATGCCTAACATTGGGTATATGTGATTGGGATTTGATATCATGTTTATGTTTCCAATCAGATCTCAACCCAGCTGGTATGATAGAATAGAAATCCCTTTATTGTCCCACAATGGGGAAATTGTGTTGTTTACAGCTACAAAGGGGGAGATGATGTGCAAAAATGATGCACATTAGAAAGTGTGTACATATAACAGATAGGAAAATAGCATTTTGCTGTAAAAGGTTTTTACAACAGAAATACTCTGTATCTGGAAGTAGGAAAAAATCAAATGCAGCAGTGGACATTTTTACAGTAAAATGTGATCTGGTTCTGCTGAAGGTTTCTTCCTGTTAAAAGGGAGTTTTTCCTCTCCACTGTCGCTAAAAGCATACTTGGTGTGAAGGATTGCATCTGAATCAATGAGTCCATGCAATCAACTGGTTTTCTTTTCATAGAAAACTTTGAATCAATTTGACTGGATGATCTGGTGAACTGTAAAGTGCCTTGAGATGACGTGTTGTGAATTGGCGCTATATAAATAAATTTAATTGAAATGAAAAATAGCAGCAACACAAGAGATGTGCTAAAAATGACAGCAGCATGTTATTTAACTGACTAAGATAGAAACTGCAAAAATCAGCATGAATGTAACAATTTATTGAGGTTGTTGGGAACAATGGTGGTTATAGAGTCTTAGAGCTGCTGGAAGAAAGCATATGTGATAACACTCCCTGGTGCATTTAGGGTGCAGCAGTCTGTCACTGAAGGAGCTCTCCAGTTCAGCAACAGCTTCATGCATGGGTTGGGAGACATTATCCAACAGAGATTATATTTTAGTTAGGATCCTTTGTTTTCCACCTCCAGCACTGAATCCAGAGAGCATCCAAATGATGGGGAATAAAACCATAAAATCAGAGAATATTATTGTAACATCTGTTTACGATTTATCTATAAAACAGCCCTGTCCTGTTTGTATTGTGTTGTGCTGTTCAGGGCCCATATATATTGAATTACACTCTACTGTATTTCTAGGCTTCAGTTTTGAATGCTTGGTTTTGCTGAGTTTTAATTGTCAGTACTTCACAGTTCAAATGTGTAATATGTAGAGGCAAGCTTAAGGTTTTTTTTTAACTTAAAATATACTTTTTAAATATCTTAATCTGATCATTATTTTTAATGCAAATCCAGTGGCTTATATTTTTTCCTCATCTAGTTAATTCATTGGGGAAAGATAATGAGTTGGAATTAAACTCTTCAGTTTGCTTTAAATGTGCTTTCTGTTTTAGATGAGTCTGTGTTGGGGTCAGACCTGGTTTATCAGCGCAGTTGCTATATATTAGCAATTGTTTATGATGCCACCATTCTGTACTAATGTCAGGGTTTTCCGTAGTAATGTCCCTGTTAACAGTGCTTGATGGGAAAACCCTGAATGTTTAAAAACTAAAAAGTGGTCTACTTATCTCAGATGGTATCTCTAAGGCTGTGTTTAAATTCAGACATGTTGCTATGCCCATCAAGAAAAGAAAATCCCTGAAGTTGTTTTCTCACTCCACTGAGACTCTTCCTGCTGTTTGTTAATAAAGAGTCATTTGGTCTCATACCTGTTAACGACTACATGTAGAATCCCATTGGGTTCAGCTAGCTTTAATTTGGATATCCTTAATGTGTTTTTTCACTTCTGAAACCTCACAAATTAAACGCCTCTGGCATTTGATAACATTTTCTCTCTTATCTCCTCTCTGTCTCATGCTAGCGTGATTTATAGTGACTCAGCAGGTAGTGAAAGGCAGCTGCTGCAAGAAACTTCTTTCCTCCCTACAGCACAGCAATAACGTGACCAAAAATCTTTTTAGTTGTCTTAGGCTGATGTGGTTCTCCTTTTTAACTTCCTTTGCTTGAGTTCCTGTTTATTGCTGTAAGGACCAATTCACTGTTAGTTTTTGGGATGCAGAAAAAGCTTAAGAGTCTGCAGTCCCCTTTTTATTGCAACTAATCAGTAGGGTTATTTATTATTATTATTATTATTATTATTATTATTATTTTTACCAACAATTCAATGCCGATATTAATACTGCAAACCGTTTTCCTTTTTAAAGGCAAAGGAATCTTTATTTCATGGGAGATGGGGAGACTTGCTGCATTAACATATTCCTGTTATCTTAGTTAAGTCAATAATCAATAGGCAAAACGGCTGAACGATTTCTCCCAAAAATTAAAATTGCGATTATTTTTAACCAATATTGCGCTTTTTAACTCGATAATCCTTTACACTAACCTCAAGCTTTTAGATGTTTTACCCCAGCTTTTCACGTTTTTTTATTTTATTTTGCTTGCCCAGAGTCCATTGTTGCAGAATTTTACTGTTACCTTGTCTGAAAAGGGCTTTCTACGTGCATGCACCGATCTGCATGCTAGCTGAAAATCTCTCTACCTTTCTGTGCGGTGACAACCCCACTTTAAGAGTTTTACTGCCCCCTAGAGGACTGAAGGAGAAATGTAAGATTTTACACTTGTTAAATATAGTGTGATTAAAATTGAGTACTTCTGCTATTCGAAAACTGGATTATATTGCAAATGCAATTAATTGCACCGCCCTAATGGGCAATGACAGAAAAACTATTTTTGGACATGTAACTCTCGATCAAGTATTAATATCCTTTTTTCTATCTTTAGAAAACATTGAAAAGATGAGGAGATTTTTGACCCTAAGGTCCATATAAATATATTCAGTAGCAGCCTTGATCAGGTTCTGGTCATTTTGCACCGGCTTTCACCACCGAAAGGCTCCGTTGCTTAGTAACCATAAAAAGTTGACACACAAAGCAGGAAAAAAGGATGAATACAGAACTTTTTAAAACTGTTTCCTTTGAGGTGTGCTTTGGTGGCGCAGTGGTTAGCGCACACAACCCATGTATGGAGGCCTTAGGTCTCGACGTGGGCGATCCGGGTTTGAATTCGGCCTGTGGGCCTTTCCCACATGTCTCTCCCTCTCTTTCATACCCCCTTTACTGTCAGCCTACTGTCCATAAAAACAAGTGCCGTAAAAAAAAAAAAAAAAGTTTTTAAAATTTTTTTCCTTCTCTTTATTGTAAAGTGAACAAAGACTATACTCATGAGAATACAGAGTGGAATAAAGGTGACAACCACTGGGACCATGTACAAATAAAAGAAAATGTAATGATATAAAAGGGGTAGAAAGATATAAGTAAATCTTAACAATTTATGTATAAAAATATATCTGCAAAATCTCTTATGTTCAACAACAAAATTGATCAGTTAAGCAAATTGTGTAAAATAGCAAATTAAAAAATGAAAATCATACCAGATTTATAGTCCCACACTGCAGATATATTAGGATACACCGCACCCTTCCTTCAAATCAGGCAAAAAGGAGGATGCATTTGTCGGCCTCATAACGAGGAGTCTTCCAATCCGAACAGACTTCGGTGCCGAGCTATGACGTAATCGGCCTACGACGCAGCCCATGAATTCAAATTCAGCCAGTGTCTCATCTGAACCAACTTTGTCAAAGTGGCGGAACTAAGACTGACTTTATGTGTACCAGTTCAGTGCTGCTGATACAGGAGCATCATAACCTGTTGGTTGGTCTTCAGTCAGTGCTTTGCCTTAAGAACCGTTATTTAGGCTCTAATCCAGACGTGCAGAAACTCAACTGTTTTGGTCTGTTTGTTGTGTACTAAGCTAGGTAGATTTAATCATGGTTTACATCAATGCTTTGGGCGAATTAGTGCCTTTTTGTTGGATTAAAGTTTGTTGTGTTGATATAATCAAAATGTTGATCATGATCGGTACCATCTTAAGCAGAGGCTAAGTTCCTACGACTTCAGAGAGTTCAGAGGGGGGTAGATCGGACTGTAGTTGGGGAAAGGACTATATTGTTTGTTTACCTCTGATCAGTTGTGAAGTTCATTTTCTCTATCAGCTTTAAGTCTGTTGTTAATGATAAACGCGTGACTTTAAAACGTATAAAAAGCAAAGGAGATCTTAGAAAATGTTCTTTGTGGACAAACGCACACACTGAAAACGAAATCTATGACATGTGTGGGCAGAGGAAATACTGGCTGAGATTCCTGATTTTCAGAAGATGCTTGTTGCTTCAGTGTGATACTGAAAAGTGAGAAATAAGGCATGATGCTGTTTCTCTTTCTGTCATGTTTAACCTAATATTCAGAGTCCTTTAAATTAAATATAGTCTTACTGGCTATGCTTTATACTATGTTCTTAAAAATAACAACAACACCTTTTTAAGTTAACTTTAATGCATATGATGTGTTTGGTTTTTGTTGGGTTTTTTTTACCCAAGGTGTGTAATAGCACTTCTTTTAAGTCTCTGTGCAGAGACAGAAAGTGTAACCCACTGAAGCTTTGCTCAGATATGCAGCCTGAAGCTTTGAGGTCAAACATCTTTGATGCTCTACTTACAGCATGTTGCTGCTGTTTACTGTAGAAACAGGTTAGGGGCTTGCCCTTATCAACTGTTTCAGTTATGAGTCGTAGAGAGGAAACGGCGTGGAAATTCCATTGTCAAAAGCTTCACATAAATGTTTGTTGAGGGTATGCTGTTCCTAGAAGTTCTCATTTTTGTTTAGTCAGGAATAAATTAATAGAGACAATTATAAGAAGTGCTTCATGGCTCCAGCCAAGTTTACATTTCTTTGCTGCAGTTGATTATACTTTCTGTTCTCTTTTTTTGAATAAGCCCTAAAAAGATACTCAAAGTCTTTAGTTTTTCTCTTATCTCTAATAAGGTTGGCTGAGTCAGTTGGGTAGAGATGCAGAAGTTGGGGATTTCTGTAGCTGGTTGCTTTGAAAAGGTGAAATCTTGATGATTAGAGATCTACCGCCCAATCAGCCAGAGGTCATAATGGCCATTAATCACTGTATTGGTTCTGATCAATGATCAAAAGCTAACTAATGTAAAATCTTTACTCCACATTTTAATGGCTGTGTCAACAGAGAACCGTCACCATATTTCATCCAGAAGTAAATCAGCCAGAGGGCTTTGAGCAGGTAAAGATCAGACGTATGTTTTGAGGCTGAAATGTTTAATTTTAAGTCCTTTCCAAAAACCTTCTGCATATCTTTCATTTGTGTGCTTTACAACATTTATGGTCAAAAAAGCTTGATCTGTGGCTCCTTATTATTTATAAGAAAATATTTGGAAATTATTACATTAAAAGAATTCCTTCTGTTTTCTTTTGTTGTTTCGGTATAAAAAAAACAAAAAAAAAAAACTTTTTTTTTTTTTTTTTTTTTTTTTACCGATCAAATCAAGACATTTTAGGGCGACTTGTGTTTTTACACTATTAGAAAAAGTTCCCACTTCCCTTTAAAAGCTTTTGGACCAGTTTAGGCCTTCCACTTGGCTTAAACAAACGCTGGCGGCTGAGTTATACCGTGAATAAAGCAAGCGTCTCTCTCTGTGTTGCTTTTCTCCAGGGATTTTAGATTAAACTTACTGCGTGATTCTTACTTCAAATATGGTGTGAGGTGTTAACCCATGTACAGTGGTGGAAAAAGAAAAAGAAAACAAAGAAATGGATTCAAAAAATGTCTTTCAGCACAGCATTTGGCAGCACACTTGGGACTCGATTTGCATATGTATGACCATGCGGCCTCTCAGCGACTCTGGAAACAGCAGGAACTGAGGGACATGAGTAAACTCTGGACAGGCTCTCTTTATTCAGATGCTAAATATCTTTTTACGTTTTCAGGGCAGCCTCTTTTCAACCCTTCTCTGCAAACAAATGAGGACGAAGGGCTCAGCTAGAAAGCTTGCTCAGTCTAAATGATCATTTTTTCCTCTGTAGCGTGCTGATCAGCTTAGCTGTACAATCTTTCTAACAAAAAAAGTTTGGGGAATAAGAATGTGGCCAGTTAGTACTGGAGGAGAAAACAATATTAGGGTAAACAACCTTATTTCTAAACATAAATTTCAAGAGGTATTGGGATTTTTAAGAAAGGTTTATTTTAGATATCAAGTCTTTCCCTGTTTGTAATGCTCTTGCATTTACTTTCTGAGAAGTGGAGTTTTGAATTAGTTGAATATGCAGAGTTTGGCAGCATTTTGTAACACTTGGTGAGGGAAGTCACGCTATTAAAATGTTCTGGTTTGGTAATGTGACCTAGAATTATATTGAGAATATATTTTGAATTTTTCCACTGACACAGATATTCAAGTTTGGTTCTTTATCCCTATTAAAATAATGAACCTGACGACACTTGGCTTTCTTCTGACACCTCCATCTAGAATGGGGATAATGGCTGTAGGTCAGCACCATCCTTATTTAACCTTTTCTCAATTAGGGCTGGGAATTGATAAGATTTTCACGATTCCGATTCCCTTATCGATTCTGTGCAACGATTTGATTCCTGATCAATTCTCTTATCGATTCTGTTAACAATGAATTTGGTAAGTGCATGGTGACATTCGTCTACCTTCCCCTGGGACATTCTATTTCTGCCTGCCTCTGCGAAAACAGAAGGCAGTGAACCGGAGTGGCCAGCCTCTGAGCCAGCCAGGCTACCCGTCTCGTCTCAGTCGTCTAAATGTAATGGAGAAGGCATAGGTTTAATGAAAAAGTATTACTGTACAATTTTACGGAAATAATCTCATCTCCCCCTGATCTAAATAAACAAGCTTCACATTTCTCTCGCTGCCTGAACTGCAGAGCAACTTCATAGCATGTTTAATATCCCCAGAGAGAGGTAGGAAACTGGTTTATTTCCAGAAATGGCGTATGATTTACTAGGAACCACATTAAGCGCAGCCAGTGATATGAAACTAGCTACTTTCCACCAGAGTTGACTTTAGCTTCTATCCATCAAAAACACGGCATTCGTTAAAATGTATGCCATGTTGTGTGAGCAGGTGTTTCTGCATATTTGATGCATTTCCTCCCACGGATGTAATCGCCACTTTACAATGATTGCAAAGCGGCTTGTTGCCATCTCTCTCTTCCTTAAAATTTAGCCAAACTTTATGTCACTTTACCCGATGGGGCTCCATTTTTTAGTTTTGCTTTTCTAGACTTACGCCTGGTCACGTCATACTTGCTTACTGAATGCTGTTTGCGTGACTTGTGGAAAAATGTGACGCAAATCGTCCTGCCCAGCACTAGGCTCTGGTGCTGCCTGGAACCGTTAAGAGTATCATTAAGCAAGCTACCAAACGGTCCCATGGAATTGGAACAAACGAAACCGGTTCTGAACAGAGACCAGTTTTCGATTCCCATCCCTTTTCTCAATGCTAAAAAACAGGGCTGTCCTTCTCCAATATTAATATCTAATATCAGTCTATTAGCTTCTAAAAAGGTATTTTGATTTTAGGTGGTATTTCTACTTTATAGTTTTTAAAGAAGCATCTGTATGGGCATTTAAAGGTGATACAAAAGGGAATTTCAAGAATCAGCTGTATATATCAGATTGGTTAATCTCTTCAGAGCATTTTAAGTGTGAAGTGACGGTTGTGAGTTGAAGGGGATTCCTGATCCTCTGACTTCTGACTATCGATGTTTTTTTCCTGGTTTAGACTCTTTGTATGTATTTCATGCAGCTCTGCAGGAAGTGGGGTTGAGTTCTTTTTGAGTGTAACTTCACAGGAAGTGTGTCGGAGAACAGAAGCGTTGTAAAACTGTGGGTGGTCTCTGGCTCCTCACCAGATTAAAAACCTGCTTCATTACTCGTCTGCTATCCGTTTACGCTCTCGTGGCATCATCACAGACCTTTGGTTATTCTGAACAATGAATGATGTAATAATGTGCACTGTAGTAGATTCATTAGACGTCACTGAGGGTTTTTAGTGAAGCAGCTGACAGGCTGTGAGTGAGGGGACATTTGAGACAAGAACGATATTTTATATTTTTAAACTGTGGTTTTAATATTGAACTGGTCGGCTATACTGAAAATGAAATTCAACCTAAAATGAAATGGTAGATTTAGTCAATGTTTTTACTGAATCTGTACAACTTATACCACAAGGGAATGAGACAAATGGGACAAGGTAAATCTAATATGAATAAATCTAATATGAATTAAGTATTAAAGTCTTTATTTGTAGAGCTAAAAAGCTTAAAAAAGTCAAGTACTTTTTTGCTTCTCTTTGACTTATTTAGTCTGAAGAAGAAGGGCTATTGAAAATAATTTTTAGAATCTATTTCTACAAATTTTTAGCTCTACTTCCTATTGGAGCTAATACATGTTTGTGGCATAATTCTCAGATTGAGAACATGTTAGAACATGTATTCTGTTGAGGACGCTTTATCCATATGTAACCAGATGTTTGGACCTTAAAACCTGTTGGGTTTGTTCTTGTAGATTATTTTTTTCCAATCCACTCAAATTGACTCTGAGCTCTGAGAACGTCTTTATGGATCTTTGCTTTTCTTTGCGTGATAGAAATAACTCATATAGACTTCCTCCGCTTTGCTCCTGCATCCCGATCTCATAAAGACCTCTTAATGTTTCCCAATCAGCAGACTTTGCTATTTGAGTCCAAGGTCTTGCTTTTTTCTGGGGTTTTAAAATATTTTGATTCTTCCTGATGTCTTTTATATCCTTTTGTTATATAGATAAAACGGTGTTACCCAGGAATATGTCGTTTGAATTGGATCACAATGTTTGGGGTGAAGTAGCTTTGTTTTAAAGCCAATTGAAAGATTGACACTTTGATCCCTTGCAGCACCACATGTCAGGGCGTCCTTTGGTCTGAACGCAAATACACCATATTGACCTCCAAATATTGATCGCAGATAAAAACTCTTCATTTGCTCTCTCTAATCATAAAGTTTATTCCTGCAATCGTACAGAATTGAAGGTTTTTAGGATTGGATTGTGAAAACCTAGTAAAGATGCCCTTTAGTCAGATATTTCCACAGTTTTGAGTTTGTCTGTTTCCCATGTTTCTTACATTTATTAGTGGTAGGGATCCAGCTGCTTGTTGGTTGCTAATGTTGTGTCTGCGTTGTGCGACTGGCCTAGTTTCATCTGTGTGGGTTGTTTGGATATGAACGCATCAAAGACATTAAAGTAAATCCTCAAGACTCTCGGTCTGTCTCTTGAACATCTTTATTAAAGAGCCTGATATAAAACTCAGTTTGCTGCTCATTGGCAATGTTTTGATGGGATCATTTGCAGCTTAGACTGCACTTCTAAACTTGATTCCCCGATGACACTTTTATTGATTTTCTTTTAAAATTCATCTATTATTCCAAAGTGTTTTGTATTTCTGACCATTGTCAAACAGAAGAGGATAATATCACTGAGGAAACTGATCATTTCTTGGCTGTGTGAAAGCTATTGTTTAACATATTTAATTAATAACGACTTCCTCTGCCTTGTGGGGAAAGTTCTTGTTTGTTGTCGGTAACATCAAAGCCAGAGAACAGCTATACGTCAGCGGTGGCGTTGAGGAGCCAGAAATGCTTTAGAAACCTGCATCCCTGGACTTTGTGTGCTGCATGACAGTGATCTTGTGCAGGCAGATATTTGTCCGTTATTACTCTGCAAATGTAATGCATGACAAGGATTGCAAGTAGCATTGCTTGCAAAGAGTACAAAGGCTCCTCTTTGTGTGAAATGTTAGATAAGCTGGTATAGCCACAAGGCTGAGAGGAAAGTGCAGGCATTCACCATTACCCATCCTCTAACCACCCGCTGATGAGATCCACATTTTAGAGACTTGACTCTTATCTGGAATCTGTATCACATGAACAGAATAGATATTAATACTTTACCATTGAACACCCTGGAATTTCCTCCTAAAATTTAGATACTTGAAAACTCAGAAAAGCCAACCCAATAGGCTAGAATAACAGATTTTGATGCAATTCATTTAAAAATGGGGGGGGGTTAACAATGTTGGCCTTACTCTGTGGCTTATACACTGTTTAAAGGTGTATAGAAAAATGCATGTTTGTGATATCATGGAGGCGAACAGCCCGGGGCGGTCAGTAAAGCCTGGGTTTCTGTAACAATGACTTTCTAAACATGGCTGGGTGAATATGGAGAGATTTAATTCACTGCAGTTTAGCTGGCTCAGGTTTGCTTTCAGCTCTAAAGATATATATATATATTTTTCAGTTATTCCAGTCTAACGAAGCCTCTAGTTCAACTGGTTCCCTTCCTTTGTGTTGAGACGGGAGCTTTAGAGCGGGCTGCAGCACGCTGGTCACCCTGCATCTGTAGGAGGAGCCTTTAGAACTCAGAACCTACTTTGTGTGTTTGTGTATTTCTCAGAGTAAAGCTCTAAAATAGACCCGTAAGGATGTTTGATGCCTAAACTTGAGAAGTGATGCGCCACCCAACAAGAACCAGGTCTTTACTTATCACATTTGTTTTGTTTTATTTGTTGTGTAGCTTTATGCCAGTATATAGAGGATACTAAATTCAGAGATGGGGCCAGAGGAAAATTGGCGAGGTCAAACGAAGGTAACCTTTTCCACCACACACACTGCTTTTTTCCTCCCTCCCGACCTAAGCTTAGCTTTGACCCCCAATCCCTAACCTTCAACCTGATGCACCTTGTCTACCCCCCCAACCCCAACTTTTGCATCCCCTCCTCTTTTTTTTTTTCTTTTGAAACCCAAAAGTCTGGGGTGAACATTTTTTTTGCCCTTCCTGTTTCAAGCACCCCTAACTTCTCTCCTCCTGGTTTTCGTGAAGCTCCTCCCCTCCAGTAGCAGCTGAACAGGGAGCTGATCCCTGACAATCACCGCTTCTGTATCTCGCACACACATCCAGTGTCGCCTGCACTGGCATCGCTTGGTCAATGTCCTACCCCTCTCCTTTACACTCTGAATGACTTTCTCAGTCCTGCCTTTGGTGTGTGCATCACTTCTGCTTTACTCTGGGTCTAAATCAACTCAACTTGTGCTTCTCTGACTGATTTCTCCCTCTGTACTGCCATTAAAGCTGTCGTGAAGCATTTTCATCCGCAAAGTTTTACCTGGAGCTGTTGATTTGTTGACTTTTTTTGGGAGGAGGGGGGCACAGGATGCAGATGGCAGCTTTACATGATGCAATACAAACTTCCTCTAAAAAGAAACGTGCTGATTTTATTTTTCTCTTTTATTTCCCTTGGCGATGCGCCTGGCACTCGTAGCTTGCTTTTGATAAAATTTCATCTTTTCTAAGTAACTGCTTTGTCTGATTAAATAACTCAGTCTATACTTGTCTTTTTTTTCTTTTTCTTTTTTGTATTTTTCTGTGCTGTTTTGACTTCCAGGTGAGAATTTTGAGCAGAGTCCATTACGGAGAACTTTTAAATCCAAAGTCCTAGCACATTATCCTGACAATGTGGAGTGGAATCCATTTGACCAGGATGCAGTTGGCATGGTAAGATTCTTTGTGTTTGACAAAAGTTATTCATTCATTCTAAGGGGCTTTGTTTAGATTATAATCCCCGATTTCCTCTCCGTACCTTCTCCTGCAGCTCTGCATGCCGAAGGGTCTGTCGTTTAGGACGCAGACAGACTCCAGAGAGCCTCAGTTCCACTCCTTCATCATCACCAGAGAGGACGGCTCTCGGACCTATGGCTTCGCCCTCACTTTCTTTGAGGAGGTGACCAGCAAGCAAATATGCAGCGCCATGCAGACTCTTTACCACATGCACAACGCGGAGCAGTACGACATCTTGCACACCCCCACCTCCCCAAAAGGACCAGAGAAGCAGGGGCTCCCCCAGACCCGTCCTGTGCTCCACGCCGCTCCGGCAATCTCCCGCCTGCAGCGCTTCAACTCGTATGACATCAGCCGAGACACTCTGTACGTGTCCAAATGCATCTGCCTGATAACGCCCATGGCTTTTGCTCAGGCCTGCCGGAAGGTCCTGGAGCAGCTTCACCAGGCCGTCTCGTCCCCCTTACCCCCGCCACTGCCGCTGGAGAGCTACATCTACAACATCCTGTACGAGGTGCCTCTGCCACCTTCAGGGCGCTCGCTCAAGTTCTCGGGCGTCTACGGCCCCATCGTGTGCCAGAGGCCGAGCACTTCCGAGCTCCCGCTCTTTGACTTCGCCATCAGCGAAATGTTTAACTTGCTCGGGGTGGAGAACGTTCTGCAGCTGTTTACATGCGCCCTGCTGGAGCTGCAGATCCTGCTCTACTCGCAGCGTAAGTAGGCCTCTTCAGCTGCTCCACATTCATGCACACAATGGCTGAAGTGATAAATGTACAGACTAAAAGTAAACAGTGAATTGATGGGAATATGTAGAACTAGATTCCCAGAGGGATTCCCCAGCCAATCATACTGTTAAATATTTGATTTATCAAAATGGGACTGAGTTGAAGGTGATTTTTGCAGGTGGCTTTAGATTATCTTGCCATCAGATTATTACCTAGAGATTCTTCTGTAAGGGGCCTTTGTTGTGTTAAAAGCCTGAGGCAGGCATGAGAGAGAGCTGAAGCGGATGGCTTGAGTGCAGGTGTAGGTTTCTGTGGCTGATGGACTGCTTTGCATGATCATCTTTCAGAATATTAACCTCTCTAAGCAGACCAGCTCATCTTTGACAAGCTTAGAAAAGTTGCCCTTTTAAAGCAATTGTTAATTATATGATTTAAAGCTCCAATATAGCATTGTTTTTGTTTTTGCTTTAATATTTCCATAGGAAACTGGCCAAGGTTCTGCTTGTAGTATGCATTAAAATAATTCTGGATTTTCTGATCATCCCTATATCTAATATTCATCAACACTGTAACTGTTGTGTTGTATAATATGCCGAGGCTGCATGTTTTTAAAGAGACTTTGGAGGAATAAGCAGATTGCTAAGGGATGCCGGATCTGGTGGTTCGACCAGATCCATTACAATGCAGAGAGGGAGAGAGGCGAATGATTGACAAAACGGCGGGGGCCAGCAGGGAGAAGCTTTTAAGTTGGAAAGCTGTAGTGTTGCCAGGCAACCTGGAGACGGGGGAGGATGGCGATGATGCGGGATGATTATTATTGGTCGGGAGTGACATCATACCTCTCTGCGAGGCTCATCACTGCAGAACATGTGAAGGGTGCTGAGCAGAGCTGATGCCTGGGGATCTTCCGGCCAGAAGAAAATTGGCTGCTCACTTGAATAAATACTCTGAGGAGAGGGATGCTCTGCAAACACAGTAACAATTGGAGGCTGTTGTCTGTTGGAAACGGATCTTTAAGTTCAGAAGCCTGATTTTAAGAACAGAGAATACCAATGCCTGCTGTGTTTTGTAATGGAAAACAAAACAATAAAAACCCCATGTGTCCTTTTTCTCTAATAAGATGGAGCGGCTAACGAGCTAGAGTGAGGCTTTGATTCATTTGTATTCCTAGGCACTTCCCTCCTCCGTGTGATTCATGCAGCTGAAAGCGACAATTCAGATTAGAGGAGAGTGGCGTGATGGGAAGATCTGACCTGTCTGGATGTTTTAACGCACAAACGTAGACTCTTGAGAATCACAGCAATAAAAATGGCTGCAGATGTTCCCCCTCATCCTCAGCACAGATGGCACACAATCATTAGGTAATAAGGTCCTATTTTTCATTTCAACTTACAGAACTTAGGTCTAATTTTATTATTTTAAAAGTTCAGCTGCATGTATCTGGACCTGTGGCATTGGTTTCTTCTGATTTCTCTAAGGAAGACATTCTGGTCTGACAGAATCACTCTTTATTTCTGGAGAATAAGACAAAGGATTTAACTTTGCCTTTTTAAATTTTTATTTTTTTTTTCCCTGTTAATGAAATGAAAAATACTTACATTTCTCAGATTTCTGCTCTGTCACATCTCCACTGAGGGAGTCGATAGTTGGCAGCAGGACTTTACTTCCAAAACTAGAATCTGCTCTCATTTAGGTCAGCTGCAAAATATTTAAGTCATGCAGCTTTTTAAGTAGTCTCCTGCTCTTATGGCCTACTTTAAAAGGGGGTTGGCTGATGTTAGTATGCTTGTCCCTATCCTGGGAAAGGCATTGTGCTTGAGGATCACTTATGAACCAGCACATAGCCAAAAGTAGCAATGGCATTTCTCTTGGCACCATAAGAGGAGAGGCAGAGCTGCACAGTAGGTGTTGGGTGGGATTGGGCAGGAATGCAGACCAGAAGGACTGCACACATATTTGCTTGTATAACCTTTGACTGAGGCGTGAAGTCCTGGTGGAGGAATTTCAAGTCGAGCAGCTGGGGAGCTGGATGCAGCTGTGTCACGCTTCAGTGTCTTCATTCTCCAGGGAGGCAATGGGGGGTGACACCTTAGAGAAAGAAGAAACCAAAACTGGTGCTTTATCAGTTTGGTTTATTTTAAGGGTGACCATAGTTTGCATTAATTCTAGCACCACAGCATGTTTTTTATTTCAGTTTGTAATATTTAGAAATCCCTTTTTTAAATGCTCTAGTTTAACAATAAATGCAGACTTTCCTTTTATCACAGAGTTCTAATATGGCTTTAAAAGTTGTTAATTGCTGTAGAGATGAACACTTTTACATTTATCTGGTTTTTCTGGGGGTATTTCTCATTAAGGACTGTGTTACTTAAAAAATGTACTGCAGGTTCTTAGAGGTGTTGGTCCTTAATCAAACCTTTGAAAAATAACAAGACTCTTTCCACTTAACTCGAAAATACTATCAGATAACATTAATTTACTGACAGAACAAACAGACTTGTAGTTTTTCTTAAGCTCATCTTTGGAAACATTTATAAAATATGCACTTTATATTAGCCTTGTCATTTGAGCAATGTTAAAGAAGTCCCTCAAGTGGAGTATTGTTTCAGTATTTAATGATCATCCAATGCAAATGTTTACATGCATATCCCTTTGACTGCCATCCCGGGAACTTTCTTTAAGACTGTTGTAAATCTGCAGTCATTCGGTTGCACAACAAATACAAGTTATTTAGCTTCCTGTCAGCTCTTGTTAGAGTAATTTGTCTCTGCAGGATGCAGTCTTTGCTCCAGAAAATTCCTACAGATATGCATCGGACTATGTTGAAAATAATTTCTTTGAACTGGAGCTCATTTTTGTCAGCAGTTTTAGTTTTGTTTTGTGGTGGGGTTTTTTTTTATCCTTCATCAGCTGATGAGCCTTAATGATCCTCAGCTGATCTGACATCTGATTTAATCAGGCGTCTGTTTTGTGTTGGTTAGCAGAGATTCTTTTAGTTTTAGGAATTATGTATTCCATCAGTTTGGGTTTACCTTTGCGTTTCACAAGCAAGTCAGACATTAAACTGTTAATATGATTAAAGAATGTGTATTTCTGCTTTTCTGTTTGTGAAACAGATTACCAGAGGCTGATGACTGTGGCGGAGAGCATCACGGCCCTCATGTTCCCCTTCCAGTGGCAGCATGTTTATGTTCCCATTCTGCCCGCTTCCCTCCTGCATTTCCTGGACGCTCCGGTGCCGTACCTGATGGGCCTACACTCAAACGGGCAGGATGACCGCACAAAGCTGGAGCTGCCACAAGAGGTGGGACAAATGCCCACACACACATACAGTCTGTGTAGTAAATGTTCTTTTCATTCTGTTGATGTTTAGAAGTAAAGTTTGTTTTCATTAAGTTGAACTAACTTAAGCAAACTGGGGACTCTTAAATGGACTTTTCTGGATTAACAACAGAACTACATTTCCTGTACTACTTCTAGGTCTTGATGTTTCTTCATCTAACTCCTCACCTGTCTAGGTTGTTAAGCTACTTTGAGGTGTTTGGTTACTGCAGATAATTAGACCCTGATCCCGTTTCTATTTAACTCTCATGTCCCCACAGTATACCGCCATTTTTTAAGTCAGTCGGCTTAGTAGTGGTTTGGTTCTGCTTTTTTCTTTCTTTTTTTTTTCTTTTTTTTCTTGTCCAGCTTGGTTGAAGACATAACCATAATATCAGATGTGGATTCAGTTAACAAGCAGAACCTTTTTCCAAACAGCTTTTGGTATTTCCAGTTTTAACAGCACTAGTTTAATACCTTTAATTATTGTAAAGATGATACATTGTTTTTTTTATGATATTTCTAACTTCGATGTTTTTTTTTATCTCTCTCCCCCCCCCCCCCCCCCCCCCCCCCCCAGGCTAACTTGTGTTTCGTGGACATTGATAATCAGTTCATTGAACTGCCAGAGGAGCTGCCGCAGTTTCCCAACAAGCTGGAGTTCATCCAGGAGATCTCAGAGGTGCTCATGTCCTTCGGCGTGTCTCCAGAGGGAAACGTTCACTCCAGCAACAGCCAGGCCAGGTACACCTTCCGATCTGTCGACATGGTGTCCGACAACCGCAACGGCAATCTGGGGCTACCTCTCAGCTCTTACCCGCTGAGGGAGAACGAGACCATCGCCCGGCTACAGGCGCTGGTCAAGAGGACCGGGATCAGCCTGGGGAAGGTGAGGACTGATGAATTAGAGATGGTCAGCTCAGATGGTCATTTAACATGTAGGGAGAGTTAATTTTTAATGAAGGATCTTTGATCCAACAGTGTGACAGTCAGGGAACCTATTAGCTTACCAACCTGGGAAATGTATATGGCTCAATATACGATATATCTGCCTTTCAAAGGGTTAGGATAACTCTGTTTGTTAAAATGGGTCATTGACAAATAAAAAGAACATTTACATTTTGCAGGCACAATTAACGACTTTCTATGTATTCTAGGACATTACTTTGGATATAGTGACAAAAGTTTGTAGAACTTCAATCAGGTGGAATGAAGTTGGAGGGAAAAAGTCTCTATTGACTACTATCAACTACTGTTGACTCCACTAGGGCAGAAATAATTGATTGATTTTAAAATAATTGTCAACTAATTTAGTAATAGATTAACTGGAGTATAGAGACTGTAAAACAGGCCTTTAGTGACAGAGCAACCCACTTAGAGCTGTAATCATGCCAAAATTGTAAAAGAAAAAAAAATTGTCTGCTCAATCCTGAACTCCTCAAGTGGAAAGTTTTAGGTTCACCTGGTTTAATGTAATAAAAAAAAACATCTTCTCTAAGCAACCTTTGCTATCCGATTATTAATAGCAAATCAACAGAATAGTTGATTTGCAAAATAATCGTTAATTGCAGCCCTAGACTCTACAGATTCAGGAGAAAGCTCGACCCTCTATTGAACATCAACAGAACGACAACACTGCAGCTGTAGCAATGCCTGTTGCCTTCAATTCACATACATGATTTGAAGGAAAACATGTCATCACAATAATATTGTAAAGAAAATTGATTAACAAAACAAGTCTTTTAAACGGACTGATTATGTTACTAAAGCTGGGTCACAGACTTCTTTTATAATTTCAGTGTCAGATATTTAATCTTGAACCTTTTGATGTTCGATGATTGATCAAAAAATAATCTACAGATTAATCGTTTACCAAAATAATCATTAATTGCAACACTAATCTCCGTGTGACATCTAATGCACTTATGTGTTAGCAGCAGCCATTAGCTCTGCCAGAATAGATTAGCCAATCATCTTTATATAGTTTGTCAGGTATGAGTTCCATCTGTTCTAATTCTTGCTAGACTCGCTACTAAGATCATTTAAAAAAGAAATTAAATTAAATTAAAATGAGTCATTTTGTCTTCTGAATAACTGTTTTATTCACTGCTCAGCCAGCTCTGACGCAATAATATGTTGTTATACTTTAAGAAGTTTTTTTGCCCAACCCGCTAGGGGAGGCAATATCTTATTTAATCAGATATTATTCGGTTTCTCCTATATTGTTTATGAACACTCGCCCTACTGTGAATCGAGCTCAAATAATGATCAAAAAGATACTTCTGCACAAACATGGAATAAATGCACCACAACTTCTGTTCAAAATATAAGTTTATTAACAAAGATCATTCAGCTCCAAGTCAAACATATTTCAGTTAAAAACTCTTGACTATAAACTAGTGAAACTCAACTAAACTGCTATGTACAAAGAGGAAGGGAAACATGGTTGAAAGACATACCACAGTTTAGTATGAATTTTATCATGCGGCCCACACCAAGGGAACTGCTTTTCAGGAGACTTTCCCCTCCAGTCTGGCTCTGGAAGTTCTGAAACTCAGAGAAATGTGTTGCAAAACGTCTGTTTTGGAGATGGCTGTGGAGCCAGTTGGTTGAGAGGGGGTTGCAGAGCAGAAGAGAGGTCTCACAGCTGTTTTATGAGCAAAACCACACCCTCTTCTCCAGTGATCATGTTGAGATGAAACATGGACATTGCTTTTCAATGTCCAAAATGACTATCATGGTTTATGGCACAACAGCTGACATTAATAAACCCAACGCAGCATATTTTGTCTGTTAGGAATCTTAATGGTGGTGCTGTAGCCTGTTTGTTTTAGCCTCCTTATTATACTAGCATCTCTCATTTGGTGCTTTTATCAATGTTTCCTCAAAACAGTTGGAGGTGAGGGAGGATGCCAGCTGCAACAAAGATCCACGGGTTCAGTGTGACGAGGAAGAGCTAAAGATGCACCAGCTCAACATCCAGGTGCGTGAAGTCTTTGCCAACCGATTCACGCAGATGTTCGCCGACTACGAGGTGTTTGTCATCCAGCCGAGTCATGATAAAGAGTCCTGGTTCACCAACAGAGACCAGATGCAGAACTTCGACAAGGTATATTTTTCTTCTATGTCACGCAACAGAACAGAAGGATGCATTTTTTTTCTCTCTTTAATGTGCAGTCTGCCTACTATTTAAAAAACACATCATGCTTGATTACCACTGTTTCGTGTTTGTGTGCAGGCCTCCTTCCTGTCTGATCAACCAGAGCCCTACCTGCCCTTCCTGTCACGTTTCCTTGAGACTCAGATGTTTGCCTCTTTCATCGATAGCAAAATTCTTTGTCACGATGATGAGGAGAAGGAGCACACGCTGAGGGTGTTCGATGCTCGCGTGGACAAGATCCGCATGCTGAACGTTCGCACACCGACGCTGCGGACCTCAATGTACCAAAAATGTACCAACATCGAAGAAGCTGGTAAGAAACGTAATGGTCAGTTTTAGGTTTGTGTGTCTGCATTGGGATAAGGCCACTTAATTTTAGATTGTTGTTTTAGACGGTGTCAGATTTAAGAGATAGAAGTTATATAAATTATAAATGCTGTTTATTTTGCCGTCTGACTAGCGTTCATATTTGCTGTCATTCGCTGTCTTGTTTGCAGACGAGCCAATTAAAAAACGTTTTGAAAAAGCTGATTTTGTTGCTGCCGGACCGCAGGTTATTGGACTGAAGAAAAGCAAGACCAACGATCGTAATATTTGTTATTATTGCCTAAAACCTCCATGGGTGGCAGCTCTTTAACTGCGTATGCAATTTAATCGGTCGTAAACTTAGAGGATGCGTTGGGATCCTTTCTTTTTATGTAACAGAATAAACTCACCTTTTCATGTCTTCCACTTACAAAACCTGAAAGTTTGTGTTTACTTTAACACTATTACAGTTACAGATGTGGGATTTCTGCAAGGTCATGTCAGCAATGCACAGATTTAAAGAAAAGTTTGAATAAGATCTGCTTAAGGTTTAACAACTTTATAGATCTCCGTGTTTGATTGCATCTAACTTGTTGATGAATAACAAACTTTTTGTTTTCTTTTCAGGGATATTAATGTGTTTGCAGCCTCCACCTTTCTTTAGATTTCAAAGCTTTCATGCTGGGATCTTCCACCTTTTTATCTCACCTTATCCTCTTTCAAGTCCTTTTGATATTAAGAAACATCCTCATTGACATATATGTCTCTTTCCCTCATGGTTCCTTTAGTTTCATGCAGACCTAGTGTGGGTGTGCTGTTTGTCAGCTGCCTTCTCTGCTTCCTTTGAGAACAAAGTTGATTCTCAGCCTTTTCTTCGGATGCTTCTTCTGGTTTTGTGGGCGTTTATTTTTTCAGATTCTTTTTGACAGATTTTCTTTGTTTAGATGCCAACTTGTTCTTATTTATGGCATTTCCGATTCTTTTTAACATGCATGAATACAATGAACATCAAATAATCTTTGATGGATAAATGGTGGGTAGAAAAAAGCACAACCCGTTTAAATATCTTTATTGCAGCTTGGATAAATGCTACAGATTTCTTCCTGTGTGTAAGATGCTTGTAGGAATAAACACTTAATAAACCTAAATTTAGACTAAACTGCAGTAACATCGAGCATTAGTTTTAGAAATTGAGCGGTTTACAAAATGTATTCTGATGTATGTTATTAGGTACTGATCCATGCATATAGAGTACATGCTATTAGTCCATTGCAAGTAAAAAAAAGATAAAAGCTGCATGTTTAATTGATGTGTGCAGAGAAAGCCATTGAGATGAGAGTGGCGAAGATCGACCATACCGCCCTGCATCCCCACCTGCTGGACATGAAGATCGGTCAGGGCCGCTACGAGCAGGGCTTCTTCCCCCGCCTGCAGTCAGACGTGCTCTCCACGGGACCAACCAGCAATAAGTAGATACCTTTATGGCGATAACTTCTCATTTGATGATTCTTGAATCTAACCGGATGTTTGTGCCGCAGATGGGCTAAGAGAAGCGCTCCTGCTCAGTGGAGGAGGCGAGACCGGCAGAAGCAACATGCGGAGCACCTTTATTTGGACAATGACCAGAGAGAGGTAGGAGCTTTTTGGTTTATTCACGCCGTCATTCTGCCTGAACTTTTGTTAAAACATCTCTGTTTATGCATGACCCTTTAATCTGCTTCATCTTGCATCTCTGTCCTTTTGTCCAGTATGGATTCCTTTCTCCTTTTTTATCTGTTCTTTTATTTTATTTTATAAATGTTTTTGTTTGTTTTTTGTCTCCGTCTCTCTGCCTTCCTTGCACTCGCGGTCTCACACACTCTCAGCATGTGGAGTGTTTGTTTCCGGAGCCGCAGTTCCTGCTCTTTCTTGACTACTACTGGCTCTCGCAGTCCTTCAGGCCCTGTCTGAAGTCGGTGTCTGTGGACCTGGTATGTGATGGTGGACCACAGACCAAATGTGAAAGTCAACACCCTCTGCCTCTTAACCTTCAGCTGCTGATCTTTATCTGATCCTTTTTGTTTAATTTCTATATTTTCTGTTTTTATTTTTATTGCATGAGCTGCTTTCTAGATTTGAAATGTCTTGTAACTTGAAGGCTTCCAAGTTTTGCAGCTTTACAGACGAAGCACATTAGATTTAAACACATATTCCAGCCCCAAAACTCTCCTGGTATTTTCTGTACCTCCTTTTTTTTAAAGTTGTTAAACAGCTGGTTTTGAATTGATTTTCGTAACCATTGTGGATCTCTCCATCTAAGTGTTTCTTACTTGTTGCCTGAATGTTTTTTTTGTTGTTTTTAAAAAAAATCAGAAATACATCCAGGAAGCCCGAAACCTGGGAACCACCATCAGACAGCCGAAGCTGTCCAACCTGTCGCCCTCCGTCATCGCTCAGACCAACTGGAAGTTTGTTGAAGGGCTGTTGAAGGAGTGCAGGAACAAGGTTTGACATCTCGTTTTACCCGTCACTGTTCAACCACATGATTTATCATCTAATAAAATTTTGAACGCGTTGTGTTTTTTTTTTCCTGAAATCCCTCACAATAGAAACAGGGGACCAAATGAGCTTAGCATAAAAATTTAAGGTTTTAGAGCAATCAAGACACATTACGCCATTTAAAGGTCCTTCATACATTATGGACTTGTTGAAGAAATCCTACAGGAGACGCCCATCTTCTTGAAATTTTCATGGAATTCTATTGAATTAGAGATACTCGCCTTTCCAAGGAAGGTTTACAGCCTTGGAAAAATTAATAACTTCATTCCTTCGGGATCAATAAAGCATTTTTTAATTAAATGTTGATCCAGCTTTGTTTTTGTAAAATTCTGTGGGTTTTTTTATGTAGAATTTTCTGTAGAATTAGTTGAGTTCTCTGAGCTCACATGAGTGTTTTTCCTTTCTGCTCTCTCTGCAGACGAAGCGCATGCTTGTAGAGAAGATGGGTCGGGAGGCTGTAGAGTTGGGTCACGGCGAGGTCAGCATTACGGGCGTTGAGGAGAACACCCTGATCGCGAGTCTCTGTGATCTGCTGGAAAGAATCTGGAGTCACGGGCTGCAGATTAAACAGGTGTGGGAAAAAAAATTTTATTGTCACAATCGTTGAATACCAAGAGAGAACTGATTTAAAATGTGCGCCTTTAGGCTAAAGGGTGTTCTTTTTTCTTCTTCTAGGGTAAATCAGCCTTATGGTCCCACCTCCTGCATTATCAGGACAGCAAAGAGAAGAATGCCACTCCAGGCGGGTTGGGACCTCCAGGTAAATGCTCAATCTTATTCCTTTGAACAAATCCAATGGACTTACAGAAAGGTGTCACTTTTATAGCTGTCCTTACTTGTTTTGGCAGGCTTCATTCACGACACGGAGCGGAGGAAATCTGACGGTGGTGGATCAGCCATGCCCCCTCTGAGGATCTCACTGATTCAGGACATGAGGTGAAAAACCTTTTGTTAAATAGAAACCTCTAAACATGCATATGCCTTTTAAACCACCAATCAGAGCAGTTTGGTAGAGGAATGCTGCCCCCTTGTGGTAGAATTTTAACCCGACGCGTAACTGAAAGACAAGTGGAAGCTCAAGGAGTAGTTTGATTCTAATAATTTAGCAAATATACAAAGTTAATGAAGTTACTTCAGATATTTGTCTGACTTGCTTATGAAACTCAATGCAGAAAAATGTCCTCCTGCTTCTTAAAATGTGTCCAATGCCTGAAGTTCTGATTTTCACTTGATATCAGTACATGTTAGGTCCTTATAGTATTTGCAGAGATCTTTATTTCCATGCAGTTGAATAAATCCATCAAATAAAGGCTGCTTAAATCACTTTTGTAAATCCCTTACAAATTGTAATTTTAGACAAGAAATAATTCCAAAAAACATGAATACAACAGGTTCCATTTTTACTTTGCTGTTGTTTATTGTGAGGAGTGAACTTCCTAAAAAGATTAAACTCTTTTCAAATCCATATGTAGTTAATCATAATATATGGTTGTAATTTGATTAAGATGGCAGACATACATAGTCCCATCAGCGAGCCCAAATAAGATTTTTATTTTTGCTTGAAATGATCACAATGAAATTGAGCTTTACAGGGAGAAATTGAATAACATTGCTGTGAAATATCCAAGGTAGGACAAAGATGGAAAGGTCGACACGCATTTTAATCACTGATTTTCCCAGACAGACTAAATATGACAAGATCATTGTTTTTATGAACAGACCAATAATCTTTTCTGAGCCACTGGTAGCTCCTTTGTCAGGGTGTGTGACTGCAGACCTCACCGCCTGATCATTCATAAAAGCTGCCAGAGGTGGAGGGCGGGGTCTTAGATGCAGGAGACACAGGGTGAGCGTGTGTGGAACAGCGAGTTACTTCCAGCCTAGTTACTCCGCCTGACCGAGTCTGACCGAGAATAATAAGTAAGGGGGGGGTCATCTCAGTGCACAGCCATGCAGCTCTACTATTATGTTATAAATGCATCCTTCTTCACCTTGGAGTGCATATCTGACTGCATTAGCATAAGCATCCCTAAATAACAGCAAATACTGCAGGGTTCAATGTTTCCATTTCAAAAGATTACTAGCAAGGTTTGGGTTTATAATGTTTTCCTCTGCTGCCATGGAGACGGGGAGCAGAGAAATGTGGGTTACTCGGCGTGAGATGGCGGGATTGGTGTGAAAGGTGGATGTGGCGTGCATACGGCACAGGTGGAGTGGAAGGGAATCTGTCTGGACATCAGAGACATGATAGTGGCTGGAAGCTATCTCGGAGGACCAGCTTTCACATTAAGGGAATTACTGAGGTTGAAAAGCAGGCTGCTGTTGTGAGGGGAATTGTTGTTCTCGGATTCACTGCAGGTCGTTTGGAGAAATTTAAATAAAGACACAACAGATTTTTATCAAGTTCTTTCTTTTATCCAGAATAAAAAACCTGTGAGCAGAAATGTGTGCATTTCTCACCAGTGGATCTGTGATTACACCTGCAGACACATCCAGAATATCGGTGAGATCAAGACTGATGTGGGCAAGGCCAGAGCCTGGGTCCGCCTCTCCATGGAGAAGAAGCTCCTTTCCAGACACTTGAAGCAGCTCTTGTCAGACCACGAGCTAACAAAGTGAGCAAAACGACCATCCTATATTGTTCATTACATGAAAAGCTGCATTAATGGCATCCAGCTGCATTAATGGCATCATACAGCTGGAAGGGAAACTTTCTGCCCCTCATTTTCACCTTTGATCTTTCCCTGTCTGTGCAGGAATGTATGTTTTAAGTTGGAAATGCAGATGCTGTCCTATAAAGCCATTTATAATACATCGCTTCTGGAACTGCACAGCTTCATATTGTAGTTCAGACTGCATGAATAATTTAAAACCTTCTTTATAATTAATATGTTGGTGACAAATGGAAAGGCAGACAGAAATGACCCTAACTATAGTGTTACCTTTCTCCTTAAACCTCAACATGTTGTGTTTATAGAAGGATTTTTTTTTTTTGTTTATTGAACTTTGTCTGGTGGAAAATGTTTCTGTTGCAACAAATAACACCAATTTAATTTATTTAGTCAATGCAAGGTTTTGTTTTTTGTTTTTTTTCATTAATATTTGTTGTTGCATTTCAGAAAACTGTACAAGCGTTACGCCTTCCTCCGCTGTGACGATGAGAAGGAGCAGTTCCTCTACCACCTGTTATCCTTTAATGCCGTCGATTACTTTTGCTTCACCAACGTCTTCACTACGATCAGTAAGTGCTGCTTCCATATTTAACCTATTTGTATGGTGAAGGTTTGAGGCTCCAGGATAACATTTCCCTCCTCTCTGCCTGCAGTGATCCCTTACCATGTGGTGATTGTTCCCAGCAAAAAGCTAGGCGGCTCCATGTTCACAGCCAACCCCTGGGTGTGTGTTTCTGGGGAGCTGTCAGAAACTGGAGTTTTGCAAGTACCCAGAAACACTTTGGAGATCACTTTTGAGGTTGGTGTTAAAGAGATGATCCCCTATTAAACCAAACATTGGTCTTCTTTTTCTTAACACTGCAAAAAGAAAAGAAAAAAAATCTAAATAAGTAATTTTTTCTTAAAATAAGTGCATTTTTTCTTGAATTTATGAGGTAAGTGAGACACTTCACCAATGGAAAAAGACGATTTACAATTAAAATATGAGAAAAAGTTTAATTGTCTTATTTTAAGTGCATATTATCTAATTATCTTATTTTTAAAGTAAAAATACTAATTCCATTGGCAAATTATTTACCTGATCAAATTCAGAATGAATACACTTAATTTAAGGAATTTTGACTTATTTCTAAATCGTTTTTGCAGTGTACCATACTTGTACTTTTCCTGACGAGCGCTGTTCCTTAAATCAGGACACAGGTGTTTATTTTTTCCTTTTTAGTGTGAGTCTTATTCTTGTTTTTAAACTACCCACGGATACCCTGCAGCAAAGCTCTGCAAAGACAGTAATATATTTTAATTTCTCACATCAAAACTGTTTTATCAAAATTATGTAATTAAGCCAATTATTATTCTTTTATTTTTTATTTATTTATGTTTTTGTACAACTCATCCGAGTTGGATCTTTAATAAAATTGAGACTTAATCTAGGCGCCAGTAGATCAGCTGTCCTATGGTGTCTGCTTGTGTTTATATGCATGCAGAGCCTGATCATTCAGGCTGAATCCTAACGTAACCCTAGCTTAATATTACCACAGCAGCTGCAAAATAAAGCAGAAGACATTCAGCATCCAGGGATGTATTGAGCCTGACTTTGAAACTGCTGAAACAAGACCTAACCCTAAATTACCATCGCATCCGACTCCGGTGTACAGCAAAGCCCAGACGAACTCCCAAGGAGCATAAATAAAAGCCAGTGATTAAAGTTAAAACTGCTGCAGATTTTGTATCATATTTGCATTAATTATACTCCACAGTGGCTGATTTCAGTGAATCCTGATATCCTACACGTGCTGCTCATTTTTTATTACCCAAGTTAAAGTTTTAAAAATAAAGATGTTGTGATTGTTGCTTCCTAGTTAGATTTCTGTAAACTGGACTGTCCAAAGTCCACTTTACCAGCTATCAATGCTGTCAGTTATTATAACAGAGGAGCTGCAGAGTTCACAGCTGAGCGGTGTGGATGCAGTGGAAATTGGGGGAATATGGCCCTAGGATGAGGTGGCAGTGACATCTTTCCCCACCTCACATTTCCCTGCCAACTCCGCTCTGCAACTACCTTCCTCACAAGCCTAACAGCTGCTACTATTAGCTGCTACTCAGAAGATTATTTTTAGAGATGGCGTCACGATGCCATCATTGCTCTCTGTAAATGTGGTGATAATATGATGAAAGCATAGAAAGTGATAAAAAATTTATCCGTGATTTTAACATTAGTGGACTTGAAAATCGTGTTATTTAAAAAGAAAGCTTTGATGTTTTTATGAGTAATCTAGATTTTTTTTTTTTTTGGTGGCATGGGGTTGTCATGTTTTCTGTTTTATTGGTGATTTTTGTATAATTTTTTTCCTTTAATATCAACGGGTGTCCCCTTTTGTCTTAGTGTCAGAACCTTGGAAAACTAACTACAGTGCAGATGGGACACGATAACTCAGGACTGTATGCCAAGTGGCTTGTGGAGTGCGTCGTGGTCCGTAACGAGATCACTGGGCACACCTACAAGTAAGTAACCATTCACAGCCAAAAAACTAGGAACAGGTTGAAAAGATGATCTTCTTTGTAATCAGCACCCTGGGCTTGATGTTAGGTTTCCATGTGGCCGCTGGTTGGGGAAAGGCGTGGATGATGGAAGTCTGGAGAGAATACTTGTTGGGGAGTTGATGACCCCCACCACGGAGAACGACGAGAGGATGTGCCGCACACCACCTATGCAGCAATCTCCTGGGATGATGAGGAGATTTGTTACCATCTCACCAAGCAGCAAACCAAGTAAGTTAATCATCCTCATAACTCCTATTTGACCATTTATTAAACACTTGTTTTCTTCTGCTGAGTTGAATTAATCTGGTATTGTAAGCCACGGTGCCTTATCCAATGTTCACATCCGCACCAGTTAAAGAAGAAAAAAAAATAAATTGATGAAAAACAAAATGAAATGATGGCGATTGTGCTTTTTTTCTTTCTTTTTTCCTCCCCTTTCAGAGTTAAACACAGGCCAGATCCAGGAGGGGGTGGGAGAGGCCATCAATGGGATTGTAAAGCACTTCCACAAACCGGAGAAGGAGGTGAGAGACAAGCAGTCTAGACAAGCCTGAACACGTAGTTCTATTATTTATCAGAAATGAAGAAAAACATGCCAGTCCCACAACGCCTTCAGTTACTCTGATATTTATTTAATTTTTTTTTTTAACTTCTTTTTGTTGTTTACTACCTCAGTGATTCCAAAAATCCCCCACTAATAATTACAGTGTACTTGGGGAGGTTTAGTAAATATCTTCAATTAAAAGGAGATGTTACATGAGGATTATTGAGGAGCATCTTGATTATAGGGTTTATATCTAATTCATTGTAGTTGAAGAACAAAGGACCTTTATGGATAAAGCCCCTTTATTCGTACTCCACCTTTTTCAGCAGAACAAAGCAGCTTGTTGAGAACTGAAAGTGTCTAAATCTTTCACTACATCCAGATTACTTCTGCAGTCATTTGTTGCAGTTATGTTTCACAAAGTTGGATCTTTAAAAACCTTAAACACACCTCCTCGTGTAAAATATATGGTTTTATATTGCAATACATTGGGTCGTAATGAATTGACTTTTGAATTAAAGTGAAGGGGCATGCTTTGTTCTCTAAATCCTCTCCAACTTCATGCCCTTTGTGCCCTCCACAGAGGGGCAGCCTGACTCTGCTGCTGTGCGGGGAGTACGGTCTCGTCTGGGCTCTAGAGCAAGTTTTCCTGCACGGTTTCAAGTCCCCTCGACTTTTCAAGAACATCTTCATCTGGGACTTTTTGGGTAGGAACTTCAGCTTTCTAGAAACCTGCATCAAAAGGCTGTTATTAACGGAAACAAAATGAAAAAATATGAAGCTGACAAAATGAGAAGAAAACGGCAGAGAAAAACAACAAAATGCATTTAAAATACATTCAATAAAACAAAACCTTACATTTGGGAAATAACCCCCTTCAGAAAATAATATGGTATTCAACATTTCAAAAATAAATGTTTTCTAAATTAACTTTAAATCGGGCTTCATATTTACAGCGCTTTAGTTTATATTTTTATAGCCTTTTAATTTTTGGTTTTATTTATTTGTGAAATGTTGCTATTGATTGTAAAAACATTTTCCTTACAAGTAATGGCAGCTGAGGTAAACTATAACATGTAATTTATTTACTGGTTTCAAAGCGTTTTTTTATAGGTTGTTGTTTTTTTAGTATATTGACCTGACCATGGCTTCATAGTCCAGTTAAAATACCATGAAGCTCTCCTCTGTTTACAATAAGTGTTTTAAAAATTTCTATTTTTTTATAAGCATTTTTTTTGTCTTGTAATTTTCTATTAGATGCTATTTTGTTTTGATAATTTAACCATTCTCGCTGCAGCTGAATGATATTTGAAAAGGTCTGACTAAACCCCTCAAAGTAACAAATGAGTTAGGGTTTGTGTAAAACAGACTCTGCAAAACAATAGATTAAGCAACAGCTAAAAACGGGTTGGTTATATATCTGGATGTTTGTGCAGCGAGTAACGGTGTTTACATGTTTATCGTTGAACAGAGAAGGCTCAAGTATACTTTGAAAGTGCTGAACAACGGGAGGCGACTCCAGATGAAAACTGGCAAACCAGAGTGCGCCACTTCTGTCGATTCATGCGGGCCATCAACAGCACGTCGAGAAACATCGGCAAGGACGGAAAGTTCCAGATGCTCGTCTGTCTGGGAGCAAGGTGGGGCGCTGGATGGAAACAAGGATGCTTGTTTCTTTTTCTGGCTTATTCAAAGGTGTTTCGTTGACTCTGTTTTTTCGTTTTTTTGAAGGGACCATTTGCTGCATCACTGGATCGCTCTGCTCGCAGATTGTCCAATCACCTCCCAGATGTACGAGGACGTTGCACTGATTAAGGACCGCTCACTGGTAAACTCCCTGATCCGAGTGCTGCAGACTCTGCAGGAGTTTAACATTACCTTGGAGGCTTCATTAATCAAAGGCGTTGGCATCTGAAACCAAACCACTGTCTTCATCAGTCGTACCCAAAAAGGAGTATCACTGAGGACCACTAAGAAGAAAAAGGAATAAATGAACATTTTTTATGCAGGAGCAGACTTGAACAAAGAACACTTTCTGGCTTAATAAAGCTACTTTCACATTTGCCATATGTTAAGTGCAATGAGCCTTTCAAGATTTGTTATTTTTATCCTGGATGGTGATAACGATGCCATTAGATGTTAAAGAATTATGTTTTCTATTATGGACCATGGTTTTCACAATGAGGGTTGACCTTGTGCTCTGTTTTACTGAAAGCTCAATATTTTCATTGTTCCCGTGACTCGATGACAGCAGTTATATTTAAGGGAAAGCTAGGATTAAAACTGTTAATATATTTTGAGATAAAACAGTATTATTTTGTTAAATCAGTGATGTTGCTTGCTCTGTTGTCAAATCTGATTTTTAAATGTCATAATGCAGAGTTTAAAGCAAACGGTGTAGAAGTATGCTTTATAAGTATGCGTATGGCAGGGTGACTCATGGAGACATAAGGGAATTTAAGTTTGAGTCTTTCCCAGGCAAACATACATGTATGTATGCAAATTTCTACATGGAACGCCTTCACCTGAAGAAAAGGTCATCCTAGCATGATGAGACTATGCGGCTCTAGCCTGTGCCCAGTCACAAACGGTATGATCAACTGGATTCGGGAAGATCAAACCTAGTCTTGTGCTCTAAGAGATGCTTGACACTTTTATTTTTGCAAAGTGGTTCACAACTTCAGCCTTCAGTGTATATACCTCCCAGCAGCCCTTTCATATTACCATCATTGCAGCCCTTACACTACATGTACTCTGTTCTTCTAACTACAATCTGATGAAAGGAGTCGTTCCAGTGCTGACTTCTGACCTCCTAATAATTGTGTGAAGAGCTCAAAGGACTGTTTTTATTTCCACACCCTTGATCCTAATTTTTATTTTATTTTTGTCACCATGGTTTCTGGCTATGCAATACCCACAAGAGAAAGACTGCGATTTTACTGTTCTCTCCCCATCCACATAGAGATTAACTTTTAACTTGCAGAAAAAGAGTTTTGACCAACTTCTTTTTGTGTGCCAATGGCTTCTGGTATGACTGTGTTGTACTCATCTGTGTACGACCCATATGAGCATCTTGGGAGATATATATTTTTCTTTTCCAATACAGTTGTACATTTATCAACATACTTGTGTAGTGTTTACTAAGTGAGCAACCATGTACAGTGTAAAAAAAAAAAATTAAGAATAAAGCATCTGTAAAGTATTTTTCTGGAATTGTTTTCTTTAAGAAAGTACTTTACGTTTGGCGAATCTGCGGTTGCCCTTTGTGTTCAATTACTTGGTGATTCTGTAGCTGCCTGCAAAGTTTCCTCAATAACAACTCATTTTGTTCATTGTAAGTTACAAAAAGGAAGACTTAGACTTATAAGTTTTGGTCTGAGAGAAATATGCTTGATAAACTGTTTGTGCTCGAGTAGCTATATACTGGAAATCTTTTTATCTACAATGGTTGAAAAGAAAGAAGCAGAATAGTCACTGTGGCTCTGTGCGGAGAAAAAAAATTGTTTTTATGCACAACTATTTTTTGACATACAGCTGTTTTAACTATGTGCCAACATATCTACTTTTTTATTCATTTTAAGGGTATTATAATTTGAAATGTGTGCTTAAGCTTTCTAAGAATTGGTTTTACGGGCCCTAAATGATTAAAACATAAAATATGAGGCTGCTTTGTTGAATTTTGGGGCTGTTTGAATCCAGCTATTTGCCGTAATTTAACTTAAGCGACCAAAACACTGCTAAATAAGTGTCTAACAATAGCTAATTAGCACCTGTATCTTTGAATGTGACATCACTTGTAGCAATTTAACTTTAGAGGCGTTTATGAGCAGTTATACTATCCGGTTAATGTGCTTCCTCAGCTGTGAAAAGGTAAACAAAGTCGTTCGCGCCATGTCGGACTGCTGTTTTTCTTTGAACACTTGGACCAGGGGGATTATGGGACTTTGAGTTCATAACGGGGTCCTCCTCCAATCAGATGCCCGCGTATTTTTCCACTTATTCACTACGCCTCCCATCATGCATGTTATCTTGAGAGTGAGACGGGGCGGCGGTGATTGGTCGAGACTAGGTTCAAACCCAACGGTTACACTCCTAATATGGTCTGTATCCGCTCACCCTTTCATTCCAGCTTTTTATGCAAAGCACATTCTAATGACCAGCTGTATGCAGCAGTAGTAAGAGCATGCGCAGTGAGTGAAAAGAAGACGGCGAAGATTCAAAGTTTTTGTTCAGTAAGTACACTCTTATTTTCTTTTTACACGGTTTACAATAGTTTGACTTTAACAATTTTGTTATACTCTGACCGCGTGGTGACGTTGTAAGGTTCAGGTAACCTGACGTGTGTGTCCGGCGTGTTTGTGGCGTTAAATGTGGAAAGACTCCTGTCGACAATGGGATAACGTGGAAGTGAACGAGAGCGTGGCCTCGACGGCTAGCAGTTATGCTAACAGCTAACAACAATGAGCCATATTTGGCGCACTCGCAGGCGAAAAGTTTGAATTTAAAGGGGAAGAGGATGTCCACCTTAACTTTGCGATTCTTAATAAAGAGTAAAGCGCGCACACGAAGCGCGTCCAAATCGTAGCCGTTGTTCAGGTTATTTAATATCGCGGTAGCTTTTTGTCTTTGATTTCAGAAAGTGCAGCTGCCCGCTTTTTGTTTAGGGCAGCCGCTGCATATAGACCTGCCGCTTAACGACGTCTCGCTGCAGATACATCCACTGTCTCTAAACGTGGGAATTTAGCCGCTTCTTTTGTTTATGTGCACATTTGTGTCGAAAATTAACGCTCTTTTTTAATTACTGTAATCGCGCTCCAGTAGGATCCCGCTGACTACTTTTTAAGTTACGATCCTTGTTGAGACACGTGAGTTTTATTAACCCGATATAAAGTTCATATTTTTATAGCGTAAACTGATCTTATAACTGCGTATTACTGCCATTGTTTTGTGTTTTGGTTTAGTTTGACCGTAAATTCGGCGGTAAAGTAAAACTAAAGTGGCATTTTTTTAATTCTTAAAAAAAGTGTTGTGTCTTTAGATATTTTTGAGCTTTTTAACCTTTAAAAGCTCACTTAAAGAAGTGTAATGTGTGCTCTAAGGATTCATGAATGGCTGAGAAATGTTTGCAGTTTATTTGTGTGTCTACGGACCGCCCCCTTCCCAATAGCAACTGTCTGCAGACATCTGAACTGACTTTAAAACTGCGAGCGCTGCAGCGATCACACGCCTCTTCTTTTTACCTTCCAGGTGTTTTCTTTCATTGGCACGCGCTCACCAACAGATTCAGGATGTTTGGCTTTCATAAGTCAAAGATCTACCGCAGTAATGAAGGCTGTTGCATTTGTAAAACCAAGTCCTCCAGCTCACGCTTCACGGACAGCAGCAGATATGAGGAGACCTTCAAGATGTGCTTTGGGTAAAACCTTTTATTCATTTTATATGATGGAATTGGAGCTCTATGACCATTTCCTACAGTTCACAGACCATTATCTGACTTTGTGTGTCGATTTAAGGCTGTCTGAAGATCGTGTTGGAGACATTTGCAATGCATGTGTGCTGCTGGTGAAGAGATGGAAGAAGCTGCCTCATGGCTCCAAGAAGAACTGGAATCATGTAAGTGAAATGTCTTCTGCTTAGTCCATGATGTGGTAACGCTGTGCCGCTGTGTTTTCAGGCATGAGTTTAAGTTTTGTTGCTGGATTAAATTGCTTCTCTTCAGGTGGTGGATGCCAGAGCTGGTCCGGGTTTTAAGGTGACAAAGCCCAAGAAGATAAAAAACAGTGATGGAAAGAAAAAGAGCAAGCTGAAGAAGCTTCATAAGTTTAAGAGACAAAGTGAGTGGTTAAAACATGGATACTACCATTTGAAGATTTATTTATTTATTTCAGACATACAAGTATATAATTAGGACAGTATATGTCCATATAACCTAAACAGTCTAAAAAAGGGTGTATTGGCAGAATCCAATGCCCCCCCTCCAAAGCCAATTTACATTGGACTAGACAGCAAAAGATAAAAAGATGGCTACCATTTATAATGCATACCAGTGTATGATTTTAGGAAAAATTATTATTCTACAATAATATTTTTTATGAAAAAGAGAGAAAAATCCTGGACTTTTATTTGCATTTTGTGAAGAATAAATGTTCAAAATTATTGTTTAATTGTTTCCTTATAGCTCTGATGCTCCTTTTGATAATTCTCCAATATTTGCTTCTATGCTTTGCAGGATATGCTACCTGTTAAACATTTTTTACATTCAGGAAAAGAAATCAGAAATGGTAATTTTAGAGTTCTGTAGAATTGTTTTAAAAGCTATGTACATTTCCTGACAAAACAATTTGCCAAATCAGTGCTTTTTAAGGTTTAATTTGGATCTCCTCAGACTTTAAGAGTAATCTCTAGCAGCATCTAGTGGCTAATATTGATATCTCATGAAATATATCTAGTTTTTGGTGTTTCCAATTCAGTCGCCATGTACTTGTTACCTTGTGGAGACAAGTACATGGGGACCAGTGGTCCCAATGCATAGTTCTCTTTTTGTGTTGATGGGATTAGACTACGGTGTGCATTTAGGTTTAGTTTAGGCTCAAATATGTGTTGTTAATGGTTTGGGTTAGGCTAAAGAAATTAATGGAATTCAATTGAAATCCTCTGTTAGGATAGTAGGACAAATGTATAAATGTAATTTTTTTTTTTTTAAATACATAATTATAAAATGAAAAGGTCGCAAAGTGACGGGTCTGATCATAATAGTTATTAATTATTTTTTCTTCCCCAAAATAATTATTTCTCCAGTTGTTCATTAAAAATGTTTTTATTTGTGTTTTACATTTTTAAGCAGACTCAGATGCTCACAGCACGACCTCTAGCATGTCTCCTGCCCAGTCTCCCAGTCACAGCAACCAGTCAGATGATGGTTCAGACATTGAATCCAAACAAAGACGTTCATCTCCTTCAATCTTTTCCTTCCTGGATCGTTCTTACTGGAAGAGGTAAGACTTCTTACAACCCTTTTTATTTAAAAAAAAAAAAAAAAAAAAATATATATATATATATATATATATATATATATATATATATATATATAAAAAATCTGAATAGTCAAAATAAAAGCAAACAAATCTTTTATCTTCCTTCATTAAGACAAAAGGTGTGCTGTGGAATTATCTACAAAGGTCGGTTTGGAGAAGTGATTATTGATCCCCGACTTTTCAAGCCTTGCTGCAGCTCAAAAAAACCGAAGACACCATCACAGGTGCCCACACTCCAGCCGCAGCTCCCAGAGGATTTGAAAGAAACTTGGTGAATTGTTTAGTCAGACCTCCCTCTCATTTATGGGGCTATCCATGGCATCCCCCTGGATTTGTCTCCAGTGGCAGACCTCATTTTCATTCCCCCTTAGATCAGTTAATGTCCTCCTTTGCTATATTCATTTTGTATGGTTTTTTTGTTTTTGTTTTTTACTTTTGTATAGAGTTGAGCTCTTTTTCGACAGAAAAAACAACTTTTGGGCATTAGTGTTATTTATAGGGTAAGGATGAAATTTTGTTGGATTAAATTTTTGTTTCCAAATTTCTTATTTTTGTATTGAGTGATCCAGATTTGTAAATAATATTTTTGTTTTTTTGTTTGTTGTTTTTTTACATCAGGACTGCTTTATTTTTTTTTTTTTTTACAACTTGTTATACTGTAATTAATGGTATGAAAGACACCAGCTATTTCCAATACACCAGCTTCTTGTGTGTTGAAGAGATCCTTCAACATTTGTGCATACATGTTTTTGTCTTTCATTAGCTCTCTAGGGTAAATATTTTTCTTAGTTTGCATATTCTTTTTGATAACACACAGGGACCATTAGCAAGTCCGTTATATGTAAATGTGCTGTTTTGTTTTTTAAAGGTGTACAGATTAGACGGCTTGGACATGAACAGCTGTAGCCACCGGTATGAAACACTCCGTTTTGTTCAGCAGTTTCTGCACAGTAGATCGTACATGCAGTATGTCCCTCTGCTTGTTGGATTGACGGTTTTATTTATTCCTTTTGTACAGCCTCCAATGAAATTACGTTGCATGTTGTAAGCAAATTTAAGAAAAAAAAAAGGATTTTGTAAATACAATGTTTTGGCTCACGGGTTTTTTTCCCAAAAAAAAAATGAATGAAATGGCAAACCACTACATCTAAAAGGTGCTGAAAGCATGTGTTTTTTTTTTTTACACAAAACAGCCAGTTTGATCACGTATTTTCTCAGGTATGTTTCTCGAGGGGGTTGCATTTTTTTTTATTTATTTTTTTTATAAAGCTTGTGTTCTGTGCAGAGGTAAACTGCAGGAATAAAAGAGAAACTTGCCTGCAGAATCAGTGAATATGCTTGACACCTGCGGTTCTTCTACAACTTTTAATGCTCTAAGAGGAGCATGTTCATCAAAAGAAGCAATTGTCAAAAGTTCAAACTATGCAGACATTTTGAATGTGAGAATTGCTCTGGAGGTGTCTGTCACCGTCTAGCGTGATGGATCCTCTTTTTTTTATAACCAAATTGGCTCTATTGTTTTTAGCAATAATGTTACATCATCACCAGTCAATGTCTCAATGTATATATGCCATGTTAAATATATTGCTTATATTGCACATTTATTGCCATGGTGTATACTGTTTCAGTGCTACGATGACAAAGGTTGCATTTTTTTTTTTTTTTTTTTTTACTGAAATTGAAATAATTGACAGGCACTGCTCTGTAAAGTTGCTTGAAATATATAAACTGTATTCTGCAGCAGGGTAGTTAAATGCTGAAAAAAATATTATTAAAAAGGGGGTAAGCTGCTTCCTTTTGTAAGCTGGAAAATAAGCTGTTTTTTTATTATCTTTAGGAAGTTGCTGGGTTTTTGCAAGGTACATTTTGGGATGTAAGATGTGCCTTATTTAATGACCTGACCTTTTTCAATATAATTCGTATGTAATTTATATTTATTTATTATACAACCATTTTTTTAAAACTGAAACTTTGAGAAAACTGGTGTTGAGCCTTTCGGGGGGGAATCTGTTTCTAATTTTCTGCACTTCCTTTGAACATGCAATGTATGTTTTTATATGCTTTTCGTATACTGTACCATAAAGTAGATCTGTATAATAAAAATTAAAAAGTCTCTTCCTGTGGTGTTTCTTTGTACTTACATATTGTAGGCATACTTGCTACAATAGAGAAAAATAGAGAATATTCATTTCAGCCTATTTTGTATTTTTGCTACTATCATGAAGTATGATGCGCCATAATAAAGTAATAGGTTTAGACTGTTAAATCACCTGATTGTCCACATGTTTTGATCCTCAATGCCTACAGGGGGCGCACTTTGTCTACTGATAGCCGTGTTCACCTTTTAGAAGGGGTTTTATGTAATCATGCTGATCCCAGGAACTAGACGTTCATTTAGTCCATTTCTCCAACAGTAACACTTATAAAAATACAGCAATCCCAGTCTGTTGGCCCACAGAAACAAAATTACTGAACAGTTATAAAAATGAAAGACCTATAAACCATCTTGTTCAATTAAACTCACTGTAATTTTTTTTTTTTTTTTTTTTTTTTTTTAGAAAAATTTATTCAAAAAAGTTAAATACATGCTTAAACATGTAGTCTATACTTAGAACCTGCTTTAATGACAATTGTACTACGGTCATTAAAGCAGGTACTGGTACTTTTATGTGAGCAGATTTTAAGTTGTGCTGAAAGAGGGAAATCTCCATTAAGATGCAGGAAAAAAAAACAAGCTAAAGGCTATAACCACAAGCAGGCTTAAATTGGAAGGCTGCCATGGTTGCCATGACCCAGATAACTGAGAATGTACACAGGCATAAAGGCTGTAACATTTCTTTGTAGATGGCTGCAATGATTTTTGACCTAATCAAAGCACCATCAGACGAAATCCCATCTTCTCACTGAATCTATTTAATTTTTATCTCTTTGATCTTCCTGCAGATTAAGATACATTGATTTCCAAAAATAAAATAAAAAACATAATCTAAAAAGAGTTGTTTGTACCACCTAACAAACATCCATCCTTTTTCTCCCTCCAGATTGGATGTTTCTGATTTCCTCTCTGCTTTAGAAGGGGAATGGGACATTAAGCGAAGCTTTTATGTCATGCATTCATCCATGTGGCGTGTCTCCTCTAAGCACAGAAGCAGTCCAACCGTATTAAACATCGTGTAAAACTCTCCAATGTGCATTTTTCCCGATTGTCTCTCATATGTATAGTAATTTTTGCAGCATATTGTATTAAAAATGGGACACAACATTAAAATTTTGTTTCTTTTCAATAAACATGCCTTTTTTATTCTCTCTGTGGAAAAGAAAACATTTTGATTGCAAACAAAAACATTTTACTCAGGTACATTTTTTTAAGGTGAAGAAGCGGTAGGACACCTTTGTCTGAATAGTTCAGGTCATCCTGTAGGGTTAAAGCAGCATTCCAATGAGATGAAGATCAGGGTGTTTACTCTTCCCAGGACTTTGAATTTCTTATTTCCCATCTAGCCCGAGATAGGTTCACTCATCATTTTTGTTCATTGGCATGCTACAGGGTACACTTTCACTTTATCTCAAATGTGTAACTGTTTTAAAGCTTCATAAAGAATCCTGTGACACATACAGTAATTGTAGATTCCCCAAACCATGACACTTATACCTCCATGTTTAACTTTTATTTCTTTTCTTAAATTTTTTTATTTAATCAGTGTTTAAATTAATTGGTTTTTGACAGAAAAAAAAGAAATCTTTGCAGAAATTCTTGTCTATGCACTTTGGAAAAAGTTAGTCTAACCTTTTTGTTTTGGTTAAAGAGCAAAACACCTCAGATGAAAGCTAAACTTAACCAGTCCCTTTCTGATTGTGCTGGCATGTGCCTTTAGATAAACAGTAGCAAGAGCTTGCTGTAGGTATAATGATGTTATTTGAGGTTTTTGAGACTCCTTTAATTTACCTTCCTTGAATGGCCAGCTCTGAGCACATTGAATTGCTTCTTTAGATGTCCTACGCTTGGGAGTGGTGGCTTAGTGGTTAGAGCTGGAAAGTCTGTTAGTTCACTTGTTTGAATCCCACAGGATGCCACCCTGAGTGAGACCCTTTAGCTTGAGAATTCTACCTGAAAGCTGCACACAAATCTACTGTCCCTCAATGGATGTCTATGACAGATTTAACTGAAAATCTGCAATAAGACTGATATTGTAGAATATGTCCCACCTAAAAATCTTCTGTCTGAAGGACTGAGAAGCAATATTGTTCTCAATGGGTTGAATTTCACTTCAACTGCCAGGAGCACACCAAACTAAATACCAGTTTAAACAGGATAAAGCTTCAAAATGCAGGGGAATGATGATAATTGTAGATATTGTAATTGTATATATGTAGGTATGTATGTACCAGGTTTCAGACTCTCAGTCCTTCTAAGACTGTAATTAATGTAAAATATCATGTGTGTGGAATATAGGCCTACATTAGTATTTTATTCATTATTCATAAATTGAACATGTGTTGCTTGTGAACACTCATTTCCACTACTGTCATTTTTTAACCTTTGCAACCACAGCAGTTATCATTTGACAGAAGAGCAGTGTTAGCCCCATGAAAGGAAGGAAAACAAGAACAAAGTCAAAGTAAAGTTTTGCAAAACCATGAGTACGTTTATTGGTCTTCATTTCCAAACACCTAATTTCCTTTGACACAAATAATGAAAAAATAACCATTATAATAGTAATAATTGAACTTTATTGAACTCACATTGGAGAAATTTACATCTGAATTAAACCCATCCCCTTGGGGAGCAGTGGGCTGCCATCGTGGGGTGCCAAGGGAGCAATCCTGGGTCAAGGATCTTACTCATTGGGAACCTCAGGACTCCAAGCTCTATGCACTAACCACCACTCCCCATATATATATATATATATATATATATATATATATATATATATATATATATATATATATATATATATATACAGGGGTGGATTTAGAAACTTTGGGGCCCTAGGCAAAGTCAGGCAGGGGGTCCCTCGGACCTTGGAAGGCAGCACATAAAACATTATACAGATACAGAAATTTTAACAGAATAGATATACATTATTTGTTATACGTTTTTTCCCTCTCTTCTTATCCCTTTTCTAGCTGTTTTCCTCTCTAAGTTTTGTACTCAGCTGACTTTTCATGCTGTCTCAAAAGGAATGAAAGATTTTTTCCAAGGAGCTGATTGCTCCTCCCTGTGTTTCCAAAAAGTAAATAACCCAGTCATTCACTGTAGACAAGCCATGATCTGTTTATCTGTTCTCCATTTTTCATTTGGATGAAATAATAGCTGCATGAATCATAACAGCAGACAAGATAAAGGAGAGCAGGAAGCGGGGTTACCAATCCATTTGCACTGGAGAGCAGAGTTAGCTACTTTCATACAATGTCGCCAAACTCTCCAGTAGCAGACAAAAAGTCGGTAGATTTGGCGCTTTTTTGAAATAAAAGCGCTGGAGGTGTCAGAAAAATCCTTAAATATAGCAACAAAAGCTCTAAGTTGGCAACACTGCTAAAATGCAAAAATATGGAATAGCTGTATGAACCATACATGTAAACAGAGTGTACATGTATATATATATATATACTCATATAGCCTCAGAAGGCTGAGGTTTATTCATCCTCTGAAGGCTTCATCACGCACCCCCACGCCACTGCCCCCTTCCCTCCCACCTTTTTTTTAACCAGTGCATGCACGCACGCGCACGCCTTTATTTTCTCTCTCTCTCTCTCTCTCTCTCTCTCTCTCTCTCCCTCCCTCTCTCCCTCCTACTTCCAGTCACTCTCTCCTTGCTCCTTCCCCAGGCTCTCTGTGAGGCGGATTGACAGGCGAGAATGAAAATGAGACGGACGCTCCGCAGCCACCTCACTGCGCCCGCGTCCTTTTGAGAAGATCTCTAAAAACTTCCACCTATCTCACCATGGGAGCTATTTGGGCTGCGAGGGACTTCTGTTTGTTTTTTCTCTTGTTAAATAGTCGTCAAAGCATAGCGCTTCCAGAGACTCGAGGTGGGATTGTAGTGAGTGTTTGCATGTGTTTTGGTTTTTTTTTTGTTTGGAGAACTCTGCATCTTACGCACGTCTTTAAAACTCTGTTATACTCCATAAAAAAAGAGAAAAGTTTTGGTATTGTTTGAGAAATCCGTGAGGTTATCTGTTAGATATTTTCATTCTCATTTCCGCTACTAACATAAACATAACAGATTCTCCAGGCTGTTGTTAATGACATACTGAATCCTTTTCTTTCCACGTGTTTTCGTAAAACCGAACAGATTCCTGCGCAGAGGGGAGTGATGGCTGTCACATTGATGCTATTTGTCAGACTACCCAAGACTCATATAAGTGCACATGTAAAGGAGGGTTTAAAGGAGATGGGAAACAGTGTGATGGTAAGTTTTCTATACTTTTCTATAGACTTCCTCCTATAACCTGTTGGTAAGCATGTATTATGTGACTTTTACCCCTCAGATATTGATGAATGTGACCTGGAGTACAATGGTGGTTGTGTGCATGAGTGCAACAACATACCAGGAAACTACCGCTGCACTTGTTATGATGGATTCAATCTGGCCAATGATGGACACAACTGCCTGGGTAAGATCCCCATTCTGTGACAGGGAGCCCTGCCTCATCTAATCTGATCTTTGAGGAATGCATGTTTGTGTGGGCGGTGTTTTGAAGTCTCTCAGAGTCATTTAAAATGCATTAGCCTCATCTGCAGTGTTTATAACATCCAAACCTGGATTTATATAGTGCATAATGTTTGTGATGAAAACAAATCTTCTCTTGAAAGACTGTAAAGTGTTTTTTTTTTAACACAGCCTTGCCTCTGTCCCTTAGATGTGGATGAATGCATGTTCAATAATGGTGGGTGCCAACACACTTGTGTCAACACTGTGGGTAGCTACGAGTGCCGCTGCAAAGAGGGCTTCTTCCTCAGCGACAACCAGCACACATGCATCCACCGCTCCGTCGGTGAGTTTACATCTTTTACAATTTGTCCCGTCCCAGCTCATTTACAGATATAAAACTGAGTTGCAGGAACTTTTTAGGTTTTATAAGGACAGAAAATAACTTCTGCCTCTGTGATGGGTTTGTGTTGTAAGGAAAGGTGGCATTCAAACCGCCTCTTTATTGCAGCATTCTGTGGGAAAAGATCCTCTGTGTCTCAAAGGACAAAATGAGTTAATATCTGCAACACTCCGGCCTATGTGGTGTGTGTCACAGATTAGTCTGAAGTGCCTTTGTTTTGTCAGCTTGACTGGAGTCAACTTAAATGCAAGTACTTTCCACTCCATTGGCTCTTGACAGGCTTTGTAAATCCTGCAGACCTGATCACTCATCTGTGACCCATCTATATAAATGGTGCAGCACCTCCTCTTAGCTTTAGGCTTAAAGAGGCATCAAGTGGGTTCTGTGCAGCAAGCAGATTGCTGTTTTATTTACATGCAAAAAAAAAAAAAAAAAAAGGAAAAAAGATTTGCAGATATTTCCTTTTCCTGCATAAATGAAGGTTAAAAAAAACATCAAGCTGTTGGATGTTTTTAGGTTGTGCAAAGCTTAGAGAACAATAAATGTCTTTGAGGATGCTGGACTAATCTCCCAGTATGTGTGCCTTTTGTATTTAGCTGGTCGCTCACTGCAGGAGAGTTTCATTGTGTACCTCTCACTCCCACTTTCTCTCCCAGAGGGCCTCAACTGTATGAATAAGGAGCACGGCTGCGCCCACATCTGCAAAGAGAGTCACAGAGGGGGCGTGGCCTGCGAGTGTCGTCCAGGCTTTGAGCTGGCCAGAAACCAGAGAGACTGCATTTGTTAGTACAAGCTACTCACTAAGCAACACACGCATACACCGTAATGTTTTGATTCACGTCCAAACTGTCCAACCTTCACTGCAGTGACCTGTAACCACGGCAACGGAGGTTGCCAGCACACATGCGAGGACACGGAGGATGGTCCCATTTGCAGGTGCCACGTCAGATACACCTTGCAGCCTGACAAGAAGACGTGTGTGGGTAAGCAGACTCTTAAAGACAGGAAACCTTGATATTTGATAAAAGTGAACTAATCTATTGAAATAACTTAAGCATGAACGTCAAGACATGTTGGAATTTGTGTTAATTTTTCTTTCAAAACTTACTTTTGTAAGTTAAATTATGATGTAAATGAAATTGAAAGGTGTGTCTTGAAAAAAAAAACAAAACAGACTTTATTGCAATTATATTGCAATGACAATGTCATTGTGTTTTCAGAATGGTGCATTTGTTGCCATGATAGTAATTACAGTTGGAATTTCCACTTTATGTGCCAGTAAAACATTGGGTCTGTTAGAGGAAGCCTCACTATAGTCAGTGCCACATCTGATAGGGAAAATGTTGCTTGATATGCTGAAGGGAACATAGAGATGGAAAGATGGAGCCAATAGATAAGAAATAAATTAATGAGGAAAAAACTGGGTATATTCATCCTGCTAACCTTCTCAAAATATTTGGCAATAATAACAGCAACTTGCACATTCACTCATGTTTGCTGTCACAGAGACAACATACAGCTTAAGGTGTGCCGTCTTTCCCAGCACTTAAAACATATCCAAATCACCCATATCTTTAATAAAATGTGTAATGTGTAAAGGGATATTTGATAAAAAACTTCTGCATTCATTAGCATCTCACGTCTGATTTGCTATTGATAATGTGTTTGTAATTAAAAAACATTGTGGAGATGAATAACTAAATGTTTAAATCCCATATTTATAGCCTTGGAGAGAGAATAGGGAGCATCTTACTTCTGATCAGTTTTCCACTGTTAAAACAATAGTATAGTATATAGTATATATATACTTGTATCATATTTCTACTTAAACAAATATACATTTTAGTAAGTTTAAATAAAAATATATGTTTTTAACTAGTAAAGTTATATAATAACTATAGAATTCCAGCAAGTCTGACAAACAGAGACAGCGTTTCTGGTATGAATGTAACTAAATTGGAGGATTTCGATTGTTTCTATTCATTTGATTTTATCTCGATGAATGTTTTCAGAACATTTTGAGTTTTTTCTTTCGCCCGTTTATGGATAAGAATCATCGAGTGAGTTATCTCTCTACTTCAGGCAGCCGTGTGTGTGAGGTCCATGCGTGTAAATGTCATATTTTTTCCTGCAGATCCAAATCTGCTGTAATATTTGACACACCAAGCCACCGCAAGCAGAGTTTGTCAAAAGGCTGCTGGTTCCTTAAAGGCAACGCAAACTTGCAGGGTTGAAGTCTGTAGTCAGGTTGCAGGGCTGTGTGAAAACCGGAAAAAGATGGAGGGGACTGTTTTTTTGGCCATACCTGCTCTATTGATGACTGGTTTTGTGTGTGTTACATAGAGCGAGATGAAGCCACCGCTGAGTCCTCGGACCACAACGCCACGTCCTCTACCGAGGCGGACAAACGGGTCAAGAGAAGATTGTCGATGGGTAACAGCTACACCCCTCACAGGCTGACAGCTTGAAATTGGCTTGGGTGGGAAGGCGAGCAATGTCTAGTACACCGATACATTCCTCAGTCTTTAGAGCAAACTGTGAAATGACTGGCCTGGCCTTAACTCTCCCTCCTGTAATATATGCACTTGTGACAGTGTGGTAAATTTCACATTTTCCTTCCATTTGAGAAGGGCAGCGTTTGAATATTTCCTGGCTGAGTTTATTTTTGATGGTTGTGTAATTCAGGCTTGTAGAACGCGTAACAAAAGCACGGCTTCTTTTTAGCGCTTTAGTATAAATAGCAACAAGCACAGGAGGTTTTGCAGCGGTTTCTGTTTGTTAATAGGAACAAAAGGGCATTGCACTAATCACATTATAAAGACTATTTTATTTTGATAAAAAAACATCTAAATAGTTAATAACTTTAAAAGTTTCAAGTGTTGAAAGGTCAGACTAGTAACAAAGGATACCAAAAAAAAAGCTTCTGTGCTGGTATTAAAGTTTTATCAGTCAATGAAAAGCAAAGCGACACCTTCTGACCCAGCTGACAGTCACACGTTTGGGTTGTAATTTTTAGAAACCTGCGCACTTAACAATGGGGGCTGCGACTCCACCTGTAAGGACACATCCACTGGCGTGCGCTGCAGCTGTCCCGACGGCTTCACGCTGCAGCCAGATGGAAAATTATGCAAAGGTCAGAGCCACTGCCTCCCTAACAACACCTTTTTACAAAGTGTAGCAACACACTGATTTGGGTATGTCGGTGAAAGATTTCTTCTTTCTTTTTTTTCACTGAAATCTGACCAGAAACCCGTTCCTCACAGATATGGACGAGTGCGAGATTCACAACGGCGGCTGTGAACACTTCTGCAAGAACACTGTCGGGAGCTTCGAATGCAACTGCAAGAAAGGATTTAAGCTGCTGTCTGATGAACGTTCCTGTCAGGGTAAAATAATTTGATCAAAATGTGAAAAAAAACAAACAAAAGATATCATTTGCATATTGCTATTCAGCTCCCATTGAAATCCAATTATTTCACTAGATGCAACACTTGTCACATATCACTGCCATAAATAAAGGGAAAATTCCTTGAGGGGAAGGTGATGACTGACTGCTCTGCAATGATGTCATCGGTGTGATTTTGATTACAGATATAGATGAGTGTTATTTTGAGCGCACGTGCGATCACACATGTGTGAACTCCCCTGGCAGTTTCCAGTGTCTGTGCAACAAAGGCTACACCTTGTACGGGTTGGCCCATTGTGGAGGTGAGAAGAACCTCTCTAGAGAAGCTTTACATTTATTTTGCACATATCAACTTTATAAAAAATCCACCTTTTCATGGCAGATATTAATGAATGCAGTGTAAACAACGGAGGCTGTGAGCAGGGATGTGAGAACACTGTGGGTGGATATGAGTGTTTTTGCCACCCTGGGTATAAGCTACACTGGAACAAAAAGGACTGCATCAGTAAGTTAAACCCTCTTTTTATTTATTTCTTTTTTTGTCGCTGCTTTGATGTGTTCATGTTTCACGATTTGGAAGAAAATGCGGGAACAAAAACAGGAGATACTTTGAAATGTTTCTCTTTTTTCTCTTTAGTTTTCTTTCACTTGTTTTTTTTTCTCATGCTTGAATAAAAAAAGCAGTTTTGCAAACATGCATGCATAATGTGCCTTCTATCTTCTGTTTGGAAATCAAAAATAACTTTTTTATACCTTTAAGTATTGTTGTGGTCTTTATCCAGAGGCTGAGGGTTTAACACCAGCAAACCTTCCCTCTAAGCCTACCTTGAATTGTAGTAAGCAGCATGGAGGGGATCGCTGCTTTCTAAACTGCCAGTCCCAAGTTCATATCAGCAGTGGTGAGTCAAACAAGTTCTCTTCTTATCTGCTTTTATTATCGTTTCCTTCCAACTGCAGAAAAATTATCTCTTTGTTCATGTCTAAGTTTATTTACGGCTGAGATTTAGGAATTAAAGTAGAACTTCATATATATTTAGGTTTTCTCCATATTTGCTCAGATGCATTTATTCTATTGAAACCATTTTAGGTATGCAGGGTCGACTTGATTCTTGTGATGAGCCCAAAGAATTTTAAGCTTGAAATTGTATAAAAGAAATAATTTTGTGTATTTTTTTTTTTAAATTTTTAAAAAAAAGACAGAACTAAATAAATAATATGTAAGATGATACATAGATATGTGATAAAAGTTTTAGTTTGTGTTGATATAAACATTTTATTCGATTTGTAGATAGTAAAATTTCAACATTTATTCAATCACTAATTAAAATGAAAAGTAGAAAAAACGTATGCCCTCTGACCCCTCAGTAAACAAGATCACATGCACAAAATAGCATCAAGTCAGCTCCAGCTGTGAAATTTGACACTCATTTATTCATTGTAATACTTTAATTTTGGGAATCCTGTCCATATAATCTTGCTTATGTTACATCTAGAAACATATGTTGCTCTAGTTATTGTTCATCCTATTTGTAAAATGAATATGTCACTTTGATAGGTCTGTCGGAGTATTATAGGCCAAGTAGGCCAAGTAGGCCTATAATTCTCAAAAGTCTCTTCACATCCCGATCTTAAAGGCCAGAAAACACTGAATACGATTTTGTGTCTGATTCGGCAGAAAATCTTGTCGGACGAGGTTGTGGCGTTAGTTCTCATTGAAAGTCAGTGGGGAGGAATAAACTATGACACAATTTTCTCCGAGGGGGCTTGCGTAGGTCTGACTGAGATAGACCTCAGGTCTATTTTAGTCTATGCAGCAATTTAATGGCAATTTCATGAAGAGAGATACAGTTACTAATTAAAACACATCAGCTTTGGGGGAAAATACAATAGGACATCTGTTAATCGCAAGGGGAAAAAGTCAGTTTTAAAGTAGCACATATACCAACCGGGACATGCTCATGCAATAACAATGAATGAGACATTAAAAAAAAAACTTTACCCATGATAGGAATTTAGGAGGACAGAAATCACAAAGTAGTGATCCTCTTTGAGCCGCACAAAAACGAAGGACAGAGGGCACAGTTTATCAATCTCCTCAAAAAGAAAAAAGAAAAACGGATATAGTAAAACAGTGACCTAATCATAGTCATAGTTACGTCAATGAAAAAAACCCTGATAATCTTAACAGATCTCTCTCTGAGAATCACCTCTCACTTCGTCAGTCGGTATTTAAAGCGTCCCACAGCATTTATTTCTGTGTTTTTCTTTTCTTTAGACTTAAATCTCATGTTGTTAATATAAGCACATGAACGTTCTCTATGTGTTCGGGTTTGAGATGCTTCACATACTCATTAAGTGGGGCTTTTATATTTTTATAATTTTTTTTAATAACTTTTCATAATCTGTTCAAGTCAAAAGTGGGAAATTGTTTAATTAGTGTATAGCACAGAGTCGGAGGTGAAAAAAAAATCTGCACAGATCTGCTCATCCTGCCTAGCCAGAGCCTCTCTATAAGCAGTCAGTGTGACATCGGGAAAGCATAAGATCGGAGATTAAAAACTGGTATGCAACTGGTGTGTTCAGCCCTTAAGATGTTAAATAATTTATGAGAGACAGTGCCACTAACATTGATCACTTTGAAGATAGCTGAGAATGCAGTGAACTATACTGAGGCCATTTTCCACAAACGGAAAAAAAAGAAAGATGAAGAAATTCCGAAAGACTATCGACATCAATGGTACACTGATGGATCATCCTTTAAAAAAGGAAACACAGCAACATCTAAAGCCCTGCTAACCAACCCTTGCCTTAGTTTATCTCAGTGTTAATGATGCCATGATTAAAAGGAGACTGAGAAAAACCCTTTATCTGAGCGAAAGTTGAAAGGTAAAAACCTCTGCTGACCAAAAACAGGATAAATAACGTCCCACATAAATAAAAAAAACAAAAAACAAAGAGCATCTTGATTATTTACCAAACCTCTGATAAAATAAAACAAATAACAGAAACTTTTGTCATGCTATATACCTTTAGTATTACCTGCTGTCTAGCATGTTAGTGGTAGTTTGACGTTTTGGGCTAATTTAATATTTAATCTGATTAATAAAGAAATCAACTGTTTGCTAAGGCAATATTTGCCTGATAATTTAATTCGTTTGTTGATCTGAAACATGAATCTGTACTTAAAGCTAAAATCCGTTATTATACCAGGTTTTTAGCAGGCTTAGAAATATAGGAAGGAAAGTAAATATAGGAATATTTTCATCAGTTGTCATCAACCATTGAGATGATGAGAAACCGATAACATTCGGTAGGATAATATGAGCTGTTATGGCAACATCGAAAGCTGTTGTATGTAAACTCCGTCTTTGTTAGACTTTTGGCAAACGCTTCGAGACCAAAATCACGTCCCTACCCCTCCTCTCTCCATAACTGTTGTTAGTAAGCTCCAATGAAACCATAGGAAACATTAACATAAAAGTGACTGAATGCCGTAGCTTTAACTGATTGATGAAGCCATCAATGTTGTGAATCTGCTGTCTGAAAAGGGGCTTAAGTTGAGTGCTTTAAGATCGAGCTGTGTGAACAGTTGTCAGCTTTAGTCTATGGAGCGGACTAGTCATGTTACTACATGCTTCCTCTTTGCTCTCCGGCTCGGCTTTTGTGGCCCTGACTTTTGTCAGCCCCGGCCTGTGTGTCATGCTCTCTTGTGTGTTTTCAGGGACGGAGGATTCCTACACGGTGACCTGTGGAATGCCTCTGCCCTGCTTGGCTGGCATACAAAAGACCAACAGTGGATCTCATTGCTTAGGCAAGTACAAAACCTCACAGATTTCCCTCCTCCATCACACAAACATCTTCACCTGGGAAACGTCGGACTTGTTGTTTTCGTCGAGGCGTTGACCCGTCGGAATGACCGGGCTTCCTGTTGCTCTGTCCTCTAGGTCCAGAAAAAACCAGAGTGCAGCGAATTAAAACCACAGCCACTTTCAAGTCTGGCACGGCCAAGTGCAACCTCAAGCGAAGTCAGGAGAAACTCTGGGAGAGATTCAACACTGCTCACTCAGGTACTGAGGTTGGCCCAGCAATCCGTCCAAACACGAGATGACAGAAAGTCATGACTGGAATTACAGCTCCTTTACGTGCTGCAGGTTAGAAACCTTTAGGGTTTACTGAGGGCTGCCAACATCTAAAGAAGATAAAGCAGACCTGAAAGCTGCTTCAAAGAAACCAAAAACCAGGGGCAAATGTGAAAGACATTTGTGGTGTGGGTTTTAAAGTCTCAGGGCAGCACTTTGTCTGGCAGTGGCAGGGGAGGATGTAATTAGCCACTGCATGCCTTTTAGTTGGGGTTCACCCAGCCATCAATCAAGTCACTCCTTGATTGTAGGATTATTTGCCTTCTCTAATGGGGGTTTCAGTCTTTTCAAGTCTTTACTAAAAGGAAGCTGAATTGTTTCACAAACAATATTTCAAAGACGTCTCAGTTTCTGCTTAAAGATTTAATAATGTGCTCTACAGTTAATAACTACTGGTTACAAATGTTTGCAGATTTCAGCTTTTTCTTCACTGAAAACGTCCAGTTCAGCTACGTGAGCCTTCGCTGCACCTCGCTGGGCCAGCGAACGCGCAGCCGTCATAGCAGGAAGGCCGGGGAGGATGATGGCTTCGCCATCACGGCTGAGTTTGAGCTGGATATAAACCTAGAGGAGGTAACAGGTTGGTCTCTCTGTGCTTCCTGCCTGCTGGCGTGCCACCTTTGCCTCTTACCCTTCATCTGACTCCCTTTCCGGCTGTCTGTCACTAAAACAGACCTAAAGCTCTTAAAGTATCTCCTGTTTTGGCTTGACTCTGGGTGTAAGACGTTCGAGGCTTTATGTTTGGTTTCCTTCATTACTTTCTTTGGTGTCTGTAGGTGTTTTTTGTGTGTGGGGAAAGCATGACATGGAAACGAAGGTATTATAGGGTTTTAGGATGACATACTGCAAACAGTTGTGGTATCAAGTGCTTCTCTCAGCAGAGAGTTGCGACCTGAACTGCGTGCGTCGACGCTCTGAGAAGAGACTGAGGAAGACCATCAGGACCCTGAGGAAGTCCATCAACCGGGAGCAGTTTCACCTTCACTTCGCCGGGGCTGATTACGACCTGTCCAGGAATCCAGGCCAACTGCCAGTACTGCCTGGGCACTGTCTTGCAGGTCAAGTGTTGGTGGGCAGAAAATGTGGTGAGTAGGATTTATTTCATGTTTAACAGTAACTGTTAGAAACATCAGGTTGACTCAGAGTTCTCACTATGCATGCACACAGTAGAGCCACAGCTTCATACCCAGGGGATATATTTAGAAAGTAGTTTTAATAATGCATTTTTGCAGGATTTTCCCAGATGAGTGCCATATTAGGTTTACCAATGTGTTGTAATGAGCAAGCTGAAGTGCATTAGTGAGAACGTGTTTCTATTGAAGGAACTGAGCATCTCTTCCTGGGATTAAAGGTGCAGCGTTGATGGCTCTCCAGGTAGCTGTTGCGCCTTTCAGTCGGGTTTTATATACAACCTGTGATGGAGAAAAAAAATTGGTTTGTGGCGACCGCATGCTGTTAAGAGAAGAGCCATGAGCTGGACTATGTTTTTCCTGGCTGCTGTTACTGTACGCCCCTGTTTTCAGGCCTCACATTGAGTTCCTTTGGTGGTGAAACATTTTCTCGGGAAACTAGAGCCTGTCTTCTAAATATTTATTCAAACAGATCTTTCTTTGTGTAAGATTTGGACCATGAGGGGTGTAGTCCTAGATCTTACTATGACAACCCTGAAAAGTGTCTCTGTTGGTTTTTGCTTCATTATGACCTTCCTGTTCTCTAAGATTCATCAGGGACACTTGATTATAGTCTTAATGCTCCTGTTCAATAAACATCAAACATGTTGTTGTCTAAAGTGCCCCTGCCAGCACTCACAGATCGACATAAAGCAGTCCGCCAGCCATGGCAGGGCTGTAGACATTTAATTTGGGTGAGGGGAAAAGGAGGGGTTCAGTAAGGCATTCTTTTTTACCTCCAGCTCTTTAAAGGAGCTATATTTTTCGTTCCTTCCCCCACTTCCCACATTGGCTTAGCACTGAGTGCAGTTTTACTCCTTCTCAGTTTGGCTGCTCCATTAAGGGGGGAAAAAAAACATTGGAACTTGCGTTTTTTTTTTTAGAAGAAAAAGAAAACAAAACGTGCAGGTTTTTGTGAATTTAGACAGAAAATTATGTTGATACCTCTTGTTTTCTTTTTGGCTTAAATACCAGAAGAAAGTGTTGTTTGTAAAAGAAGTATAAGCATCGGCTGTTTTGAGATGTTGAGGAAGAGCCGGTGATCCGAGCTCTGCTGTGAATTGAGTCCCCTCACCAACAACCACCTCCCTCCCTCCCTTCCTCCCGCCCAGCTGGGGCCACTTTGCATGACCCCCAGCCACTAAACAGCTAAAAAGAACTGACTTCAGCCACACCATGGGAATCAATTAGCATCAGCTGTTTGCGCCTTTGCTTGATGGGCGCGAGCAGCGATTGGGCCAAGGCGAATAGGGAGGATTCAGAAAACCTGACCCCTTTTATTGCGTTCAGCTCCTCACCGCTGTGATACCGCTGTTTTCCTATGTCATCAAGTGGGCAAGAAGCGGGGCGTTGAATAGAGGTGAAAGGTCTTTTAAACCTCTTTGAGGGCCATCAATTCGAGGACTCTATAGAGCTGTTCTTTGCATTTGAAAGGCTTCAAGGTTTTTTTCTCTCTCTCTCTCTCTTTCACCCCAACTCACTCTTCTTCCCTCACTGTTTCCCTCTGTCAAATAAAAGCTGTTAGAGGACAATGCAGTGATGGCTCCTCATGGTCTTTCAGAGTAAACAATGGCCCTCAAAAATGAACTGCTCTTGATAGAATTACATTTTCCCCCTTTTTAGAGGAAAATCTAACACTTTGTTGAGTACAATGGAGGTCCACTCAAGCAGCTGTTTGCTGAGCCTTCCTGCAGCTTTAAGGGCTGCATCTTTGAGACACGTTTATCTCCGCAGACAGGGATTTAGATGATTTATTCTTGTTTTAGATCAGCTTCTGCCTTTATTTTTTTTAAAGCTCTTTAAACTATCAAGTAGACACAGTAATTCACAAATTAATTAAAGACATTGCTCTAAGGGGGAGGAACTGCAAAAAAGGTGTTTTGGTCCCTGTAATCAAGCCTTTGCACTTGTGTGAAGTAAGAGGGAAATACCCCCCCTTCTTTGATTTTCCGCTGGGTTGGCTTTAAAAGAGGTGAGGGTGCTTACGTTGGCATTAAAAGTTCCTCCTTAATGCACGGCCAAACCTTCTTTGCATCGAGCTTTGGGAGCGTGGTTCTAAAGAGGCTGGTAGCCTTTGTCTTACATCTGCCTTTAAACCAGGCTTTTTAAAAGGCATCTGAACACATAAATTTGGATACTCTGTGCACAATCTGTTCACTTCAAGTGTCTGTATTGAATTCCATATAAATCGCTGTTAGATGCCCTAAACGGCACTTTGTTTTATTTCCTAACCTTTTGGTTGGAAATGTATCAAACATCCTTGTGTTTTTCCTTATAGTGGCAAAGATTAGAAAATGTTAGTTCTCTAGTTTCAGACACAGGAGGCAGATTCCCTGTTAACCAAAACAAAAAGGCCTGCTAATCTAAAACAATTAATTTGGATATTAAGCATAGAAATATAACAGAAATATATGCAGTTAAAGCTGAAAGTATGATGCATAAGGGAAGATTGTAAAGTTTTCTTTAATATAATTATTGTTGAGTGATTAATAGAGCTGCACAATAAATCAAATTATAGTCATCTTTGTAAGATTTATGTTTACCATAATGATGTTCTAAAAGAACAGCTTGGATCAGTAATTTTAATCCTGCTTCCTTATGATAGTTTTACTTTTTTGCATAGACTTATTTATGCCCTCATTTATGGTATAAATGGGAAAACTGTTAAAGATCAGGAATGGCAATATTCAGCAACAGTATCTGAATTACCCTGATAATAATTATGCTTTTCCCAGTATTATTGATTTATATGTTTTTTATCTATATAATGTGTGTTTAAACAGAGCTAAAACAAATAAGGCTCCAAAAATACCTTTGATGTGTTAATATTTAAACATTACACTTGAAGCTCTTCGCTGTGTTTATTCTTTTTAAGTATGCACCTGGCCCTCATCGCTTTTTTCTATTGGTCTCGTCATCCATGCTTACAGCTGTATTTGTTGTTCCTATGTTGTGGTAAGAAACGTTTGACAATGTTGAGCCAGGGGGCAGAGTGTTATTCTATCTTTAATGTGTGAGTTTGATAATTTATGAGCACTACAAGCACAGACATAACCTTCTGTTTAGGGTTTCTTATCTGAAGTTTTTTGCAGGTTGTTATGATCATGTGTTTTATTGCCATGATTTCAGATTTGGTTTTATTTTGTTTCATTTTTGTGTTTGGAAAAATGAACGTAATGAAGCGTTGATGTGTTTTTGATTGGATCTGTCAGTGAGCTGCGGTGTTGGGACATACTATGATAGTGATCAGGGGCACTGCGTAACCTGCCCTGCCGGAACGTACCAGGACGAGGAGGGACAGATGTCCTGTGAAGCCTGTCCTGCTCCTCAAGGGAGGGAAGTGACCAAAGTGGTCGGAGCTCGAAACATGTCAGAGTGCGGAGGTGAGATGCTATGCAGCAGCATTTAAATGCATATATGTTACGTTTTAAGCTGTCATAGTCTCTATTTGTGTATAATTCTGAGACATTCTGTTATACTCATTTTCCTCACAATGTGCTAGACCTCTTCATATAAACTTTCAAAGCTAAACTCGAGTATTTTAGTTTGTTCATCTGACAACATAAACTAAGTAAACTAGAAGTGAAAAAGTTACATTTTTAAAACCACAAAATCACCCTAACTAGTGCTGAAACAATTAATCCGATTATTCGATAATTAAGATAATCATCAACTAATTTAGTGATTGATTAAGCATTAACTGGAGTATAGAGACTCTAAAATGTACATTTAGCTGACAGAGCAACAATCTTAGAGCAGGAACTCTATCCAAATTGTAAAAAATATGTAAAGTTTTTTGCAATTAAGATAAAGGAAAGTTTTGTCTGTCGATCTGCGGGATCCAGAACTCCTTAATTGGAAAATTTTAGTTCCCCCTGGTTTATTTTTGTAAATAATCTTCTTTAAGAATTCTTTTTCCTATTGGATTATTAATTGATTAATTGAAAAAACTGTGGACAGATTAATCGATTTGCAAAATAATCGTTAGTTGGAGCCCTAATCCTAACATACCATTCTATTTACCTAATATCCTTTAGATAAGATAATGAAATAAATTCATAAATTTAATTAGTAGATATCTATATATCTATATATATATGTGTATATATGTATATATATATATGTATATATATATATATATATATATATATATATATATATATATATATATATATATATATATATATATATATATATATATATACAGCAGGAGTACCATGACTATACGGCAGCTGGTTCAGACCCTTGATTCCAATAAAGATTCCTTGTTCAAACAAGGCGGGCTCAAAAGAAACCCCAACCCTGACATAATTGTCATAGTAGGAATTTTGACTTTCTTTTATTCCTGAATAGTATTTAGGCTGTTATCACAATTTTGCTGTATTAAAAAAAAATGCATATCTCTTGCTGAAGGTTTTCATATGTGGGAATCACACCAGCTCATGTCTAATTGAATTCCAGGATTCAAGGTGAAAATCCAGGTGAAACCTTTGCACGCAGTAGAAATCAAAATAAGACAGGTACCTCAGATGCTTTTGTATGCAGATTGTTGCATTCAGCTAAATAAAACAAACAAAAATAGCTGGGTATTAATAAAAGGTATCTAAGATAGTCATATCTTCAGAAATTCAGGAGAACTTTATGATTAAGACCAGTTTAAACATTACAATAACATCTGGCTCATTGAGAGCAAAACACAAAAAAAAAATGGAGTGCACACAATGCAAATTTTAAGTTATTAAACTTAAAAGCTCAATATCTTTTCATACTGCAGCCTCCTCTGGATTATGTTCAACATGTGCACTTCCTCTTCAAAATATTATTGTGTCACTTGAAGAAGCAAATTGCTCACCTTCAGCCATTAAATCAGTAATTATTATTATTTTATTTTTTATGTTCAGCTAATACCTATTGCCTTTATGTTATTAATCAGTTATTATTATCAGTTATTATTTTTACCCATCTAAACTATGGTAGCAAACAGCGCATTTTTGTTCTTTAGGGTTTCTGGAGACAATTAGAGAATTTTAAAGTGCTCCACTGTGTTGCTTTTGACTTCACATGGAATTTGATTTATTACCTTTCGCCCTAAAAAAAATAAACAAATAGCAGAAAAGGCTGATAAAGTGTCAGACAGTCACAAAGGGACCATAGTAGCTGTTTTGTAAATCAGAGGCACTCACAGGAAACATTGGTGCCATGATAAAGATCTCTGTTCTCTGCAGATGTTTTTTCTTTGTTGAAACCCAAAGAGGCTTGAACTAAGGTGATGAAGATGTTTTTGAATTTCGCCTTTGTGTCTGAGATTAAGCCGAGGGACTCACCATGATCTCTGAATCTCAGCTCCAATCTACTTGGACAGACTAAACACCAGCTGACGCCAACTTTGTATCAGTCATTTAGGATTTACGGTGAAGGAAAGGCGCAGATGGGACATGACATTCTTTTCAAATCTATCATACACGCATAACCTAAGATCATGTCTTACACTTAAAAGACATAAACTGTTGGCCAACACTAACCACATTGCATCTTCATCAAAGGTTTTAGTTTTTTTAGCAGTCTAAAGTCTGATCCAACCAGATATTTATTTGTGTTTCCGTCCAGGTCAATGTCCACCCGGTCAGTATTCTCATGACGGCTTTGTCCCCTGCTTCCCCTGCCCACTGGGGACCTACCAGCCAGAAGTGGGACGGACCACCTGCTTCCTGTGCGGAGGGAACCTGGTGACTAAACACAGCAGTGCTGTCTCCTTCCAGGAGTGCGAGACCAAAGGTGCCTGAGTCTTCAGCCACTCTCGTCTATAAACTCATGTTTGGTTTAGCTTAGCTACGACATAAATTCACGGTGTAGGTGGATGACTGAGCAAAAACAGGCTGAAACCTATGACATAAAATAAAAAAAGGAGTTCTAAATATATGAAAGTTATATATGGAGCAGAGCTCCTTTGTGTCAATAGGAGCTCTGCTGCCCCCTACTGTGCATTTTCTGTGCATTGCTGAAAAGTAATTCCTTCGGCAATAATTTACTTTATATTCCAAATGTAAATAGAATAAAGTGGCTCTGTTCAGCCATCCAAATTAAATATGCTTCTGTGACTTAAATTAGTAAATGCGACGGGTATCAGATCCTCTCTACTGATTTGTATGAACTGACAATCTTGTTTTATTATTTTTGGCTCCTGCAGTCCAGTGCTCTCCTGGTCATTACTACAACACCAGCACACATCGCTGCATCCGCTGTCCAACGGGCACTTACCAGGGTGAGTTCGGCCAGAACTACTGCGTCGCCTGTCCTGGGAACACTTCTACCGACTTTGATGGATCCACCAACATCATGCAGTGCAAAAGTAGGTGTTTATTTACGGCTGCAAACACTGAAACAGCAGAGCAGTCAGAGTGGGCCCAAGTTTATATGAGGTCCTATCATTGATCATGGCTACCCTCTGCATGATAGACAATTATATTAGTGCAATGAATCAACTTTGTGACAAAATGTGCCTCTCTTCAGAAATATCAGTCCCTGTTTAATGTTTGTTAAAAAGATAGCACCACTTTTTACTCTGTATTTATTTCCCTATTAATTCTATAAAGGACTTTACTTTCTGTAGATATACTTGTTTCATCTCCACCTGGTCTTTTTAGTAAATTTAGGGAATTTGGAGGTTTGACACAATTTTGAATTGTTTTTCCATCTTCTATGGTTCAGTTAGTAGCAGAAATAAGGGGATGTCTGAGCTATAAATTAATCAGCAACATGATATTAACATCAGAAGAAATTCACTTAAGGTGTAAAGATATAAAAGATCACTTAATTTTAATCCAAAGTTATGTATGACAACTAAATGCATATATTAAGGTAAATGGGGGCTTTTTCATATGGAAGTAACTAATTTTAATTGTAGAAGTAAATGGATCTCTCTGCACACAAACGGCAAAAACCTTATTATTCTGTGGATCTACCTATCTAATTAACACTAGAGGACGAAATGATGAATCACTTTAAATAAAGCATTGTCTGTTGACTTAATTGTTAAACTTTAAAGGTTTAATATTGGTTTTGCATAATTGCTACTTTTGTAAACCTCTCCTGCACGAATCTCCTCAGGCCAGCAGGGGTCCCTAAGTAGCTGCAAAATCAACAACATAACAGCAATAAAACCTCCTCAAATATGAAAGAAAAAAAAAGAAACGTGTCCCACGTCTGTCTGTTTTTCTTAACAGACCGGGATTGCGGTGGAGAGCTGGGCGAGTTTTCCGGCTACATCGAGTCTCCCAACTACCCTGGGAACTATCCAGCCAACATCGAGTGCACTTGGACCATCAACCCACCATCCAAACGCCGGGTTCTTATTGTTGTGCCTGAAATCTACCTCCCCATGGAGGATGAATGCGGAGACTACTTGGTGATGAGAAAAAGCTGTAAGTCTTACTGGTTGGTGTGAAACTGCAAAGTTTTAATTGTAGAGATAGCTTTAGGCGTTTAGAAGTTTAAGGAAAACTAAAGGTGAATGGAAAATCTCTTTAGAATAAATTCTATCCATTTAAAAGCAAAGGGAGCAGAAATGTATACAAATATTTGGGGGATTTAGAAAGCAGAGCTTGTTAAAACTCTTAGGATCTTTATGGTTCCAGCAGATTTTTCCAGTTTTACTTGAGAAGATTCTCCCGTGTTTCCCCCTCTTTAACTCACAGCTCTCCCCAATTCTGTGACGACCTACGAGACTTGTCAAACCTACGAGCGACCCATCGCTTTCACGTCCCGCTCCAAAAGACTGTGGATACAGTTCAGGTCTAACGAGGGAAACAGTGCAAAGGGCTTCCAGGTTTTATACGTCACATATGATGGTAAGACTAAACTGTTTATTTTGTCTTTTAAAGTCATCGGTGATGGAAAGCTGACTCTCAATCAGGGCTGTCCAAAGTGGGATGTAGCCCTCAGAAATGTGCTGTCTGCAGGTTTAGTTGATTTAGAAAGAACAGCAAAGCGTTGATCTTTCTTTAGAAATGTTTCTGCTTTTACTGTGATTGCATAATAAAGAGCACAACCACCCAGTGATTTTAACTGAAAGCACCTTTCATTAACGTTGGCAGACATGTTTTGGTGAAAAAGTTGTTTTTATTCTATCATTGTTGCTGAATATGATTCTATGCAGACCCAAAATTTTATTGATCTGCATTTCTGTCTTTTTATAAGATAAAAGTGTTTTGCAACAGTGATGTTTCACAGATCTGTTTTAATGCAAAAACCAACTGCTTTGCTTTAAAGAATTATGCTGTGTTTTTCGTTGGTAGGTAAAAATAGCAAAATAACGCACACATCAAAATGTATTTTATTAAGAAATATAAAATATGTATATTTTTAATTAATGTATAAATAGGATGACTTCAATTTAAAAGTGTTTTTAAAGTAATGGAAATGAAAAACATGGGAAAGAGCTATTTTTAAATAGAATACTATAGAATAGAGACACACTGACTCACATTTTCTCTGGCTTCTTCAATTATTCCTTTTTTTTATCACTGACTTAATTTATTCTTAAATAAAATTATCTACCATTTCTAACTTTGCTTTTTTGTATTTTTGTTTTTCCAGAGGATTACCAGGAGCTGATTGAAGACATAGTGAGAGATGGAAGATTGTATGCATCAGTGAATCATCAGGAAATTCTAAAGGTAAAGCATCTCTGGTTTCCACTTGCCTATTTCAATTCTGTAAAATTTAGCATTAATTTGATAAATATTCGTCATTAATTGTTCCATTAAATCTTTAAATCTATAGGGCAATTTACGGTTTTTGATCACTAACATACCCCTTACAAATGGATTCTCCCCCATCCCTCAGTGAGGTCTAAAAGCAAAAGATCTATATCCAGCCATTCAGCAAAGATGCTGCTACATGGCTGTACATCTTATTTTGGCATTTGACCAATTAGATGAGCCCTTGGATGATTACATTAAAACTAATTGAAAAGTTAAAAATTAAAGTAAAAAAGTTAATAAGCCTAGTTAACAATTATATGTAGGTCTATAAACTAAAAAATGTAAGTGCCAGTATCAGCATTAATGCCTCTAAGGGTATGTTGTACCAAAAAATGTGTGAGTTTTTTTCATGAATTTCTTATAGAAGCGCTTTTTGTTATTTTTCTTAATATATTTGGGCTAGTTGGCTTTTCTTGTTATTACATTGACATTCATTTTAGCCATCAGAAAATCCATATTTTTGAATGTTTCAAAGGTAATAAGGTCTTGTCCTGGATTCCAATAATACTATTAGCTTGAAATTTGGATTTTCAAAGTATTTCACTGAGTGTCCTATAAAGGGTTTACTGCACAGATAAGAGTATTATTATTTGACCACTGAATCTCCAATAACCAACTGAACAGTCAATAGTATCTTGTAAGGATGTGTCTACTGGACACATATGAAACAAAGACTATTTCTCACATTTAGGTGTTCTAACAACTTCTCTCTGTATTTTTCTGTCAGGACAAGAAGCTGATGAAAGCATTGTTTGATGTGCTGGCTCATCCGCAGAACTACTTTAACTACACCTCTCAGGAATCCAAAGAGATGTTTCCTAAATCCTTTATCCGCTTTGTGAGGTCCAAAGTCATGAGATTCTTTCGTCCTTAAAAGGATTTTTAGACAGAGGAATCGGATTTCTCACCATAAAATCAAGTCAGACACTGGTGGCACGTTTGTGAATGTTTTGTTGTTTCTTTTTTTTATGCCCGGAGCCAAAGTAGAGCGGATCTAAAACTGATTTGTGCAAATAAATGAAGCAACTGGACTTAAGAAATACGTTTCAAGACTGAGTTTTGAAGATGTAAGGATTATTAATCTGGTGCGGCATCCCTGAAAAGAATCCGGATATCTTCCATTGTTTTGGAATGGCCTCCTATAGATAAAAAAATCAGGACTGATATCCAAAGTGCAGATCTTTGCTGTGGAACTCTGCTTATTAGACATGCTGACTTTTCAGGAATTGTTCTGATTTGATTATAAAGGAATACAGGAACTGTAGCTGATCAGATAAATACTGAATGTCAGTGAGACTGTATATAGAGTGTATAACTAGTTTTAATATAGGCTACTTTCAGAGGCAAAGGGAACAAAAATATCCGGAACAGACAGAGCACAAATAACTTTTTGAGACCACTAGCACTACTAAAGAGGTTGACCCACCGCAAAAGCAATTATTTTGATTGATATTTTGTAAATGATGTAAAAAGTTTTGGGTGAAAGGCTCACATATAACAGTATACCTGTAAGCGTTGGTGGTATTTTTTATTTTTTTTCCCCAGGGTGTTTATTAAACAACTACAGTGTTTTATGTATCCATAATAAAAGGGCCTCAAGACATAACAGCCTAACAGGATGTTAGGATTGGTTTTGAACAGCCAAACAGAGACCTAGAAAAATGAGAAATATGTTGATAGAAGGAAGAAAAAAAGAAGCATCCTGTAGCAAACAGCTGAGCGGTTTACCTGTTCTGGAGGGGACATATATGTATATTCTTTTGGTTTTGTACATCTAACTTGCTGTAAATAAAGATTTCACTGATCACTGTCTAGAATGGCTACTTTTTTATGTATTTGTTTATGAACAAACTTTAAAGCTACAGTGTGTAATTTTTTTTTAGCAGAATCTAATGGTCAGACTGCAGCAACATGAATCACTGCCCCACTGCCTCTCCCACTTCACTAAAACCACCACAGTCAGAATTCTGAGAAAAAAGTCAGAATTGTGAGATTAAAGTCAGAATTCTGACCTTTTCCCCATATTAAACTAAAATAATATTTAGAATCAGTTATGTTTTTTTTTTTTTTTCAGTGGCCCTAATCCTCTTCCGTACATTTTTTAAAATTATAAACCACCATATACAATAGTCAAGGTGTCGGCATCAGATGTATATTAACCTGAAAAACCTGGAGGAGCCAACCCAGGTTGCTTCCGTATTTACAGGACAAATAGAACAAAACAAACAAACAAAACACACAATAAAAAAATATATAAAATAAATACAAGCACACACACATTAGGGGTGTCTCATCAGCTTCTGCATCTTGTTTTATTTGTCCATGAATTTTAGCGATAAGAAAAGGTGGCAGAGTTCCTTGTGAAAACTAGGGAAAGATGGTTTGACTTTCAGAAAACAACATATGTGAATGAAAAACTTGTCCATGATGATTATTATATTAAGTAGTCTTTTAAATTTTCTTTCTTTTCTCAGAGTCCCCCAAAATAACACCTTTCTTAGAGGTAAATTTGGAATTTTGGGGAAAAGCCAGTAGTGCACATTATCCCACAAAGCTTTGCAATACATACATTCATAGAAAATATGTTCAGTGGATTCAATATAACCGTCACAAAATAAACAAGCGTTATAATCAATGGCAAATCGAAGTCTAAGAAATTCCTTAGAGGGGTAAACACCTGTAAAGATTTTAAAGTGGACTTCCGTGGGTTTTGGAGGAATGGGAAGATTTTAATAATTTGTTCTAATTTTAACTCTTTCAGACTTGGACAAGAAATACGATATAAAATTTGGGTTTGATACAAAAGGAAACAAAGTACTAGTAAAGCGTTCCCTAATTTTTGAGTTTTTTAGTTTATTATCTGTGATACTGTGTCCACTAATTAGAAGTCCAGGCAGCACAGGGGTTCTGTAAACAGGGTTCTCATAAAAACCTTTAGCTGTGCATAAAATATTTGGGGTTAATAGCTCTAATAATTTTTTGAAATTCATTTCTGGTTATCTGCGAGTTATATTTAATTCTAAAGTCTTCATAAGACATAATCCCTCCATTATTTAACAAATGCATCACAGACCAAACACCTTGTTCTAGCCAATTACGTGCAAAGTTTGATCTATTATTCCCTTTTATGTAACTGAAATTCCAGAAGGGAGTATTGTGTGGGCTGTAGTTATGTTTATAGATTAATCTCCAATATAATAAAACCTGCTGGTGAAAGAAGAAAAGTTTAACGGGTAGTTTTTTTTTTTTTTCCATCAAAGTCACATCTAAGAAGAAAACTAATCCCGCCCAGGTTTGAAAATATTTCACTTGGAATATTGAACCAGAATTGATTTTGAATTATTAAAAAAACCGAAGCCAATTAATTTTTTAAAGTGCCATTCATGCTGTCAAATTCAATAGCTTGTACCTATACCTTTTTTATATAGTGAGTTTTATCTCTCCAAATAAAGTAAAAATGCATCCTGTTGATAGATTTGATTGCTGAACGTCTTCCGGATGTTTGTTAAAACCAGAAACGGACATTTCCATTTAGCCCCGCCTCCTGTCAGGTCACATGACTGAATGCGGAAGTAGAGTCAGCTGACTGTGTTTTAGCTCGATGGCTAAAGGCTTCGATTTTTAGGTTGTCGTTCCTGGACGAACACTGGAAACAGCTTACTGACTGACAGTTTTTAATGAGAGTACCATAGTGACTGGACCGAAATGATGAAATTCCTGTTGGGCGTCGAGGCTCTCTGTTTGGCGAGTTTTGTGCTGCTCACTGAGGTTTCAGCGAAGGTAAAGCTGCTAGCTGGCTAGCTGCTAACTAGCTAGAGACAGAAATGGTGATGTTGGCATACTGAGACAAAAATCTGTTTCCTGTAAAATTCCTTCCCTCTGTTTGCAAAATATTAAGTTGTGGGATTAAGTTGGCTCAAATATGTAGTTAGGGTTTTATGCTTTTCTGTTAACAATATAGTAATAGAACTAACAAAGAAATAGTTCGTATTATAAAACAGTAAAATAAACATTATTGAGAACATTACTATTAAAAAAAGCTAGTTTAATTCTCCATTAATTAAACACAATACAATACAACAGCAACACATATATTACAAAATAAAAAATACAGAAATATTTATTGGTTTCTTAATTTTGGGGGTTTTTTAAGATTTAAATATTTTCCTCAATCAAAGATCAATTGTATAAAGTTGTAAACTTAATGTAAACTGAATTAGATGTCCCTTTTGTTTTCATTCAAGACAAAACAGGAAGTTGGCAGCAAAACCAAATGACAGGAGGTGAAAATGTTAAGCCCTAAAGATTAAACAGTTACTGATGTAAACTTTTTTTTTTTCTCTCCACAGAATTCAGAAGACATCCGTTGTAAATGTATATGTCCACCTTATAAAGAAGTAGAAGGACATATCTACAAACAAAATGTCTCCCTCAAAGACTGGTGAGTTTAGAAACCTAACTTCCTCCCTCTGATACAAGCTGTTTTTTTTATTTCTGTTAATAATAATCTAATATTGCTGTTCTCTTTTTAGTAATTGTCTCCATGTGGTGGAACCGATGCCGGTGGAAGGCAAAGACGTTGAAGCCTACTGTTTGCGCTGTGAGTGTAAATATGAAGAAAGAAGCTCTGGGACTATTAAGGTCAGTTCAGTTTCCATAAATGCTCAGAAAGAAACATTTTTGTGTTTGTATTCATGCAATTGTTGTGTCCTAATCTGATTTGGGATTAAAAGTTTCCATTGAGTCTCATGGTTTGGATAAATCATTTAATATCTTGTTTTAAGCACTCAATAAGAGGAAAATTGCTTGAATCACTTTTCTGATAAAAAACTTGCATTTACTTTTGGTTAAAGATTCTAGCTCTGTTGGTTAGCTGTCAGTAGGTTCAAGATTCAATTCCTAGGAGTGGAGTTTTCGGGAAAAGGTGGCCTGTTCCCCGTGCAGATTTTTCGATTCCTTCCAGTTTTAATTTTATGACACCTTCATTAAACAGGATAAAAGACCCATTTAGATTAAGACCTCTTTCACAATGTTGACCTGGTCCAGAAAGGCAGAAGCAGAAATCACAATGGACAAAATGGATTGACAAAAATGACAAAACAACCTATGAGAAAATGTATTAAGTGCGAGCAATTTCACTTATAATATTCAGGAATCATTACATTAAAGATATTTAATCTTAAAATGGTATCAACTGAAGATTTAAAACACAGGCTCTTTCTTTCTGCTTTGTTCAGCACTTTGATTTCTTTACACAGTACAAACAAAAACCAAACAACTTCGGTGTAATAGGCCAATTTAATGACCCTTAGGATAAAGTGTGCATGTCTACAACTTTATATCCTTTATGTATTTGTTCACCCTGTGACAGACTGGTGACCTGTCCTATCTCTCCCACACATTGACTGCTGGAGATATGCAGCAGCTCCAGTTTGACCTTCCAAGACTGAGGCACATGCAAAAATTAAAATCCTAAATAAAAAGAATGTCTTAATGAGTATTGGGGGGGAAAAAAACAAAACAAAAAAAGATAACAATGTAGAATGTTGAATTACAAAGTTCAGTTTTGCTCTTTGATTAAAATATTATTTTAATTGGTGTATTGCTGATATCCTTTCATTAGTTTGGTGCCTTATTCTGTCTCACCTTACTGAGGCTTGTGTTTAAAGTTTCTTGTCTGTGGTATTTTTTTATACCTTTTCTCATAAAATGTTTTCTAAGAGATGTGATGCTGCAGAATTATTTTGGTGCCTTATGACCAATTTGTGTCCCCTCATAAGGGATAAATGACTGTAATCAACATTTTTATCCTTAAGTAATTGCTATTTGTTGTACATTTTCTCACTGAGTAAATCCACGCCCTGATTTTCCTCTTTAGTTTACCATCATCCTTTACCTCTCTATTTTGGGCCTGCTTCTGCTCTACATGGTCTACCTGACCCTCCTGGAGCCCATGTTGAAAAGGCGGCTGTTTGGACATTCTCAGCTTATTCAAAGTGATGACGATGTCGTCGGGGTATGTTCGGCTTCAAAGTGTTATATTACTCCATCTTTGAACTCTGTCAGTATCATCAGGCTCTTTATGTGTAAGCAAATGGCTGAAAAACATCACATGATATGCTTTCATCCTGGGTAAAAATTAACAACGTGATAACTGCTCTCTATTTGGGGGGGAAAAAAACCTCTTGGAAATATGACCCTGGGTACTAAGTGAGTCCAAAGCAATCTTAACAGATGTTTCAAGCAGCGACTTTGCAATACATTAGCAACCAGAATCAGCTGCAAAAACTGCTCAGAAAGGAAGCTCTCACGCAGGCATTACAACGCATTAGTATTTAGCATTAATATAATAAAGTAGGGAAAATTGCACAGAAAACATGCCTATGTAGACTCCTGTCTATATAAGTAATACAACAACATCTTTAAAATGAGTTATTTATCCTTGATGGGATTGTTATTAACATTTTTCTTCAGGCTTTTCTAAATGTCTTTAAAGTTTCCTTTAGTATTTTGGGTTACAATTGGAATTTTTTTGTTGCTGTTGTTTTAAACCAATTTATATCTTATAGTTTTATTACTTTGACTATTAGAAAAACTGAATAAAACTATTTTTACAAACAGAAAATAGTATTAGACCTCCCTTTCTATTAATCTACGTTTACTTGATTTTGTGGCTTCTTTACTAATAAATAACTAGAAGACAACTGGACTGAGTGCTACAGGGTTTCATTAGTATATGTATTGGAGGTATAGTTGCTTTATTTTAGCTGCTATAGGACAATGCGCCTAATGGATTAAATTTAACTTCCAGTAAAAGTCAGGCATGCTGGCAGTAGATGCTAACGCAACATGACTAATGCTTCCAGGGTCAGAATCAGATTAGAATTGATCCTGTGTTCTATTGAGGTATTCTAGTTTCTGTTACTGCTTGAATATGTGGAAAAGAAGGAAAAACACATGGTGTAATCACCCTCAAGGAAGGTTGGCTTTTACTGCGTCCTGCAATTAGAGCCCTGGCACACATAAAACAAACCAAACATAAAAGAAACTGTGATCTTGTTTCAGAAGTTCGTTTTATTTCATATAAAAAATAAAAGAAATTAGGTGCTCAAAGAGAGGGGAAAAAAGTAATCAATTTGACCTTCTTTGGTGTGGCTGAGTGTTTAGTTATTAACAGAGCAAAGAGGTTGCAGCCTTTCCCTGAGGCTGAAGGTGGAGCTTCTGCTGCCTTTTGATCACGATGTGATTGAATAGAGTTCATTCAAGGGGCCTCTCATTAAAACCTTAATATTTACCTGAACAAAATTTAGTTCAAAGTTTTTTTGTTTTTATTCTGAACAAAAATTTGTTGTACATCTTTTCATTTACTATAATAAACAGGACTATAGTAGAAATACTGCAACATTCGCTGTAGAAAAGGAAGGTTTATTTATATTTAACATTTCAGTACAAGTATATTTGAAAGTGCTGGACATGAGAAGAAACAGAAAAGTTAATTGCATTAGCATAAAATAAAATAAACAATTACAGAGAAAAATATGAGCCGTTAAAATATGATTATGTGAAAATATGAAAGGAAAAGTTGGACTGAAAACTTAAATACTGTTTAAATAGATCAGACAAGGGCCACTCTGAACAAATGTGCTTTTAATCTTGATTTAAAGTGTTTTATGGATTTTACAGTGGTTTGGGGGTTTGCTCTAGATCAGTAGATCATAAGAGATAAAAGCTGCTTCTCCATGTTCTCCACAAAAGCAGGTCTATAAAGTAATTTGAAGCTAAGCCATTCAGTGATTGATCAAAAAAAAAAAAAAATGTTAAAGACAAAGTCAGTGTAAGGACTTTAGCACTGATGTTCTCCATTTCTTAGTTTTAGTGAGGATGCAGGCAGCAGCATTCTGGATCAGTTGCAATAATTTCTACTAAAGATGAAGACATGAATTAGTTTTCCAAGATCCTGCAGAAACAATAATGCTTCACATGAATTAATATATATATATATATATATATATATAGATATATATATAGATATATAGATATATATATATAGATATATAGATATAGAACAGTGCATTTTCTAATCAGCTCGCCTTTCTTTGTGTTTAGGACCAGCAGCCGTTTTCCAATGCACACAGTGTCTTGTCCCGTTCACACTCTCGACCCAACATGCTGAACAAAGTGGAGCATGCCCAGCAGCGCTGGAGGAGGCAGGTCCAGGAACAGAGAAAGTCTGTATTTGACCGCCATGTGGTTCTTAGTTAAACAGTTGTCCGAGCTGTTGGTGGAGAGGAGACCGGAAGAAAACATTTACGAAGAAAATAAAACACTGTGAGAGATCCACTTTAATTTGGTCATACTCTTTATTTATGGTTTAGTTTTTGTAGGTGAACATGGTACAAAATTCTTGATCTGTGAGGCTAAGGTTACCAGAAACACTTGTTTAGTCTATGGGAAAAGACTATAATGACTTTAACTTTGCACAACACTCAAATGAATAAGAATGCGACTACTCTGCAGCTTAAACATTTTCAAGATGGAGTTTCATCTCTTAAACACTCCAGTCTTTCCAGTTTACAAATTAAATGGCAACAACTGGATCAGTCAGTGGTCAGTATTTATGCCGTACGAACATGATGTAAAGCAGCTCATCTCATTTAAGCACAGAAGTGTGAAACATGAGTTTGTCATCTCTCTCTGGAAAAGCATGTTTTATAAAAGTTCTTTTTCTAAATACGTCCACCCTTTTGTCCTACCACCTGTTTAAATGTCTTACAAATAGTGAAATGTTTTACATAAAAATTGATGTTTAATGAAGCTCTGCAGAAATCAATAGCGATTTGGCTAATATAGCTGTGTTACTGATTCTGACCCTCTCTGACTGTGTAACATATTTACTGTATAGTCTTTGATATATATTGTGATTGGTTAGGAATCAGCTCCTTAATGAAGTCCTTCTCTAATAGACAGTGTGGATGCGGAAGATTTCAGTTACTCTGAGCTCATTGAAGTTTATTTTTTATAAAGTTTGGGTGGCCTGTATAGTCCTCAAGGTGGATAAACCACCACTAGAAGGAGACCTGTGAAAGTGTTCTTAACTATCGTTTATGTGTAATCTTTGACTCTTAAATAAATTTGTGAAATACCTGACTCTATTTCTTTTTTTTGTATCTGCTCGTTTTAATTGTCAGGAGCTTCAAACTATAGGAGTATTTGACACAGTTCTTGATTTTTTTCGCTTGTGATGATTTAGTAGTCCAGGACATGTTTCCTACAGAAACTCAGGGAAAAAAAATTATCTGAACATCTGCTTTGCAAGAGAGAGGACAAAAACACTACATTTCTAAGACTAAATATTCTTTTTCTCATTAGAAGTTGATTAAAAGTGCTGTTCTACCGATAAAAATTAACATCCAGGCTGGGCTCCCCTGGCAACAGGGGCCCTCGATAGCCTGGCTCCCAAAGAGATGCAAGGAGTTGTGAGTTAGTTTAGAAAGGGATCAGGCTGTTCAGAATTAGCATTTCTTTAATTTGATATTAATGATTTGATCCACTTCCCTCAAAACATCTTTTTTTTATGAAATGGGGGATTTTAACCGAAATGAGACTACTGAATGCTGTTTTAACCACATGAATGATTTTGGTGTTATAATGCAGAAATAAAGAATTTAATGTTCTAAGAACAAATTACAAACATACATTTTTAAATGCTTTATTTTGTAAACTTTAATTTCAATTTAATAGTAAAAACTACGTGTTGATCTTTGTTATTAAGTCTCCAGTTTTATCTGGAACTTTAGATGTGAACTCATGAAATCTTGTTTGGAGAAGATACATTCTTTTAGCGAACTGATGGGATCACAGTTTCTCAGATTTGCTTTTTTCCACTGTGAGAGAATGACCACAGGTTAAGTACCGGTAGCTAGGATCTGGGGATATTTCTTGCCATGGGTCCAAGATTTTTTTTTTCTTAAGGACAGTTTTATCCCATCTTTAATTAGCAGCAGAGTTCTTGGACTGGATGGACTCTTATATTTAGTATCAGGATGCTTTAAAATTAGCACAACAGAGGACACTTCATAGTTCTCTATTGTCTTTTGACAACTTCCTACAACCATGGGGGACTCACTCATCTGAGAAAGTACTTTAGCGCTTTGTTCAGTTGCCCAACCTTGTACTTCCTGCAGAATTTTGTTGGCTTAACATTTCACGTTGGACCGGAACACAGTTCCAATTTTTCCTTTTAGAATAAACTACAAAATAAAACTATATTGCTCTGTACGCTCTGTATGTAAAAGTAATAGAATAGCATGTTGTGCTTTTCCCAAAATAATAATGATTACTTATTGTCTTAGACTGTGAATTTGGCTCATGTAATTTTTTTCTGACATAATTTACACATACAAATAAAAAAAATAAAAAGATCCTCACCTCTTTCTATAAAAGATTGTTTTTCTCAGGGTTCTGCTTTTCTCCTATTCTGTTTTCTTACATAATATAGGTAATTATTTCATATCATCCAATTGGAGCACTTTAGCCGCAGCATGCTCATCATTTCCAGATATTTGTGTCCAGAGCTTTTAGTTTCCACAAAATGTTGGCCCATGAATACTCTTTATCCAGGTCACATGTTTCTACTTCACTCCAGCCTTTTGAAACACGAAAAATTCCTCTTTTGATGATGTCTTATACCTATCTGTTTATAATCTTTTTTGTTTATTTGTTTGTAATTACAGCAGGTACCAGGCATTTGCAAACTAAGCTGCTGAAAGGACCCCCAAACCCCCAATCCGATGAATGCTGCCAGTTTCACCACAGATAATACATTCTACATTCTCTAAAATGTACATTTGAAATGAAAAATATGTTTGTAAAAGGGCAAAAAATTTGTTTTCTTTGTGTATCCTCTTATAATCTGATGTTATATAAGTTTGATCCTTTCTTTGTATAAAGAAAGTATAATACATATCAGAAAATAATTACTAGTTATCTATTTTTTTTTATTTAATCTTAGTCATTTAAAGTTGGTCGTCTCTCCCAGATTCCTCCACATCTGTGTGCAAAAGCTGTTTATGGTGGTCCCACATCAAATTCAGCCCTAAGCTGATAGATCAATATTGCTAATTATTATTGCCTTTGTTATGCACACTTGGTTAAAATCTATGCAGCCAAGTAAAATTTAAACATATTTCCACATAAATAAATTAACATTTTAATTTGTCCCCCTTAGTTACTTCTTTAAAAAAAAACAGGCAGGGGCGGAGCTGGATGGGGGGCCAGGGGTGGCCTCCCCTGTGGCCATCCCTACCATTTTCCCCCTCTAATACAGATGGTGGCAGCAGTAATATTCTCAATGGGAATGTTTTCCCTTATTTAACATTTTAATTTTCTATATGTAAACCATTATCTGACAACAAAAACGCTGTGGTTAATTATGCACATCAATATACTATCATTAAGGATGATAAATACAGAATTCATGCTCTTTTCAGAACTAGATTTTGTCTTACATTGGGTAAAGAGAAAATTAAGTCTCTGCAATTCATCTAGGAATCTTCGCTGAAATCAGAGATAACTATTTTAATAACAAGTATTCCATTTAATTAGAACATGTAAATATAAATTTTATGCAGAATGATTATTAATAAAGTAGGTAAATAATGACAATGAATAAGATGTTTGCCCCAGAACTCAAAACTAAAAGAATTTTGTCCACTACATCAGTGGTCTTCAACAGGGGGGTCCGTGACCCCTAAGGTGTCCGCAGAGGTAATGCATGGGGGTCGCGAAAGTATTGGTTGATTAGACTTTTTCTTTTCATTTTCCCACCTGCAATTTTTTCCACTAATTGAAATGTCTTTAAATACTCATTAACATAAATTCAACACATTGTAGTAAACACATAAATGGAGGCAGAAGATGTCTTTCAGTCATCATTGCAAACATTCAGCGACACACAGGAGCTCTTTCAAGCTGGGCACCGTTTCATTCACAACACCTGTCCCATCAACGATTAATCCGAATCAGTAATACTTAAATAATCCCAGGGAGAACTTACTTTCGTTACATGACTCCATCTGTAATAGAGTGACTATAGGACCAATTTCATACAATATATATAATTAGGGGGTCCCTGCTCCATCTCACCCTCAGTTTGGGGTCCTTAGCCTGGATCGTTGAAGACCCCTGAACTACAGCTTTAATTTAGACAGCATGGATGATTAAATATATGTGTCTATTTGTTAGCAAAGGCTGTAGGAAAGTATAGTTTGTCTTTATTTAGAAAATATGGATGTTGTGGTTTACCTTTAGGAACAGTGTAGATTGGCCCTGAGGTTCTGGCCCCTATCCCCTCAGTGTACACTGGTTATTGCCTGGCCACCCTTAATAAAGTGTTAAAACAGGCACGTCAGTGATTGCAGAATAAAAAAGTAGATTATTGAGAAAACTTCGACCATCTTCTTTTCATTTAAAAAAAGAAAAAAAAGTGATTTCCATCCAGCAGCGTCATCGTTTCCTGTGCAGTCCGCTTTCCCCTTTATTTCCCTCCCCTCACTCACTGGATGCAGTTACAGACGGAGAAGCTCTTTTTCCAGCTGAAAAAACCCCTCCTAAATCAGTTTCCAGCCTGTAGACCGAAAGACGCTTCTTTGCTGCAGGATGGATGGTTAAAGAGACTCCGCGATTATTAACGCAATCCGGTAGGTGTTTTTCTTTTGCTTAAAAAATGTGCAATAGAGGGAAAATCTGACGGATTCATCTATTTCTTAAAAGTTTTAACAAATGTTAGTGTTTGTTTTGTTTTGTATGAAAATGAGAATTAAAAAGCAATAGGCCTATTTGTTGACAGGGATTACCGTTGTTTGCATAAGTTATTTTGAAATCGCTCACAGTTACTGAATTCGGTCGATGTAGTCTGTCTATGTTGATGCTTTTTGTTGGAAAATAGTTTTTTTTTGTCTCAGTGCTACAATTGCAATTTGCAGCCCACAGGGGGCAGCCAAGGGCTTTGAATGTCCCTCAATTAACAGCGGCTGTTTTCATTAGTGTGTTTTTTGGCTTCATGCAACAACGAGCCTCGGATTGATTTTTTTTCCTGAGTCAGTTTGGTAAGGAAGAGGATTAGGGCCACTGAAAAAAAATAAAGTAAGTTAACTAATGTTTTTATTTTTTTTTATTTAAGTTTATTATGGGAAAAAGTCAGAACTCAGAGATTAAAGTCAGAATTCTGAGATTAAGGTCAGAATTCTTAGATTAAAGTCATAATTCTGAGGAATAAAGTCAGAATTCTGTGAATAAAGTCAGAATTCTGACTTTTGTCCTATATTAAACTGAAATAAAATTTAAAAATCAGTTAACTTCTTTTTTTATTTTTTTTTTTCAGTGGCCCTAATCCTCTTTCGTAGTCTGGAAACTGTAACTCATACAGTCTTATAGACATCAACATGTGGATTTTCATCCCCCCAGTCTATTGTCTTCTCTCTATGTTCAAACAAGGCCGTTACCTGAGGATGCAATTAAATTTAAGGAACAGACAGACGTTGAACGTATAAGTATCAAATGTCTAAGAAAAAAAAGTATTTCCCAATCTCTATTTATCTCTATATACGTTTCAATCAATCCTCAATTGTTTTTTGGTTCCTTGGAGATGTTAGCAGGGGTGAAGCTAGATGGGGGGCCAAGGGGGGCCATGGCCACCCTTAGCTAATCATTGGCCACCCTACCATTCCCCCCCCCTCTAATACAGATGGTGACAGCAGTAATACTCTCAAGTGGAATATTAAAAATATTAAAAATCTTCGTATATTAAGAATTACTTGACATCAAAACCACTGGTTAATATGTGGTTAATGTGGTTAATTAAACACATCAATATACTAACATTAAAGATGATAAATACATAATTCCTGCTCTTTTCAGAGCTAGATTTTGTCTTATGGGGTAAAGAAAAAATTATGTTTTTCTGCAATTCATCTAAGAGTCTTCAGTGGAATCATAGATGACTATTTTAATAAAAAATCAATTCAAGTAGATATTAGTACTTGTAAATATCAATTTTATGCAGAATGATTATTGATAAAAGTAGGTGAAACCAATGGAAAAGATGTCCGCCCCAGAACTCAAACCTGAAAGAATTTGATCCACTAAACCTTTTATGTAGAAAGCATGGATGTTTAAATATATGCATCTATTTGTATGGAAAGGCTGATGGAAGGGATAGTTTGTCGTTATTTAGAAAATATGGACATTGTGCTTGTTAATTTCCCTGTTGGAAAAGTGTAGATTGACCCTGAGCTTCTGGCACCGATCTACTATTGGCCCCCCCTCAGTGCATTGATTATTGCCTGGCCACACTTATAAAAAGGTTCTGGCTAAGCCTCTGGATGTTAGGAGATAAAAACAGTCTATGTGACAAATCCAGCTCTGTTGTGTTGCAAGATGGGAACTTCAGCTATTCAGAACACTTTATTATTACTCGAACCCATTAGCAACTCATTAATTAAAGACCAAAATCAAGCTGTTCATATTATATCAGTAGTGGACAAAGTCCTCATCAGTACTTGAGTAAAAGTACTGATCCTCATGGTCAAATCTTACTCAACTACAAGTAAAAGTTACTTACATCTACTCAAGTTAAAGTATTGAAGATGAAAAAAATGAATCGGATTAATCTTGATTAATCTATAATTGAAATAATCATCAACTAATTTAGTAATCGATAAATCATTAACTAATGTTTTGAGGCTGTAAAACATGCCTTTAGCTGACACAGCAACCCACTTAGAGCAACAATTATACCAAAAATATTAATACAAATATATAACAATTTTGCATTTAAGACAAAGAACTTTTTCATCTGTCAATAGTTCTATCCAGAACTACTCAAGTGGAAAAGTTTTAGTTTCACCTGGTTTCATTTAGTAAGAAATCTTCTTTAAGGAACCTTTGGCTTTCTTTATTAATCAAAAAAATATTCACGATTAATCGATTTGCAAAATAATCGTTAGTAGCAAGCCTAATGGAAGTACTGACTTTTGAGGATTCAAAAGTAAAGGCATTTAAAATAAGTTTAGCATAAAAAAAATAATTCAAATTTCTAATATCAGTAATTTGAAAAAAGATTGTAACTTTCAGAAACCACCTGATGTATTGATGCATAGAACCACTCTGCTATAAAATCCACACCACCTATAAAGAACTTTAGCATAAAAAGCTATTTTTATTATTGTTTCTTATTTACAAACAAACCAAAAGCAAAACAGGAGTGTCTTGATTCTCCTCAAACTTTCACTATGGAATAGAGGTTAAAGGTTGAAATCTATTACCTCAAAGACACTACAACTCTGCTTTGACAACTCATCCTACTGAACAACTAATGCCTTAAAGGTATAGTGGAGAATTTTCACGAATTTTTGACTGTCCTCTTCACTTAAAAAAAAATGCACATGCACAACCCTGTACCTGCTCAAGAGAGGGAACGCCTGGATTTTCTCACATTTGTTGAATGTCATGCAAATCTCTAAAACAGTAGAGTCCAAATTCAGTCCTAAGGTCTGCTATCTTCCATGTTGAAATTGCATTTCAAAAAGAAAAACAGCAGCAGCAGATTACAAAACTAAGCTGAGCCAAAAGGAACAAGTAACGAACAGCTTCCTCGAAATGTAGTGGAGTAGAGAGCACAATATTAGACTTTGAAATGCATTGGAATGAAAGTTATAAGTTGCCCCCCCACCAAAAAAAATAAAGATAAAAAAATTACTCAAGTACAGATATTCAAAAAAAGTACTTAAGAATTAAATAAGTGCACTTTGTTACCTTCCACCATTGTATTATATTACCGATGTGTTATGACAAAATATACTTTAAGACTTAGACCTAGGGAACTTTTAATGTCATTTGTATACACAGAGTGTATACAAAACAAAAGTTATGTTTTGAACTCTAATCCTTTAATAACTGGCAATTAAGTCAGATAACCTGTAACAAAATAAGTACAAATCCAGCGTCTAAGGGAGAAGGTTTGGGTGAGTTTTATATTTAAATTAGTCTATGTGCATGCGGTGAGGGATGAATAACTTAATACCCAGAAAGCAGTTTTTTTACCTTGGTCCATTGAAGGCTAAATGGGCCATATTAATAATCCAAACAGATTACCTTAGTGTCTCTGAACAATCATACAGCAGTTTAGGCCTCACTTTTCCTGTGGTGCCTTTAGTCCAAATTTGAAAAAACAAACCAAAAAAAAAAAAAAGATACATAAACAGGTGGCAGTCATCTTATTGAGCAAGTTGCTCTGCCTCAGACACCCCAGCTGATTTCTGTCCTTCTAAAAAGGAGGAGATATCATCACTCTACAAGTTGTGTCTTCTCCCTCTCACTGTTGACAAAACATATCAACTTAATCCTGAAGTCAGAGAGCTGCCTTCAGCCTGTTTCTTAAATGTGATATTTAATTTAAGATGGAAAAAAACAAATAAGACCCTGCCACTCTGGGTCTCTGAGCAAGACCCTTAACCCCACCCTGTTCCCCGGGTGTCCCACAATGGCAGCCCACTGCTTCCCAAGGGGATGGGTTAAACCCAGAGGGATCATTTCATTGTGACAGTGAAATTGCAATAAAAGCTGGAAAAAAGGAAAATAATAAAAATACTTAACCTTGTATACTAGGTGGCTAATAAATAATGGATTAAATATCTGTTAAAACAATAATAGAAAGCATAAATATAGTCACGTGAAAAAAAGAAAAACCTTAGCACTACTTTAAAAGCTAATATAGGCCACAGAACACATGATAGAGTTCCAAAACTGCTGAAGCATCACCTTTAGTTTTCAGCTCAGATATAGACAGCTGAACAGCTTACCTCAGGATGGTGACACCTGAGAGAAGAAAATAATAAATACATGAAAATATGCAAGAAAAGTCTAAACACATACCCTAAACTGTAGTCTCTACTGCCAAGGGTCTGACAATGAGTTAGCAGTAAGGTTCGTAAACCACTAAGGAAAATAAAACTAGATTTAAACTAGTCTAAGTGGAATGAAATATCAGCAGTGGATATGGCAGAGTTCAGAACCAGCAGTGCTTAATTATAAGACCAGAAACAAAGCAAATATGGTTCAAATGATGTTAAATTCTTCATCACTGATCATTAGCAGCACTCTGGAGTTCGAGAAGTAACAGGAAGTTGAATGTCATCAGCATAGCGGTAATCGGAGATATCTACGAATCCTAAAAGATGAAGTTAGGGGAAAAAATTAAATGAAACCAAATAAAAAAGCAAAGAAAAAAAAAAACCTGTTGAGTTTTAACCATAGATGACTTAAAGTTTGGTTTGCAACAGAACACTTCCAAATGATAAATAAACCGAAGCAGTACCTTGGTAATTATTGAACAATAAATCCCATAATAAGTTTCAGAGCTCCGTTGTGAACCCATTAAGGTAATAACGATATCCATGTGATATTTACTTTGAGTCAATGAATTTCACTTATGAGCGTCTGTTCAAGCTTTGATGCTCCAATATAATGGAAGGCGAGGATGTGGGTTTTTTTAAAATGAGAGTCCAGATGGCTTAGTAATCGATGTAACAATGGAGCTGGATCCTGGTAAAACAAATCCACAAATAGGAGCCAGTTGCTTTGCCTTTTGTGCTCAGATGCAGGGATTTGGAGTTTTTTCCGGAAAGAAGGTCTTTACAAGACCTTTAAGGTTTTGATGGGGACTCTGAGAAAAGCTTCCTGCTGACTCAATGTTACATACCGCCATTACGGATGTCTGTGTTTTTTTTGACTTCCTCCACCTTCACAGGCCTGTGGGACGTTAAGACAATCCCGCTTTTACCCAACAGACTGAAAGACGTTGGGTTTATGGGTGAGCTGTGCTTCTGATTTGGTTTAAATGTCTCTCAGGACCATTACTTTGCTTTTTGATGATATAAAAAGACAGACCCAATCAGTATTCTGCTGTATTTTAAACAAAACAGAAAGAGACCGAAATAAAATGAAATAAGCTGACTATTTAAAAGGATCTGAGGGGTAGTGTGTTCTCCACAGGCATATCTTATTTCCTGTATAAATGTGTTAAAATATTCTGACAAATTAATCACTGGGTAGCATGCTCACAATTTTTGAAATTCAAGCAGCTCTCTCATTTTGAAGCCTTGCATGATTTTATTGAAATATTGGAGGAAATACACATAGAAGCTATTTATTATGTAGGTTGAAATGCTTTTACTGATTGGGTGGATTCACACCACAGAGTGATAGATTACAGTTACATTCCTTGTAAAACGTGTGGTATTAAACTTTATACCTTATAATGCTCTGGATGCCAGCCAAAGAAAGATAAAAAAAGCTTGGTTGACCATGCTCTTCTGAATGAATAGCTTTTAAATAAGACTGTTATAAAGTTTATAAGATAGCAATTAAATGTTTTATGTGAATCTTTCAAATGTACAAAAATGAAGGAATGACAGTGGTTTGTAAAAATTTCCCTTCCCCTCTTCTTTAAGTGTTTCAGAACATAAAAAAAAAATGAAACAACCATGAAGACACAAGAAAATGCAGACTTTGGTTGAAGTTTTTGTTATTGAGTGGGAAAGAAATCCAAACCTACATGGCCTTCAGTGGTTGATTCCTAAAATTAATTACTGGTAGTGACTCCCTTAGCAGCAATCACTGCGATCAGGTGTTTACAATTACTTGCAATGAGTCTTCTATAGTGCTGTACAGTAGATGAATTCCCTGTATTTTCAACCATATTGGAGGGTTTTTAAGCATGGAAATCTTTTTTAATGTCCTACTGTACCACATCACCCCATTAGGATTCAGGTCAGGACTTTGACTAAGATCCTGAAGTTTAAAGGTAGACAGAAATGAGGGGATGAAATAACTAATATAACTGTCCCGAGGTTTGGCAAGGAGATACCTTTATCTTGTAAGAAAAACTGAAATATCATGGTGAAAAGGAAACATTTGTATTTTTCACGCTATGGTGATAATACTAATGTTTTATCTTCCATGTCTGTGAGCTCAGTTTGTTGATAGTGTTTCAGCAGCTTTTGTCACATTTGTTTTACAGACTCAGCCTTATGTTCTGAAATCATTCTGATCTATCACTAATGCACAGCCACTAACACCAGTTTTCAGTGTGTTATTTGATTGCACTGATGTATACACAGAATATCACTGCTGTTGCTGATTCTGAGGATATTTCAGCAATTTCATTTCAGTGATCTGCCGTCTGTTCCTAAAATAGATTGAAAACTTGCTTTATGAGCCATTGATAAAAAGTCAAACATAAATATGACTGGATCTGGATCAACAAAGAACCAGAGTACACATAGTATCTCTTATGAAATTAGTGTAGTTACTGTCATTTTTGTGCTTCTATGTGAAATCGGTAGTTCTGCATCATATCTACACTGCAAAAATGATTTAGAAATAAGTTCAGATGCCCTAAATCAAGTGTATTTACCCTTAATTTTAGTAGTTAATTGGGATGATTTGCCAATGGAATGAGTATTTTTACTCTTAAAATAAGATAATTAGATAATATGGACGTGTAATAAGACAATACAATGCTTTTTCTTATTTAAAATGTAAATTGTCTTGTTCCATTGGCAAAGTGTCTCACCTACCTCTGTCATGATGGGTTCACTGAAAGCGACCCAAGAATGCAGAACACCTCTGACGGACACAAGGATGAAAGTTTAACAGTTTTATTTTGTACAAACACACTGAATATTCTGGTTCAGGTTCGGGGCCTGGATTCTGGTTCACCGGAGTCTGTGTGAGAGACAGTTCAGTTAGCGTTGCCAACAGAGGTTTGATTTCCAGAAGTCTACTGATTGTACCTTGAGGGTTCTTGAGGTTAGCTTTGGGAGAGTCACTGTTGGTTCTGGAGAAGAGTTCATCAGCAGAGTCCGTAGCTGCTTCAGCGTCTCACGTCTACTTAGAACAGACCTTGGCTTTGGGTTACCCAGCTCAAGTCCAGAGCTGCTTGGAGGTTCTCTGTGAATCTTCGGGTTTGGCTCAGAGGGTCGGCTCTGCAGGTTAGCTCTTCCAGAGCTTTCACAGAGGAGGCACAGGTTTCCTGGAAAACAGACACAGGGGTTAGAATCCAAGCTGGATTCAAAAGTCATAGATTTACTCTGAGGATCTTGGCTTAAGCGCTGACCAACTGGAACAACACTGCGGCGTTGAGGCAAGGTCTGACAGCTTAAGTAGTGGATCCTCTGATGATCTAGACGAGCTGCAGCTGTGCAGGAGGCTCTCTCAGAGGATCCACGGCGGACTCTGCTGGAGAAAGGTGGAACTTCTCCAGCTCCCAACAGTACCCCCCCCTCAACGACCGCCCCTTGGCGGTCCGGAAGAGGTTGATGGGCAGGAGCGCTCGTACTCCTCGATAAGGGCTGGATCGAGGATGTACGAGCCCGGAACCCACTGGCGATCCTCCGGTCCGTAGCCCTCCCAGTCGACGAGGTACTGCCATCCGCGACCTCGTCGACGGGAGTCCACGATGCGGCGAACCGTGAAGGCCGGATGTCCATCGACCTCCATGGCGGGTGGTGGGGAGTCGGGCGGAGGGCACAGAGGGCTCGAGGAGACAGGCTTGATCTGGGACACGTGGAAGGTGGGGTGGATCCGGAAGGACTGAGGTAACTGGAGACGGACGGCTGAGGGGTTGATGACTCGAGTGATCCTGTAGGGTCCGATGAATCTAGGGGAGAGTTTTCGAGACATCCCCTTGAGGGGGATGTCTCGAGTGGACAGCCATACCTCCTGGCCTTCGGTGTACTCGGGGGCGGGACGTCTCCGGGCGTCGGCGAAGCGCTTAGTCGCTTCTGAAGACTGGTTGAGAGTGGCGTTGGTTTCCCTCCAGATCCTTTGGCAACGGCGGATATGATGGTTGACGGACTGCACCGAAATCTCTCTCTCGTCTGCGGGAAAAAGAGGTGGTTGATAGCCGAGACTGACCTGAAATGGGGATTGACCAGTGGATGCAGATCTGAGGGAGTTATGGGCGTATTCTATCCATGGCAGAAATTGGCTCCAATCCAAGGGGTTGTTGGACGTGAGGCAGCGAAGGGTGGATTCCAATTGCTGATTCATGCGTTCAGTCTGACCATTCGATTGGGGGTGGTAACCAGAGGTGAGAGAGGGTTTGCAGCCGAGAGCAGAACAGAAAGCCTTCCAGACCTGGGAGATGAACTGCGGGCCTCTGTCCGAGAGGATCTCTTGGGGAATGCCGTGTAACCGAAATACATGCTTGATGAGAAGCTGGGCGGTCTGGAAGGCCGTGGGAAGTTTTCTGAGGGGAATAAGATGGCAGGACTTCGAGAAGCGGTCAACAATAGTGAATATGGTGGACATACCTCGGGAGATAGGGAGACCGGTGACGAAATCAATGGCGATATGGGACCAGGGACGCGAGGGAACAGGAAGTGGTTGAAGCAGGCCAGAAGGAGGTTGGTGTGAGGCTTTGTTACGGGCACATGTGGGACAAGCAAACACATACTCCTTTACGTCCCTGTGGAGAGTGGGCCACCAGAAGCGTCTGGAGATGAGAGCTACTGTTCTACTGACTCCTAGATGAGCAGAGAATTTGGCGGCATGCATCCACTGGATGAGACGGGACCTGACAGAAGATGGAACATATGTACGATTAGGTGGACCGTTACCTGGATCGGGTTCAGTGGCCAGGGCTGAGTTGATGAGGTCAGTTATCTCCCAGTTGACCATTCCCACTGTACATGAAGCCGGAAGGACAGGTTCAGGTGTCTCGGGATGATCGACGGAGTAGAGACGAGAGAGAGAATCGGGCTTCACGTTCTTGGATCCGGGTCTGTAGGAGATGATTAGATTGAACCGAGAAAAGAAGATTGACCACCTGGATTGGCGAGGATTAGCTTGTTTTGTTGACTGGATGTAAGCCAGGTTCTTGTGGTCAGTCCAAACAAGAACCGGGTGCTCAGCTCCCTCCAGCCAATGCCTCCATTCCTCCAGTGCCAGTTTAATGGCCAGGAGTTCTCGGTCACCCACATCATAGTTCTGCTCAGCGGAAGAAAGCCTACGGGAGAAGAAAGCACAGGGGTGTATCTTCTGATCAGATTCTAGTCTCTGGGAAAGGACTGCTCCAACACCGGAATCAGAAGCATCCACCTCTAGGATGAATTGCTTAGCTGGATCAGGTTGCATGAGGACTGGTGCTCTGGAAAACAATGACTTTAATTTTTCAAATGCTGCTTGAGCCTCGGGAGTCCACTGAAAACTGCGTTTTACAGAGGTCAGAGAAGTTAAAGGAAGGGCGGTCTGGCTGTAGTTTCTGATAAACCGACGATAGAAGTTAGCAAAACCCAAAAACCTTTGAAGTTGTTTGCGGTTCTCTGGAACTGGCCAGTCTAAAACTGCCTTAATCTTGTCCTCAGATGGTTTAACCTGGCCGCCCTCGAGCACAAACCCCAAAAAGGTGACTGATGGTTGATGAAATTCGCACTTCTCGGCTTTCACGAACAGTTTATTTTCAAGCAGTCTCTGTAAAACAAGACGGACTTGTCTTTTATGTTCATCGAGGTCCTTGGAGTAAATGAGAATGTCATCAATGTACACAAAAACAAATACGTTGAGAAAGTCTCTTAGAACATCGTTAACGAGGGCCTGGAAGCAGGCTGGAGCGTTGGTTAGACCAAAGGGCATAACTAGGTATTCGAATTGGCCCAAGGGTGTTTTGAAGGCAGTTTTCCACTCGTCGCCTTCACGGATCCTAAGGAGATGATAAGCGTTTCTTAAATCCAGTTTAGAAAATACAGTAGCCCCCTGTACGGGCTCAAAAGCAGAGGCGAGAAGTGGCAGTTTGTATTTATTTTTAATAGTGATCTGGTTCAAACCTCGATAGTCAATACAAGGTCTCAGGGAACCATCCTTTTTTCCCACGAAGAAGAACCCGGCGCCCAATGGAGAAGATGAAGGGCGAATTATTCCAGCAGCTAGTGATTCGTTGATGTACTTTTCCATTGTTTCTCTCTCGGGCTTAGAAATGTTATACAATCTACTGCTAGGTAAAGGAGCACCAGGTAGAAGTTCAATGGCACAATCGTATGGTCTGTGTGGAGGTAGGGACGTCGCACTGACCTTACTGAAGACAGGGGCAAGATCATGGTACTCAGAGGGAACTGAAGAAAGGTCAGGAGAGTCCATCTCCCCCCCACCTCTAGGAGACCCCAACAAGGGGGCAGCAGAACGAAGGCATGTCTCGTGGCATGAGATGGACCATGATTCCAGGTGACGTTTAGTCCAGTTAATGTGAGGATTATGCTTCTCCAACCATTCGAAACCGAGCACCAGCGGAGAACATGCAGAGGGAAAAACAAAAAATGTTATAGTCTCTCGGTGGTTACCTGACAGAAGTAGCTCGAGGGGCTGAGTTTGGTGGGTAACTTGATGAAGTCTTCTTCCGTCAATAGCGGATACACAGAGAGGCTGAGCCAGAGGAATAGTTTCAATTTGGAGTTGCTGGACGAGGTTTGAATCGATAAGGTTACATTCACAACCTGAGTCGATGAATGCAGAGAAGGAGAGGCTCTGGTTAGCACAGAAAAGTGTGGCAGGCAGCAACAGACGAGGAGATTTCTTAGTGTTTAATTGGCCCGCCAGACTCCTCAGATCCTCTGGCGGGCCCAGGATTTTGATTTAGCCGGGCAGGAGGCAATGAAGTGTCCACTCTCACCACAGTAGATACATAGTTTGCTTAGAATACACCTTTGTCTCTCCTCTGGAGTGAGCCTGGTGTGTCCCACCTGCATGGGTTCGACATCCTTTTCACCCGAATGAGAGGCCTGAACAGGCAACGGTAGAGACTGGGGCTTAGGCCTCTGAATGGGCAGCTGCTCTGTAGAGGGAGAACAAACAGTCACGTTATGTGAGGCAGAAGAAAGTGTACCCTGCTTCTTAGAACAGTTTCTGGCTCGAATTCTATTATCTGATGGAGAGGCGAATTAAATCTTCGAGGGTAGCAGGTTCGTCGAGGGTTGCGAGTTCATCTTTAATGTGCTCGTTTAATGCCATGAAAAAGCCTCCCTTTAAGGCGCTCTGGTTCCATCCGGAAGCTGCCGCTTTAACCCGGAAGTCAATAGAAAATTCAGCCACCGAAGAGTTTCCCTGTTTAAGATTGAAAAGAGCTCTAGAATCAATAGTTTGGTCTGTTTCTTGGTTGAATACCTGGTTAAATTCAGAAATGAAGTCAGAGTAAAAGCAGTTTAAGCTATCGTCGGTGGCAAATCTTGCCTGAGCCCACTCCAAGGCTCTTCCTGTTAGCTGAGAGAGAATAAAGGTTATTTTCTTGTAGTCCGTGGGAAAGCTGCCAGGGGAGTTCATAAAAATCGAACGACACTGAAATAAAAATCCTTTGCATTCTTTCATGTTACCAGAAAATCTTTCTGGAAGACTAGGGGGGAACTCAGATGACGTCACTGCCGGTGACCTCGGAGGTGGAATTGGACCCGGAAATGGTTGTGGAACTGGTGTAGCGTTAGCATTGTTTAAACGACTGGTGAAGTTTCGGACAACATGGTCTTGGTATTCTATACGGGAGTTTAACTCACTCAGAGCTGGAACTTGTCTGTGGATTTGGGCATCCCGTTCCTCCAATAGTTGACGGAGATGTTCTGCTGGGCCTTGAGTTTGGCCGCAGTGTTCTGTCATGATGGGTTCACTGAAAGCGACCCAAGAATGCAGAACACCACTGACGGACACAAGGATGAAAGTTTAACAGTTTTATTTTGTACAAACACACTGAATATTCTGGTTCAGGTTCGGGGCCTGGATTCTGGTTCACCGGAGTCTGTGTGAGAGACAGTTCAGTTAGCGTTGCCAACAGAGGTTTGATTTCCAGAAGTCTACTGATTGTACCTTGAGGGTTCTTGAGGTTAGCTTTGGGAGAGTCACTGTTGGTTCTGGAGAAGAGTTCATCAGCAGAGTCCGTAGCTGCTTCAGCGTCTCACGTCTACTTAGAACAGACCTTGGCTTTGGGTTACCCAGCTCAAGTCCAGAGCTGCTTGGAGGTTCTCTGTGAATCATCGGGTTTGGCTCAGAGGGTCGGCTCGGCAGGTTAGCTCTTCCAGAGCTTTCACAGAGGAGGCACAGGTTTCCTGGAAAACAGACACAGGGGTTAGAATCCAAGCTGGATTCAAAAGTCATAGATTTACTCTGAGGATCTTGGCTTAAGCGCTGACCAACTGGAACAACACTGCGGCGTTGAGGCAAGGTCTGAAGACAGCTTAAGTAGTGGATCCTCTGATGATCTAGACGAGCTGCAGCTGTGCAGGAGGCTCTCTCAGAGGATCCACGGCGGACTCTGCTGGAGAAAGGTGGAACTTCTCCAGCTCCCAACAACCTCCTAAATTCAAGACAAACAGCATCTATTTTAAGAAAACATTACTTATTTAGATTTCAATGTTTTGCAGTGTACAAAGTGCTAAATGTTGTATTTTATTGGTGAATATGGTCATTAATTTGTTTCTTTGTGGAGACTTTGGTTATACAAAAGTATTTGTTAGCTGACTTTATGTGTACTCCCATCAGTGGCAGCACAATATAAGAAGTGTTGAGATAATAAAATATATCTCTGTTTCCAAACTCTGTATCTCTGTATGAGAACACTTCAGTAGATACATGCTGCATTTTCAGGTCAGTCATTTCTTGATGCTGTTGTAAATGAACTATAATCAGTATCATAATTTTATCAAAAGCTTGGCTTAACTCCAATGTTTTTCTTGTTAATTAACTAAAACACATAACACGGACCCTGTGGCTAATTAGATAAAAAAAAAATAAAATAAAATTTGATATTGGTAAATAAACCTCAAATACATGAATCAATGTTCGGTGAAAAAAACCCTGAGAGAACACCATAAGTGCTGGCACCAATCTTGTGCTTGATTTGCACGAATAAATGAGAAATCCCAACGTCCAAGTTAGAAACATAAACTGGAAAGGCAACTAATGCTGGACTGAAGTCCTTAAGGCAACCTCAAGCTATAGCACAACTTAAATAATACTTGTTTGACACATTTAAAGTATCTGTCATAAACTGTTGGCTTGTTTAAAAAAAAAAAAAAAGACATATTATGCATATGCTATTAGTGCCAGTATTGCTTATCTAAGATATTTGGCGTTTGATAAAGAATCCCTTTATTTTCGTACACTAATGAAATTGTTGCCAACACTATTGTATATTCATGTAAAAAAAAGCCTGTTACTAATGTTTAGAGAAGTCAAGAAAGTTAGAGACGTAATACATCAAAGCGGTATCGCTGCTCCAGAATTTAAACAAATGTTTTATCCCATGCTGCACTATGCAGAGACTCTATCTGCACTAAACCAGATTTTCTCATCTCAACACACTGAAAGCTTGAAGTGCTTCCAACAGTAGGAGCATGGAGCAACTTCCCTCTCCAGATGTCATTGTGGTCTTTGAATTAATAAGCCAGATGAAAAAAGCAACCATAAATATAATACAGATGTTTTTGTGCATCATGTGGAGCCCAGTAGAAATATGGATACATAACCATGTTTTCATCTAATTCTCAAACAATTTTTGAGTGTTATTTTAAATGTAAAAAAAAAAGAAGAGAAGATTTAGATGTGTGCAAATTAACCAGCGTAATGTAGTCACACCTTGATGTTATGCTGGGCTAATGTGTTGCAATAGACACTATTTTGTACGTTTTGGACGTTTTTCCTCAAAAAACCACATCAGTGCGCATGCGCAGGCAGACAGAAAAAAAAGCAGATCCGCGGACGGACGTAAAACTGGGAAAAACAGTGCAATCATCACTTATTCATGTCTAACTACGTTGCTTGCTGTGTTATATCTTAGGGTTAGGTGTAGGGTCAGGGTTAGGGCTAATTGTAATTTATATTCTATATTCGTGAATGGTGCGTCAGATGCGCATGCGCATACGACGAAAAAAACGTCCAAAATGTACGAAATTACGGTGCATCACTTTTCGTACGATTTCATACACACTCATAATGAGAATAGTTTGTGCCTCTTGCGTAGTGGCGTGGAATAAACAGTGCAGACCACTCTTCAATATTGGGCATAAATCAAAAATATCTGCGACAAGCTCACAGCGACACACTGCTGGGGGAGTATAACCAGCCCTTCACACCTTTTTGAGCTTCAGTGCTCCTTCGCATGGATCTATGCAGACAATGTGGAGAAACATGGCAAGTGATGACGGTTCACAAATGTAAACATCTAGAGACCTCTTGAGATTGAGCCTATAAGTATTGCCACTATTTACAGATTATAGAAAGAACTAGCTGTTGTTCTTGGATCATATGAAGACATTGAAAAAGTTGTAAACAGCTGTGTTTTCTACTTCCTTTTCTAGTTTGGTGATGTCAGTTTATAGTTTGTGCTGAACACGTGTGGATTGTATGTTGTTAAGCATAAGCATTTATCAATGTTTTTTATTCACATTTTGAAGTATTGCATTAAAAGTGCTTGATTAAAACAGCTATATTTGAATTAACACTCTAGGGGTGGTCCCCTTCCTCATGCTGCCCTGGGTAATTTCCCATATGGCATTTTTATTTGATTTATTCATTTATTTTTATAATAAGTAACCCTAATGACTAAATATATGCCTCTTTTTTTTATATAGATATAGCTGATTAATTCCGATTTCCCAAATGGAACATGTTTAGGTGTAATGAACTTTCTGAGAGATGAGGTTAAAGTAATGCAGAGCAGGGAAATACAATTTAGGACATCCATTATGTTTGTTTTGCATTTCAATTTTTAGTGATTAGGCTTTTCATTTATGTGACATTTGCGATTATTGTAAGTCAACTTCATTTAGATAATCAAAAAATGTCATATCTTCAGTTCACTTCAAATAGACTTGCCTTTGCTGCAGTGTCTCATCTTCAACATGCACAAGGCGACAGTGGACATCCACCTCTGGCTTCCTGAAAGACCTCTTTGTCTGCTGATAACTGTGGAATGTCCACCGGTTTCATTCCATCCTCAGCCCTCAACTCCTGAATATTCATCCGCACCCCTCAGTTTAGCAGGACAATAAACAAGGCGCAGAGGAGCTGAATGCCTGTCTGAAGGAGGAGGGCAGAGAAGGGGGGTAAATCCCAGGAAATCTGGGGGAGGGGGGGCAAAAAACCCGTTCCCATAGCAACAAGTCCTGCCTCTGCTTTCTGAGTGAGCAGAGTGAGGAGGCTGGAAGGGTTTTTTCTTCCCTTTCCTCCTTTCTTTTTTTTTTTTTTTTTTTGGCGTTTATCGGTTTATGTTGGAAACACATGAGACAGAGTTTACTGGGGAGGGCAGGTATCCGGAGCAGCCAGCCAAAAGTTTCAAGTAGACGAACGGGATTTAAGCGTCGGGACGGGATTATAATCTGAAAATGTCTTCAGCAATCATGGATGTATGGAAAAACAAGGAGGTAAAAGAAACGACACATCTTTGAACCGTAACGGACGAGCTGCGGCAGGAAGTTTAACACAGCGGACTGAAAAAACAAAACCGTTATAATTATTTTAGAAACGTGGGAAAGGTGCTTTTTTTAAAGAGCTTGGTATGGGCCGTTAAAGTTGTTCCCATGTGACCATATTTGGTCATCGAGATGTTGAAGTAAAACTATGTGAGCAGAAAGCTTTCTACATCCAGCTGACCCTTTGAATGAAGGAAAAAAAGATACAAGCGGCTGTAATTAGACTGAGTTATTATCGCATAAACACCCGAAACGTCAAAGCGACAGATAAAGAAAAAAAAAAAAAAAAAAAAAGCGGAGCTGGACTCTTCTGACCCTTTTTATGAAAAAAGTCTAAACAGAAAAATAACAGTTTTCCATCTTTTCTCTGCGTAAAGCTTAATTTTATTAGATTTAAATGTGCCATTGATATTCATTTAAGTTAGTTTAGTGTTTGCATGGCTGCTGGGAGATGAAAACTAAGAAAAATAAACTTCAACTATTTATTTTGCAAAAGTAACATGTTGAATATGACTTTTATAATATTATTAAAATATAAACAAAATTTAGCTTTAGTTTCCAAGTACCTATCGCCTTTTAAAATCCAAAATAAAAGCAGCAGTAAAGAGATGTCCTTTAGATGACACCAATTTAGCTTTTCTTGTAATTAAGGGGAAAAAAACACTCTGCAGGTCTGCTGGCCAGCAGTGTGCAGCAAAAGTTAAAATAAGGGTTTACAAATTTGGTTCACCTTGCTACTGGTAACACTGGTTGAATTCAGAATGTAGTTTTACCTTGAAGTTGGTTTTGGTTTTGTCCAAGCTTTATTTTGAGTCATTGGTCTTATTTCGATTCTTGTGTTCTAGGTATTTTGATTTTTGATTGTATTTTATCCATTTTCCACTTTCTGAAACGCTTAATCCCAAGCGGGGTCGCGAGGGTGCTGGTGCCTATCTCCAGCTGTCCACGGGCGGGAAGCCGGGTACACCCTGGACAGGTCGCCAGTCCATCGCAGGGCAACACAGAGACAAATATCCATTCACACACACACTCACACCTAAGGAGAATTTAAAGAAGCCAATTAACCTAACAATCATGTTTTTGGACTGTGGTTCTGAGATATTTCTTGTTTGCCCTTTTGTATCAGTCTCCTTTTCTCTAGCTCCCTTCTTGCCTCTGTTCACACCTGCTCCCAATCTGCTAATTAGCCTGCTCTTTGTTTCTCTCCCGTATAATCGCCTCCTGTTCAGTCACTCTTTGCTAGTTTGTCGTCATTACTTTGTCCCCTTCTTGTTGTGAGTATTCTTGGTTTTCAGCATTTTTTGGATTTTTGTGGATTTATATTTTCGGATTTTTGCTTCTGTTACCCTTTTTATTATTAAACATTCAAGTAACCAGTTCAAGCTTTTGTCTCAATTTGGCTCCTGTCAAACCACCTCCTCTGTGACAGAAATCTGTTTGTTTGTTTATATATCGCCAATTTAAAATAATTTTGGATTTGAGACTCAACAGCACAACCAGATCCATGTAGTTCCTAGAAAAATAAGTTGAAATACTTAGTATTAAATAGACCACATTGGTATGTTTCCCTAATTCTGTACAGGCTAAGGTGGCGTTCTGTTAAAGAATATGTTTATACTTGGGCTGGACAATTAATTGTGTTTGTAATATAATCATAATTTAGAAAAAAGCATTTTTCACGTCGCAGAGGCGCTCAGTTCTAATCACATTACATTTAACAGGAGTAAGACATTAAACTTCTCAATCCAGCTCTTTAGGTGCTGGTAATACAATTAGAGTGGGTTTGTCACCACACAGAAGGGAAAAGAGAGTTGCAGCTTGCCTGTAGAGCCATGCATGGGAGAAATAAGAACTTTAGTATAAAGTCCTGCAACAAGCTTTCAAGGTCATGAAAAAACAAAACATTGCAGTAAATCATCTACAAACTACTAATGTTTGAATCAGGGTACAGATACATTTATGAGTCAAACGGTAAATGTGACTCTGATAGAGAAGCACCTTCAGTGGTCATTATGACTTCTGTGATCTGTCTGTCTCATTTTGGTCTCTTTATCATCACTGTGGCTGATTAAATCAGGATGTTGACCAGGCTGCTACAAAACCGTAATGTTTCCTCTAGTCAGAAGAAATATGTATACGCAATATAAATACGCAATCCAAAGGACATATAAGATACATAAAAGTGTCTGAATACTTTTAAGTACAGTTGCACTGATTTGTCATAGTAAATCAGCATTTGCAGAGTAAAGTAGATTGGCTAATATTTTTATAATAAATCTTTGCATCTGTCCTGAAGAGTCATTGGCTGGTTATTGGTTTGCCAAGGTTTTAATAAGTTACTGTTTTAAAACCCCTGAATTTTTCCACCCTATTTCTTTCCGCATTGTAAACTTGACTTTATGAAGGCCAGAGGAAGTCTCGGAGTAATCCAAGCTTTCTCAGATTGATGCCCATTGTTGGTCACCTGGATTAAAGTAAAGACCTTCAGTTTTCCCTCTGTTACCTGGTAGAGAAATACAGTGTTGGACAGATTTTAATCTGGGAACATGAGTACCTGATATAATCTATTAGATCATGTTAGACAGTTCAATTTAAAACTTTCCTCTAAATATTTGTGTTACCATGGTATCTTACTGAAGGTTATGGGCCCATGTCTGCATGTGACTCATCATAAAAGTTCTAGCTGTTGATTTATTTTTCCAACATATCTGAATATATACTGTGTTATAGTGTGTTGACATTTAGAGGAAGATGGTGTTTTTTTTTTCTTCTGAGAGTTTTGTGTCCGTCTGAGCATCCTGTCTCTTGAGCTTGAGTTTTCCTAGCAGATAACAGCCGTAACCCATATGATCTTATCTTCTAATGCAAACCGTATGGCTCGGACTGCTTTTCCTCCTCCTGAAACCCCCTCTCCATTGTGCAGGTCAAACAATTACCTTTCCCTGTCGCAGGACTGTCAACACAGAACCCCTGAGAAACTTATTTTCCATTCCCTCCATTAGATTGGAAAGAGTGAGTGTGCAGCATCAACCAATATTTTATAGTTAAAGCCTTCTTTAACCCTGATTGCCCTGATATCATTCGCTGAACTGCTGGAGACAACCCAAACACTCCCCCACCATTATTAGTTCAAAGATCTTCAGTCATGTACTCGTTTAGAACGATGGTAACCACAGATTTTGTTACGCCTCTGTGCAAATCACAAGACTTTCTCTTTAAACTTTATTCAGTGGATTTATTTATTTTTTTTCAGCCACAGAGAGAAAGCTTCCTTTCAAAGCGAGAAGAAAGGATTCATCCACATTAGATAAAGTACTTATATAAGCGCTGGGGCGGCTCACTCACATGTCATAAAGTCACACAGCCAATATCACATCTGTAATTCTGTTTTACAGCCATGCATCTTGCTGCAGAAGTAGATAACAGAACAGAGCTGTCTGACTTGGACTAACCTGTCTGTGTATTGCTGGACGTCCATTCAAGTGTTAAAGTTGATGTAGTAAGGTTTGGATAAAGTAAATCAACAGCTGCTTGTTAGTTATCAACGCTGTGTTGCAGCTCTTAAATGAAGAGACACTAAATGAAAGCTGTGATTGTCCTCAGCAATGTTATGTTTCAGTTCTTTTTTGGTTGCTTTATTTCACTTCAGGAATTAATAAAGTATAATTGAATTGAACTGAATGCCTGTTAACAGCATATGTATGAGGATTCTGTTTATATGTTTCAGAAACTTTAGGCATTTCCTTTAAACTGAAATCTAAGTCGATTTTTCTTAAAATAAGCAAATTATTTCTTGGCTTCTTCTACTTTGCGAAGGGAAAAAGACATTACACATTTAGAATAAGAAAAAAAACTTGAATTGCCTTATTTCAACTGCATAATACAGTAACTAATTATCGTATTTTAAGCAAAAAAAATCCAAATTGCATTGGCTTATTTACCTACGTAATTATTATTATTTTTTTTCATTTTATTTTATTGTTTTGAGTTTTTACGGCACTAGTGGCTCATTTTTTGGACAGTAGGCTGACAGGAAAGGGGGTATGAGAGAGGGGAAGAGAAATGCGGCAAAGGACCACAGACAAGATTCAAACCTGGGTCGGCCACCCTACCGACGCAAATTAAGTGTAAATGCACTTATTTTAAGAAATGTTTACTTATTCCAGTGTAGTAATTAGTTAAATTTACTTAAGAAACCTTTTAAACTAAATATACGTTAAGAAGTAGTTTTACCGTCCTGTAGAAAGTATCACTAGTTTTATCGGAGTAAAATCACCCCATGTGAGTGACCTCATTGGATAAACAAAAAACACAACATCAAATTCATGTTAGAGTGAGACTTCCTGTTAGTACAAGCTTTGTTGTTTAGGTGTGTCGTTCACCTCCATGTGGATAAAGTTTAGAGTGTAGAGAAAGTTTACCAGCACACAGTCCTGACCTCAACAGAACAGAGGTTCACTGTCTGGCTCACAAACTGCGTTAACAGCGCTTTCTACCTTAGCCGCACTGCGTCGCTACCATTCTTATACCTCATCCAAAATACGTAGTTTACCCTGAGCTATTTTCTGCATTTGTGCTGCTATAGGTTTAGACTGCTGGAGGACATAGAGATAACTTTTCATCATTCTATTCTCTCTATTCTTTTCTATCATTTCTATTCTCTCATTCTGCTGCTTTAGATCATTTTTGCAGTCGTTTCAACGTAAAAAGAGTCAATAATGTGGCATTGTTTTTCAGTCTCAGCAGGAAGACCCTAAATGATCTATGATCTGCGCTTCATTAATTACTGCTGTCCCATGAAATTGTTTACTACAACTTAACAAAAAACCATTACATCATTTAAAATGACAAATAGAAAGCTGTTTATTCATGTTGTTTCTTGTTAGAACACGTCGATTCTCAGAATAAATGGCACCAGACCTAGAATTTACAAAAGCTTCTATAGAGTGGTGTGGAGCATTCAGCTATGATAAATAGTTGGCAGCTTTGTGTCAGAGGATCATTTTTATCTCACCATAAATCACCTTACCTCATCTCTACTCTACAGGTTCAGTTTTTACATAAACAACATAAAAACTTATGTATAAGTCATAAAAAAAATCATGTTTATGATCTTGTTATCTCCACTCTGGGAAACAAGAGAACTTGTTCTATATGACATTTGAATATACAAAACAAGTCCCCAAAGTTTTGGTTTAACAAACCAGGTTAATACTGGTTTTCTTTTAACTCTAATTAACTCATCGTCAGACAGACTTCTTAGTTCGACATAGCAGCTCATAATAAAGGCAAAAGTAATTTATATGTTATAATTTTTCATCTTTATCCTAAAACCATTTCTGTGGGAATGCGTCCTCTGCTCTGTGTGGATGTAACTTAACCATCTGAAAAGAGTCGAGCCTTGAGACGGAGGGACACCAAAAGGCGGGTTTCTATTTTTCGTTTAAAAAGATGAGCTATCCCATTTTAAGAACCAAAATTTGGTGTCTAATTCAATTCAGGTTTCATTTAAGTGTTTGCAAGATCATTTCACACACACAAGGAAACGCTAAAATAAATGGATGTCGTTAGGGTGGGAGGCAATATTCGGCTAAGAAGTGTCCCTTTTTAAATCTTCAATTTGGCAACCCTAACTGAAAGGAAAGCTATTGTGGTTTAGGATATGTGCTTTTGGGCCAAATTTTTCTATCAAATTATAAGAGAAAAACCTCTTTGGTGGTCCACTCTTTGCTGTAGTTTACCATTTGAAAACTCCCACTTTAAGATAGAGGTAAACAAAAGCACAAAGTCCAGACTCCTGGGTTAGAGGTCGTCTCTTGTGACACATTTTTTTTTTTTAGCTCTCCCGCTGCAGCTCAGAGGGATGTAACTCTAGTTTTCCGCGTGCCTGCCTCTGCAGCTGTGCATGCTCATATCTGGGTTACACTGAAAGCCTCCTTTTCTTTCCCACATAGAGAAATATGCAGTGATTAACCTAAAAAAAGGGGAAGATGAACTGAGTTACTTTGTGGCAGTATGACAGACCATGAGGTGGTGTAATTAGGGCTGTTGCAGCTGCTGGTATCAGTGACCTTGGTTGTTTTCTTTAAAGCAGAAAGCAGGACATGAATTTAGAGCTTAAGAATGCTATGACTCTGTTAGCCCAATCAGGAAAAAAAAGCTCTGATTTCTTATCACTTCAGATGGAAATGTTACATTAGGAAGTATATTAAAGGCTGAGGTTTAGTAAAAGAAAAATGAATCTTCCACTCTGCTAATAGCATTCAGCTCAGCCTGTCAGTTATTAATATAATAACCAGGAACAACAACTTTCTGTAGTTACAGAGTGTGGTTCAGCACCGGTGCCCCTCTGCTCTCCTCTGCCAGTGATTTCTGACGTCTGCAGAGTTGAGAATTTGCACTCTTCCTTTCCTCTATTACTTTTTTGGCTGCCTTTGAGCTCTGCAGTGGATTTCAAAACTTTAAAGTCAGGTTGCTAATCAGCAGAAAATGATGTGCAGGTCCACCAGTAGGTGAATTTAGGGGAAACATTTTTTTGACTTCATTATAAAGATGCTATTGTGTCTAATTCTGCTCCACGTTTCCGTTAAAAACACTCCTAACTGGAAAGCTCAGATGAATGAAGTTGATAAGACTCTGCTTAATGTTAAAATGACTTTAGTTTGTTTTATAGAGTGAACAGTTACGATGAAGCCAGACACTGATTATGTGCAAACCTGCGTATTGTCTGAATGACATCAAAGCTATTGGCACTAACTCCAGATGTCTGTGTCCTTTTCTTACCTTCTAAACACGTTCTCTAATATTACGGCTGCAGCAGCACTCTGATGGATGGGGCAAATATTAGCTCTTTCCTATGTGAGGTGGATTGTGCATCTGATGATCTGTCAAATGTGACTGGGCCAAGGACATGTGGACCGTCTTTAGAAGATATTTACCCAAACAGTCTCTCTCAGAGACACACACTGATAAAAATACGTAATTTTTAACCAGCGCTGCCTTTCAAGGACAAACCAACACAAAGAGTTCCTTTATTCCAGGCAGCTGGCTTATAAAGCTACTGTCACAGTCCCTTGTTTTATACATTTGAGTCTTT